>NC_047123.1:36752007-37078029 GCF_902500255.1 Thalassophryne amazonica | reverse complement strand
GTATTGAACTCTGCTGAGCTCTTTACAGTGGATGCACAATGGTGGTGGCTGGTGTGCAGTCATGAAAATCCATCTTCCAGCTCTACTCAGTCTATCAATACAACACGGTGAATGATAGTGGACTCACTGCTAATTACAACAAATGATCCAAAAGACGACATCTGCTACTGCATTCACACATTGAAAGATAGTAAAAAAAAAAGTGCTAATATTTTCAGCGAGAGGACAATGGAAAATCCCACCACCGATGGCTGCGAGAGCGGCAGCCACACACTGTGACACCAAAAATTAAAACTTCGATACTTTTTCCACAAGATGCAGTGACAAGGACAAACCACATTACGGATCATGCCGGACAGTTTCCAGATATCCAATCCAAATATATATCTTTTATATTCCTTTCATTTTTTTTTTTTCAGAAACAAGATGAAATCTGCTCAGACATCAACAAACTGGAAACCAAACCAAAGCTTTGAAGTGTAATAAAAGATCGAAACTTTAAAGATGAGTTCATTCAGAACGGGTTTCAACACAAACATCATTCATACGGCAAACTTTCATTTCAACTCATTTACAGCAGCTGCAGTTCACATTTCTAACAATAGGTGGTGCATGAGCTTCACATAACTTGTTTCAGAAACACTGCTTCATTCAATGGTTTTCAAGCAGTTCGATCTGAGGTGAATTGCAATGTTATGGCAAAGTTTACTGCTGCTAAAGAATTTATTTTGAGGGCATTTCATTGTAAATATCACAAGTTCACGCTGAGATTTCGCACACAACATGAGGAAGGAAGTTCATGCTTAAGGTTCCAAACTTGTACTGCATTAGATGAAAACTGGGGAGTAGAATTTCCAACTTTCAACTAGTTTTAGCAAACCAAATAAAAACATAACACTAACTGATGTTATTATTAATGCCTGATGTCTCACCGTCCAGCAGATATCCAGAAAAATTTCATCTCAAACATGTCCACATTAGATTTCCGTCAGAATCTCTGGTGGTTTGTGTATCAGGCACATCTTTTGATTTTCTGTTTTAACCATCACACACACACACACGTCTCAACACTCAGGATACAAGTGACTCAAACAACAACATTAAAAACATTAAAACAGTGTTAGCTGGTGACTCACCAATCAGGCTGCTCGACCACTTAACTGATTGATTGAGAGCATCTTGGTTCTTTCAGGAAAGGTTTCCAAACTGTGACACTGGAGAAAATGACAGAACTGATTCGATAAAAGCACACGAAAACAAGATCAGCATGGATTTATCAACATAAAAACGAGTCCATTTCCTCAAACAGAACCGGTTCTGCACACGGCTTCACATTTCACTTCAAAGGTGCTTCTGAGTTAATAATTGTCCCCAAGTATTTAGAAGACCATCTGTCTTTTGATGGACGTGACTTCCTGAGCTGAAAATCAATGTGCATGTCTTTGGTCGCTGACACAACTCAAGTCAGAAAAAGATGTAACGATATGGAAAATGCTAACGAATAAAAAAAAAAAAATAGTCATCCTCAGATTTACTTTGACTTCTGCTTTACTGCAAACAGTTTGAACCCAAAATAGTTTGTTTTTTCCTGATTGACTTCATTTAATTTATAATTTTTTATCCATTCCTGCATTTAAGGACTGGAACATCCCCCCCCCCTCCCCAAATAAAAGTTGGGATGTGGTGAATTTATTCTAATATACGGATTAAATCATCACTTTACAGCCAGTTTTCCGGAGACAAGTCAGGGGATGAATATATGAACCTTTCAAAATCACTCGATAAGTGTCAAATTTTATTGACATTAAACACTAAGAAACACACCAGTCTGGTGCTGTGTGGGAAATCTGTCACGTAGTGAGGGAAGCCATCAAGACACCTACACAACTCTGAAATATAGACTTCTGTTGTTACACAAACTGTACATAGTGCAAATCTGCCTGTTGCATCACTAGTTATACAGTTTCATTTTGTTTTTATTTTTCATTTTCCATATTGTACCAACTGATGAGGGAAGCCACCAACACACCCATAAAAGAAATATAAAGGAAAAATTCAAAGGCACTACAGTTTTAACCTGCTCATTTTTGTGTTTGTTATCTGTACGTGTAAACGCCGATTCTGGATCAAAGTCCCGTAAACTACCTTGTGTTGGTTCTGCAGGTGCGTCTGAAAATCCAGAATTCTTGAACTACTACAAGCCTGTGGTGTGGTTCTGGATCCTGGTGGGCCTGGCCTACTTTGCCGCCGTGCTCAGTATGATTGGAGACTGGTTCCGGGTCATCTCCAAGAAAACTAAAGAAGAAGTACGTATTGACATGGTGAAAAGATGTAAAACTAAAGTGGGACACAATGAACCGTTTCCCAGCATCATGTCGGTCAGAATCAGAACAGGATGATACTTTTTTGTTGTTTTTATTGCTTGTGGGTCATTTGGAGTTTTTTTTTTCTCCGTAACTCTGTAGATCATCTTTTCCATTTGGTCAACGTTAATGTCTAAATATCAAGAGGTTTCAGATCGATGTTACTTCAGGGATCTGAATCATCTGCTTCGCTGGTGTTGTATAAACATCAGCTGCACTCATCCAGTCCAGAATCATGGCTGCAAGGTCAGCTGACTTACAACAACCAATTATATTCCTCCACTATTTTAGCATACTTTATTTTGGTGTACACTCACTACCGGTTTCAAGTGCTCTGGTGGTAGCTGCATAGACATTAAGATGGTTCTACTCACGTTGAGCTAAACACTGGGATTAAGTCTAATCAGAATCCTGGATGGTGCTTTGGGAAATCTTTGCACATGTCGAATCCTCAAAATGCAGTATGATTTCTGTTGAATGGAACATTTGATCTAAATGATCAATAATGTGATGTTTCTTTTTTTTTAAATTAAATATACCCACACAGTCATATTGTTCTGCAGCAGCCTTCACACTGTCCTTATTCCTGTTCATTTCCTTTTAAAAGCGGGTAAAGTGTGCAGCAGCCTGCAGTGGGAAAGCTTGAACAGGATAATGAGGAGTGCAGCTGTGGAAGCTGAAGCTCTGCAGAGAATTATTGGATGGAGGCTGGAGTTCAGGGGAAGGGAAAGTGAGAGGATTAAGGAGAAAGCACGTACTTGTTACGACAAATGCATCCACCGTTTTAACTGAGGAGCTCTGAAGTCTGCTGAGAAGCTGGAACACCTCAAATCCTGATCAATAAATCAGCTGCCAGGAGAAGCAGCCTCAGTATGTGATGAAGGTGAGATCAATGACGTTCACATCCATCTGTTGCCTCTCAATGATCATAAACAAGCAAACAGACTGTGCCGGCGTTATAGACGGACACCTTCCCTGAAAACAAGGACAAACCTGAATGTGAACACACCTGCACGCCACCATCAACTACAACGACTTCCTTCTTTAACCACGCCCCCCTCACACCTTCATAGATATGCAGCCTGGAAGGTAACAATCTGGAAGTGTGACAAAGTGCCTCCAAATGTGCTCTAGTGTGCAGTGTGACTTGTTCAATGTGCCGTGCAAATACAACCATAGCGTGCTTGAAATACAACAGTGGTGCTTCTGGAAAACCATCCGGTGATGTTGTGGAATATACGACGGCATTACAGGTTCCATGGAAATACAAGGAATAATCAAAGGATGTCAAAGGTCATGATGGAGTGTAAACCCCATAGTTGAAAGAAACCCACAGCACCGTGACAGAATATCCCAGTTCACCCTCCTGGATCCTTTCAGGTTTTCCAGTGCAACCACAGGGATTCAATCCCTGAGCTTCTAGGATATCCACGGACGTGACCTGCAACTGACTGGCTTCCCCTCAAGAGAGAGTCATCAGCTCATCCGCTGCACACTGCAGAATCTGAGGATAAGTACCCGGCATCAATGGGTCTCAGGGACTACGTATATCTGAGATACAAGAAAAACCTCCTTCCAGATCATTCTCAAGATTTATTGGTTTCTATTCTAGATTGGACAACCATTGCCATTTCTAGAAGTTCATTTTGGAAGATCTTTTACAATTCACCCTGGAGATTTATCACTTCAAAGCAAACTATGAATCCAACCAAAGCTGGCACCCACTAGAGTGGAAGGGTCCCCAACTAGACAAGTCGTACAACAAAGGATAGCATTGCCCTGGAGAGCCGTTAGTCACCTTGATCCTAATTGTATCTTTCCTTGTGCTGCCATGGCAGACGTGTGAATTAACTTTAATTTTCTTGATGATGGAAGGTACTTGGTTTCCCAAGTTTATTTTAGATTGAAGAAGCCAACTGGATGAGTGTTGAAACCTTTGGAGGCCGAATCGAGTCATTGAGTTACTTTAGCCTTACCTTACCTCAGCCTCAACTGCCTCATTAACACAAGGCTTTTTTTTTTTTTTTTTATTGGCTCCTTAATATTTTAATAATCTTGCAAACAACCCAGAGAGATGATAATAAAATCTACATTCTAATTCTGAGGTGTCAAGTAGCGGTCATTTATCAGATTCCTTTGTGTCAGGATACCGATGCCAAAAGGGAGTTATGTTAGCTATGCATCAGAAATTAGCATTGTACAAAGCTAATGTGATGTCCGGTGCTACAGTTTGTTTATGATATGGGTTAAAGTTGCTGAAAACAAATGAACTGCAATGCAGGTTGACGGCCAGGTCAAAACATCCTTGTCAGAAGTTAAAAAAAGAGACAAACGCACCTCTTGTTCCAATGCTCTGATACTTGTCTGCACTCGGTAGTCAGCTTTAGCAGTCATTGCTGGTATTTATCACCTGCCGATGTCAATCCTTCATCTTTCTCTGCAGGTTGGGGAGTTTCGAGCCCATGCAGCCGAGTGGACTGCCAACGTTTCAGCAGAGTTCAAAGAGACACGGCGACGGCTCAGCGTTGATATCTACGATAGGTTCCAGCGCGCTGCATCCATCAAACGCAAACTCTCCTCTGAGCTGGGAATCAACGCCTCACTCAACCAGGAAATGACCCCGGGAAAGAGGACGCTATCCGCCAACCTGGGAGAGGACAAAGAGGCTTACACAAACATGACCCTCTCCCTCAGTCCCAACCACGGAGCCCTGACCAGGAATGGCAGCCTCTTCCTGAACGGTCTCAGTCCAAACTGCACTGACCGACGGGAGATAGCAATTATCGAAACTCTCAAGTGACCAAGAGGAGGAAACAAGTTTCACACTTACTGACTCGGCATCTACCATAAGTTACCATGTGTAGTAATCAGCCACTGATTGAGAACCTTGAGTCTACCTGATCCAGCTCGATCTTCAAGGGGTTGATGTTTGCCTGTTTGTTTGCATGGAGGAATACTTATAGCTGACAGGTTTTAATCTTCACAGGAGGTCATCCTGGGCCTAATCTGTGTTTTCCCAGTCATCGTATCAGAGGCATCAGTTTAATAAATGGAACGGGAAGGAACGCTCATATCATTGTCGAAGCACCGGATATTTCCTTTAGGCACTGCTCACACATTACACAAATTACATTTGCAGGGACTCTAACAACTTGGAAGTGAGCTGCTGTTTATTATCATTATTCTCAATTATCAAATGTCACAACTGCAAGGCTCAGTAAAAATCACTCGCTGGTAGCAGCTAGACGCAAACGGCAGGAAGTGGTATAGGTCCAACATCATGGAGGCTTTTCGGAGCGAGAACAGGACAGCATGTTTTATGATTTTTGTCCACATTTCCAATAAGCATCAAACCAGCTTCTTACACCAGTTACTTAATCTGATTGTTGGCTGCCCTCTGCTTTACAATTGATGTATTACTCCATCCACCAGGCAACTCTGGCAACATGTGCAGTCAAATAGTAAAACAACCTGGCGCCCAGTTTTCTCACATGGTGACTCTGCACAGCCCATAAATGGCTCCCGTGAGGCTCAGCGTGCTGCTCTGTATCTTATACTCTGAGAAACTCTGTTCCTAGTTCTCTAGCTGAGCGTGGAGAAAATGTTAACACGACGAGATATGAGTTGAAGGCGAGTTCACCTGGATTTAAGGATGTTATGAGCGGGGCCGAAGTGCGCCAAGTCCAACTCAGCTCCAGAAATTAACAGCTGGTACCGATTTCTGCCAAATGCTCAGAAGAGCTCAACGTTGAATGTCACCAGGCGAGTGCTGCTTGGGGAAATCAGCCAAGTTGCACCGGGTTGTTACTCGGCACATTACGGCGGTGTGAGAGCTGAGTCTGAAATATGACCTGAAGGAATCTGATGTGCTCGAAATACAAATTAATTCACAAACTTGTCTGAATCTGTAAGTAATCACACAGCTTGTGCTAAAAGAACAGTAAAACATTCTTTAGGTTTTGTACCGTTCATAAGTGCGGAGATAAAAGAACAATATTCATGAAGGAAACTTAACGGTTTTCTCCAAATTGAGAATTACAACCTTCACCTCAAAGACAAGTCGACTCGTAATCAAATCCTAAAACTATTTAATGAGCACATTAGCTGAATCCTTCATTTGCACACAAGCAAGCAAATTTTTAAGATAGTTATATAACCAGTCTAGCTAGCTGGCTGTAGCTTGCCTGCTACTCAAACTTGAAACAAGCTTGAAACAACCAGTGGAATAAAACTTGGTAAACATGTTCCACGCAGTACTTAAAAGTGCAAAATTCCAGAACTGGACATGAACCGTAGTGGAGTTCAGATGCTGTGCAAGATGTCTGGAAGCAGAGATTGTTCAAATTTCCAAGCTTTTAAAACATTTCAGAGAAATTAAACCCTCTTCCTCATCAGAAACATTTAAGAGAATGTAATTTGCCAGCTTGTTGAGCAGCTGAGTACTCACGTTTAGAGCCTTGTTGTGAAACTGGAAGGTTGCAGCCACGCTAGGGAGCACAAAATCTGCCTTCACACACTGCGCGGTTCAAAATGTATTAGCAGAATACATGATTTCCTGCAAAAGAAGCTAATCTGAACTAGCTGCATGCTGCCTACATGACTCAGTTTCATTTTACAGCTGCTACTCGAGCAGTCTGGACTCTGTAACAGGGTTTTATAAAGTTACATGAAGTGACTCGGTTAACCAACGCTATTTAACTCACCGTTCGCTTCCGTCGACTCAAAGGTTAGCAGGGTGCTGGTGTGAATTTGCGGGTCAAAATTCACTAATCATTGCAAAGTATCTGTAAATATTCTGAGTTCACGTCGCTTCCTACCAAAATCTGAGTAACGCTTTCCGAAATAAATAAAAGTCTAACGTAGAAAGCAATAGATCGTCTGTGCTCACACGCGTTTGTCCACAAGTCGTCATGAAATCTGCTGATTTTGTCCAAACAAACATCACCTGAAGAATGTGGCTTTTCTTTACATTTCTTATTAGTGTATTTACGATACTACTGCTTTTATACGCCTTGGAGGGCCACTCGCTTTGCCCTCGCGTAAAAGTCGAATGTCGAAGTTTCCATATAACAATTCCATGTGTGCCTTACTGTTGAAAAACAAACACACTGAATATGACGTCTGACTGAATGTTTGATCACCACATGGAAAAAATAAATAAAATCTATCTGTAAAACTCTGAGTTACGAGTCAACAGGAAGAACTGAAAACTATAAAACGAAAACGGTGCTCTGAAAGTACACAAACTTCACATTACTCTTAAAAATACAGCGACCCCATTTTCTGAGACCACAAAGGACACGATGTCACAACCCCGTCAAAGTAAAAAAAACATAATAATAATTCCTTATCCTTGCTGGGACTAATTCTGTAATCAAACATTTCTTTCAACAACTGAATGTTTTTGTCCTGTGCCGTCTTTCATGTGGTCTTGAGACTCTGGAGCACCAAACAAACATTTCTAAACATGGAAACAGGATGATGGTGTTTGGTTTCCGTCCTCGTGCCGCAGCCTTGGCTGTGAACAGTCGTTTATTATTAACCTGATCTTCTTTATTTAGAGCCGCGTTCACACCGCTCTGTTTCCTAAAAACAAACAGTCGCCCTCACGTCCACTATGGAATCTCTAAACACATCATCAGATCTGCACTGTTTAAGGTGGACCGGTGTCACAGAGGTCAGAAGTGGCCCAATCTCTCCGTGACCTCTCCTCAGATTCTGTTTTTGTTTTTCCTGCTTTCAGAGAATAGTTTGGATCAGTCGTTTTACTCCATGCTGCGCTGATGGACAGTTCACCTTCAAAGCTTTAATGAAGTCCGAGGCGTCTTCAGGAAGTCAGTCCAGCAGCTGACTGTGTCCAAAAAGGTCAATAAGCAACACCACGAGAATAAATGTGCACGCTGCAGGAGGGGGAGGAGCCAAGTCTGGAGCAACGTGCTCCTCGTGTCTAGACAGTTTTTCTATATGAACTTGTGAACTGTTGTTTTGGTAACGGTTCTTTCGAGTTCAATTCTGACATTTAAAGCACAAACCTCTGCGCTGCTGCAGAATGCAACCTTCCACGTTGCCATAGCAACACTTCACGTTTTTGTCACTGTGGACCCTTTGACATGGAATTAGGGATCGAAGCAGCAAAATGTCATCTCAATCAGCTTCTTTTTCTCGCACATTACTGAGTAAATCATTCACCAGAATAAACCTTCTGCTACTTTATAAAAAATAAAAAAGTGATAGAAAAAGTGCAATTCTGTTTTGAGCATGCATAAAAAGCCAAACACCGCGTGTTTCAGACCCCCGGTCCCCCCCAGGAGAAGAGCCTGTTACACTCGCCGTGTGTAAAATAATTCAACTGCACATATTTTGCTTATTTCAGATCACGTCCACGTTTTCCCACAGTGGTTCGTAACCAAATAATTTGAAACACACTGAATGTATCTGACACAATCAAAAATCAAAACAAGATTCTTTATGAATGTAAAGAAAAAAAAATCAGTTTGTGAAGCAGAATTCACCAAATAATGACTTTTTCCTCACTGCCTTTTGTTGCCAACGTGACATCAAGACGTTTTTTTGAAAACTACAACTTTTGGTTTAGTCATCTGTTTAAATGAGATTTCCTCAGTTTGTTTACTCTAATATTTTAACATCTGTACACAAAAATGTCAGTATTCATGTGAGGCCTCATGTTAACATTTTAAAAATAAAATTTAAAATATAATTTCAGCAAGTGTCTGTGTGATGTGTAAATATGACATCAAAAAAACCTTATTTCATACAATGCAACTCAGCCAACAAAGATTTTAACATTATTTTTAAGAAGAGAATGGGATGGAAGAGTGGAGAAATATCTCATTTTATCTCCTTTAAATTCTTCAGCATTGTAAGATAGTTTCTCCTTTTCTTATTTTTACTTTATGACATCACAAAGACCTGATGCAGTAATTTAAAAAGTGGGAATCATCTGCAGTTTATTCTGCACCTGGTTCTATTTCCACTTAAGTCTTCAGTAATAAAAGCATTGTTCACCCCGTGGCCAGGCTGTTCTGCAGTTTCAGAATAATTACATAATGATTGACGGCATCTGATGGATGCACTGAGTCACAAGCTGCAAAAATGTTCACAAGCACAGTGTGGCCCGAGAACTCTGTTAGCATTAACGGTCGACACACAACAGGACGACGAGCCTGCAGATGTCAGCATGAAAAGTCATTCTGTAGGATTTCATGTTTATGCAGAGCAAACATGAGAATCAGAGTCTGTGACGGGTTTTTCCTTAACGCACACTGACAGGCTCATCAACAGGGCCGCGAGATTACACGGCGCTCTGCAGCCCAGCGGACAAAAATCTGCAGAAGACGCTTTTCAAAAGGGAGACGAAGCAGAACAGAGGGATGCAAGCGGAATGGAGGAGCTGATAGATCTGATCACTCAGCCAGGTTTAACAAAAGAGAGAGAGAAAAAAATCAGAAAGACATTAAAATGGAGCAGGTTAATCCTAAAAATCAATAATACCATATTTTGTGCAGACAGTGGCGGCCCCAGGAAATTTTTGTTGGGGGAGCTGGGGGGGCTCCACAAAATGTCATTGAAATGAACAATATATAGTAAATTGCTTTATAAATACCAAGGTATATGTTTTAGTCGCCTGTGCTCCTCTAAAATGTGGTATAACTGCACACACACATCACTCAGATTGACTGCAAGTTCAGTAAACTTGCACATAGGTATAAATAAAGATAAGTGAAGTTTTAAGAGTGGCCGTAATAAATATTTAGGAAACCTACATTTTTGGAGTATGGAGTTAAATTTGTCTCATTAATACTTGCAAAAGTGAAAATTCTGTTTGTGAAGGGTGATTCAGCATTGGTGGATCACCGAACACACACATTCATCACTTTGCTCAGTTACGCAATATTGAGACATTCTCAGCGCAAAACTGCAGTTGAGATCCACAAATATGTCAATCGCTATTCACATTATTGGCAGAGTTATTGGGGGGCTGGGGGGGGGCTTGGCTCATTATTGGGTGGACTTAAGCTCCCCCAAGCCCCCCCCCTTGGCGCTGCCACTGTGTGCAGATAATGTGCAAACATTTTGGAAAAACAATTCTACTAAATACATAATCAACAGCCGTGATTTTTTTTTTTAATATGCCAACAAGAAACAGCACGAGCAGCTTAAATGCAAACATGATGAGCAGATTGAGATCAGGTGCGTGATTACAGATTGTGTGCAGGCGAAGAGTAAGTAGGGGATTTTGTCTGACAGAAACATCTTCTGGTTGAGTTTCAAAAGTTTTTTCATACAGCACCCCCAATGTTTCTGATGATGAAGTGCACTGCCTTCATTAGCGTGCACCAACAAAGAACACCAGAACATTTGGAGCCAACTGCAACTGTGTTCAGGTGGACAATTCAGCTTTTAAAAGTGAAAGACTGATGTTTAACCAACATTAGAAAGAGGTTTAATGCACCTTTATGAACCCAGTGTTTCAGTTTTAATTCATGTTCAACAAGAGCAATGTAAAGCGAGGCAAAAGCTCCCCCCCACCCCAATATATGATATGAGGTCTTGAACTTACTACTATAGAAAAACACTGGTGCTTTAAAGATCGCCGCTTCATAATTGGTATGAACAATTGGCCCGCACACTTTCTGATGTGGCGTTCTTTAGTAATTGTGTGAAAATGACAATCCACATGGTGGAACTACCATCAGACTCTTCTGCGTCTTTAATCCAGAGGGTCGGCTCTGTTCTGCAGAACCAGTAGGTAATGACCATCTAACTCTACAATTTTCAGCCTGTAACTAAAGACCCTTCAGATGAGCGACTCGCGCCTACAAACACAGTCGCGAACAAATCCACAATCATTGGTTTTTGAGGTTCTGTTGACTTTGTTGGGGTAACCGCATCTCCCAGTCTACTAAATGTCCTGTCGAAGTGGATCACCACATACTCTTGGGTTTGTCTTTGACTGCAAAGAGTCGAAGCGTTTATGTGAGTTTTCTGGATGAAGTGGTGAAGCGGTTTGCACTGTTGCCCCAGGTTGGGGCTCTTCTGTATCTTGGCCGAGGCAGTGAAGGACTCAGGATTTCCAACAATGGCACCATGCTGTCTTTGGTTGTGATTTAATGGCGGATTTATGGTTATTTTACTGTTTACGCTGCCACCTACTGTTCCAGCACGGAACCATCAAACTTTCCACAGAATCCTGATTAAAGACTTAATCAGCAGAGAAATGGAGTGTTTCCACTTTCGGTCCACTTCACCCCTTCTTCATTCCATAAAGACACTTGAGCTCTTTTCTAAATGACAAACTCCCCAAACGCCAAAATCAAATGATTAAAAAATGATTAGGAAATGTTCTACAATTAAATAATATAATTTGTGGTGCACATTCAAACCTCTCAGCAAATTTTAGCTCATTAGGTTTTGAGTAATCCTGATAATTTACACACCAACATGACACAACAGATCACCATAACCTTGTTAGCTGAGATCACTGCGATAACTAAAGGAGCATCCAGGGTGTTCGGCTTTGGGTCCCAAGGCCCAGGATTGGGAAACACTGATAAACACATTAATTTGGCTGCTGTATAAATACAATATTTCACTCACTCAGAGCCTGAGTTGAATGTGGAGGAAATCTCACTTTACTTTGACTGGTTGGCTTCCAGATTTCACTCTGGATGTTTTGGGGAGAAAAAGTCACTGAAATGAGTAGATATTGGATCCACCAAAATGTGGAGACTGGCTGTTTGACAAATCCTAAAAATCTGGTTAAAAAAATCATTGAGATGCTCGGGTGAATTCAGACATTCACCAAAGTGCTACAAGTCCTTCAAATGAACCTCACACCACCTTCCAAACCTTTGAACAGATCTATGATTTCTTGCAGTTCAGGCCTCATTTGCATTGTTGCCAAAAGTGGGGGGAAAAAAGACAAATCTCCTGAATGTGGTTCTAGAGCTGCACCTGATTTCAGTGGCTTCTTGCTTGGCTCATGTTCCACCCGTCCACCGTGTTTAAGGTAAATCAGTCGAGACACTTAAGTAATTGGCCTCTTCTTTCTCACTGTCATGCTTCCCTTTGCAGCCAGAAAAAAGGTCATTTATTATCTTTAGTATTTTTGCTTTCACTCAGGAATTTTGGACACATTTCAGCGATTTGGTGCTCCATCCTTTTGTCGTTTGATCCGATCCGAGACCACGCAGGAAACGGCGTTTTAGTGCTGTGCAGAGATCGCTCTGCTGCACATCCTGAGGGCCATCAGCACACAGCCTCAACTTCAGGGTCTTTCTTAGTTTTTCTGCAGGAAGGAAACATCTGCTGGTGGATCTTTTGCCCCCCGATGGTACGATTCCTTTGATGTTTTTGTCCGATGTGGAAAATTTGCAGGTTTGTGGCAGATATTCATAGGAAGGGAATTTGATCCCTCAGCGCCAAACCTGCAGCTGAAGTACATCAGATTAAACCACCTCATCCCGTTTCCCCCCCAACAACGTTCGCGTAAGTACAACGTTTCCCACGTTTGTGGCTCCCTCACATCTCAACGCTCTCACTGCTCTGTGGGCGGGGCTAATGCTGCAGGAACGCCATAGTCTTCTATGGCCATCACAGTGACACATTACTGGATTTGTAGATTTGACAATTAAAAACTATATAAAAACTTCAATAATGCTGGAAAAAAGAATATTTGTGTATTTTAATGTCAAAGTGCCATTAAATAAAAACAAATAGCATCTCAACTGCAAAAGCTAAATTTTCCTTCAAAGGCTCTGAAGAAAAGCTTTGAGCAGATGTGACACTGACTCGGTAAGTCCGTGTGACTCAATCGTTTCTTCTCTGAGAAGAAACGATTTGGCGGCTGTTTTGTTCTCATCACCGGCGAGCGTTAATACGGTGACGCTCTTGGCGCTTCATCAGTCACCAAACGCTCCCTGCATTTGGAAGCATCTCATTCTCGCACCTCTTTTGGACTTCTGCCACACATTTTTCCCCGACATTGTTGACTGCAGCAAAGGTGGAACTTCGAGTATTCTGGAGGTGATGCTTGTTTTCAAAGAAATCAAACAGCATTTGAGTTTTCCCCCAAACCGTCACCTCGGATAAGGAGGGCTGATTTTTACTTGGCAAGACGTCTCCATTAAATCTTGGGTCAGAGCCGTGGAAAAAATGTAACCTTCTTACAAAACTGCAAAATAGAAAATTTATTCAAATGATTTTTTTGGAAACTTGGCAAACAGTTCAGGCTGATCCAGGGTCAGATTCCAGAAAGTGAAGGGGCAGGTCCAGAAAAACAGGTGGTAGCAGCACAGCCTTAAAAAGTCTGTTTTGGCAAGAAAAGCCAAGTTACTAAAAAATAGAATTTAGTGAAACTGGGTGAAAACGTTCATCCTGGTCTGGAGTACATTCAGTACCGTTACATATCGAGGGTTTACCTTAAAGCCGGCGTCATTTGGGAGGACCGGACACAGAATGACACCAACCTGACAGGTCGTTACTATTGTGTTTGCTATGTGTCGAGATGTATGAGTACATCTCCATAATGTGCCAAAAGAACCTGACTGGACCCAACACACCCTGATCACGACATGGCATGCTGCGCCACAGGCCGTCGGGTGGTCCCGTTTGGTGCCTGCTAAAAGGGATGAACCAGAAACTGTTCTTAAATAATGACTAATGGGTGGATCGGACAAATAATAATAATAAAAAAAACACAAACATATATCCAAGACTCACTAATAAAGGGCCTGAGATCACTTCCATAAACATAGAAATGTCAGATTTACTCTGGAATAAAAACACATTTTGCAAATACAGGGTGGAGCCGGGACCTCGATAACGACATTCCAGGATGAGGTGATCGTGTCTTTAAATATTGTATTGATAGCCTTCCTTGTTGGCTCCACCTGGTACTATTTTGATTTGGATCCATTTTGGGGCTACGTCAGTCGCTCCTGTGGCATTTAATCAGTTAATCTCCGAATTCACGATCCCAACCGGAGAACTCCTCCTCAGCCTTGGTCTGGTCATGAGGAAAACGGTCAAAGTTGATGTAGCAGGGTCCCTGAAGGAGCAAAAACAAATTGTTTTTGATGGAGGATTTCACACAGAAAGCCTCTGGACGTCTACCAGCGGAGCTCAAACCAACATAAACATTAGCTGCAAAAGAATAATCGAGCTCGTCTGAGCACTGACTCAACAGGTTAGCTAACACTCTCCCAGTAACGTGTCCCAACGCTTGTAATGGAGCGTGGCATAAAACTACGTGCCCTCATGGAAAGAAACCGCACAGGTCCGGCAATATTCTCGCTGTTGGGATGTGTATTATTGCTATTTTAGCACAAAATATTTCCCGCCCAAGCTTTTGGCTAGCTGTGCGACTTACCTTGCGTATGAGCCGGATTGTAGGAGCATCGAGCTGACCCATGCGAAGCTTGTGCCAGTTCATCGTGCTGAACCACCTGAAGCCATAACAAAATATTACCAGCCCAGAATAAATCACCGTCTTCAAGTTGTCCCGAAAGGACATGACTGTCAATCATAAAGACACACACACCTGTGATGTCGGATGTCTTTGATTCCATTTTTTGTGTTTCCCAGTCTTTGACCCGGCCGCGGCCTGTGAACCAAACACATCATAAGACCAAAGAAGTGCTCTATTATTTCATTGTACCTCATATTACATATTTACCAATAAGTTCTATAATTCTCACTCAACAGCATGTTCCCAACAAATACCAACTCCTTGTATTTTAATTGCTATACATAAAAAATAAATAAGTACAATATAATTCATAGTTCTCTACACATTTTGAAAATAATATTTTATGTAATGTAATGCCAAAGTGAGATGATTTCTATGTCTTGGTGGCTTCCCTCACTTGTGTCCTTCCTGTAGGATCACCTGCTCTCAGCAGATGTTCTCTCCAGTTCTGAGGGTTGAATTTTACTGAACTCCAAAGGAGATTTGGGAACGTGGGAGTTGTTTCATATACACAATCCAAATCTGTTTTAGGAGCAGGTTATTTGGACTCTATGAATATCTGACTCATGACGAGACACTGAGTCACCTGCAGAGTTTGCTGATGATGGACTTGGCCGCCTCGCTCATATACGGCGGATACTTGATGACCCCGTCCAGAATCTTGGGATAAATCTTCTGAGGGTCAGAACTTGAAAATGGAGGACTGACAAGTCAAAAAGACAGAAAAGCTGAAGTTTTATTCTCTTGAATTCTTGACATTTGATACTATCCCCTCCCCCCAATAAAAACCTACACACAAAATGATCCAACCAGTTTTTTTCTAGAACATTATTCTACATCAGAAGTCACCAACCCTGCTCCTGGAGGTCACCTGTCCTGCATGTCTTTGAACTCTTCCTGCTCCACTCACTGCTAATTAACTAACTCAGGTGTGCTCAGCCAATCAGGAGCCGGGAAATACCAGATCTGATTAACCGGCTGTGGTTGAAGCAGGGGGAAAAGATGCAGGGCAGGTGCCCTCCAGGAGCAGGGTTGGTGTCCTCTACTCTCCACCAGCTGGAAGCCTTGTTAGTCTTCAAGATGTTTCACTCAATTCATTCAAGAGACATTTCCAGAAACCATTTGTTGATCAAACCTGGAGTGCAGACAACAGAACCTAATGAGCACAAACCTCCACCTGGAAGCAACGACCAAAAAAGCTCCAGGGCAGAATAGATTCTCCAAAAGGGAACAAGAATATTTTCTAAAAGAAAAAGCACAGACATGTAAAACTGAAGAAGTCACTTGGATGAAACATCTTGAAGACCAACAATAAGCTCAGTTGATGTAGAGTAGATGTCTCCATATGACCAAAAACTCCATCAAATCAACCAATCATGGCAGTAGGGGACACCGAGGCTCCACCCACAGATGTGTTGACCAACAACAAAAGAAGATTAAATTGTGACTTCACTGCAGCTTGATGCTTATTTTGGAAACATAAAAATGTTGCTGGTTTGTTAAAATTTGTTGAGCAAGCCCCCCCCCCCCCCCCCCCCCCCCCCCCAAAAAAATCATAATGCATAATATAAGCAACAGGTTGGTCATCATAGGTGTCCCACAGCAGCACAGCCTGTCCTCAAGGTTCTTGAAATGGAGCATTATTCTCCACCTGGTGGACATTTACCATTAATGCAGGTACAACAGAGATTCACAGAGAGCTCCAGTAACCACTGTCATAGTACTTTTTACCTTCCCGCCAGCAGCTCGTAGATCAGGATGCCAAGGGACCAAAAGTCAACTGCAAAGTCATGACCCTGTTGCTTTATGATTTCTGGAGCCATGTACTCCGGTGTTCCAACAAACGAGTAAGTCTTCTGACTGCGTATCAACTCCTTGGCGAAACCGAAGTCTACCTGCATGAAGCCACAAATGCACCAGGTGAATGACGTGTACACACGCAGCTACGGATCTGATACATACAGAGCAAACCAATGATTTTTATGAATATTGTCACCAAGGCAACCAAGCAATTTTCCCTTTGGCATACTGCAGATCACCTCACTTTGTCCTTTGGAAAAGTTTCACACATGACAATGAATCACCAGATTCATTTCACTAAATGCTGCAGAGAAACTCTTCAACTTTAGTGCTGACCCACCAGTTTGATGTAGCCCTTTCCGTCCAACATCAGGTTTTCAGGCTTCAGGTCTCTGTACATGATGTTCTTCTTGTGGAGGTAGGAGTAGGCCTCCACCACACAGGCAGTGCAGAACACAGAAATGACCTCATCAAACCGCCCTCTGACAATCACACAGAAAAAATAAAAGAGAAGAGGATGAACTCTGCCTCTCTCTCACACTTTCCTTTTGTAGTTTCTGCTTTCAAAAGCTTATGTCTTCCAACTGCCATTTTTTGTCACTTGGACCTTCAGCTCAGTGATGTTGGCGAGTTCGTTTACCCTCAGCTCTGCCTTCAACAGACTCTATGACAAAGACAACGATGAGAAAATCCAACACCATTCGGAAAGTGCTCGACTTTGACATTTTTAATCTGGCTCCTGAAACAGTCCGTGAGCTTGACACACGTGATGATGAACCTTTTTCCAAGTCCACAAAATACACGTGGATGTGATGGGTCGAACCCCTTTCTCACCGTGGGATTCTGATGAAAAAAAGTGTCTCTAAAAGAGTTTAATACTGAGGAATAATTCTTCGAAATGTCCAAAATATAGATCTGAATTTGAAACATTTGAGGCATGTTATCTCACACTTCCTTGAGTTTGGTCCAGATCTCGCCGCCACTGCAGAATTCCATCACCATGTAGATGTATCGTGTGTCTTTGAAGGCTGCATGAAGCCTGGAAGGACAAGAACAATTCATTTAATCCCTTGCTGGGCTCATTCTCAATGCTCAGCGCTGCCCAATGTGCAGTTTTACATGTCACGACATTCTGTTCAGCATGAAACCTGTGAAAAATCATGTCGTTATCAACGCCGTCATCTTCATTTAGTGCATCAAATCTACAACTAAACAGTAAACATTTGAAATTCCAACATGCTGTCACATCACTGCAGTTCCCTACGTGAACGCCAAAGGGGAGCATCCGCGTCTACACAGAGACTAAATGTCAAAAGCATCGTGATGGAAATGAGATCGGACAAATATGCCCAATGAAAACCTTTAGAATCCCAGGTTATAGACTGCACCAGTGGGCTGCAGCTAATTAATGAGACGACAATGCTTTGCTGCTTTAACAGCGACTTTTTAAAAGTAACCCCTGAACCACATCGTTTACCCACAGTGGGAACATGTGTTGTGTCGGGCTATGGCTATGCTCTGGCATTTCACAGTGAAAACATTTTTGTGCTTCAGGCTGCAAATGTCAAAAGGAGACAAATAAAATGAGCTGGAAAACAAAAGTTTTGTTAAAACCTTACGAGGAGTTCGGTACCTGACGATGAAGTTGCAGTGCGTCGCTTTTAGGATCTTCTTCTCAAACAACATGTGCTCCTGCTGTTGCTTAGCAACAATATGTTTCTTGCTGACTCGCTTCATGGCATAATATTTGCCGTGGCTGTGAGTGGTCATCTTAGATTGAAGCAAAAGAACACAAAGGCACAATGATGAAACCGTGCTGTGACCTGGCTGTTCACCATCAAATATTTAAATAGGACTTACCTTCAAAACAAGACTGGAACCTGGAATAAACGCTGACAGGTTCAACAAAAATATCACGTAACCCACTCAGGAATTTAGGAACCACGACCTTCAGTCTCAGGCAAGGTCAGGTCAAAACCACAGAACATCTGTGATGTCACCTACTGTTTTTGTTTACTTTTTTCCAAAGGGTGCCTCTAGGTGTCACTGTCTTGGCAGTACCTGTCTAACTCCTGGTCAACCCATAACTGGGTAAAGGGGTGGAGCATCTGCAAGACCTGCATGACCGAGACAGGAAGAATGGAGCCCAAACACCGCCACCTATCTCTAATGCTAACAAGCTAGTTATCTTGGGTTTGGGTAACTGAATTAACAGACTGGGCGATAGCTCTCTTAACAAGGGATTTGGTCCAAGTATTAACAAGAGTCATCAGGAGATGATATATCCCCTCGGTCCACACAAATCAGTAATACAAAGTGTCGGGGATCACCCAAGTACACTCTTATGCTAAATATGAGTGCAATTGATCAACTGGTTCTTCAGATATCTTGCTAAAAGGGTGGCAATCACAATATCTTAAAAAAGTTGCTTTAACTTTGAAATTGACCACAAGGTCACTGTAATCAACTGGTGTTGGGGGATCACCCGTGTACACCCGTATATTAAATATGGATGAAATTGGTCAAGTGGTTTTTGAGATATTGCGTTAACAAGCAAGAACAAACGGACTTACTTATTGCTGTGTCCCGCTGTATTTCATACCAGGGGGATAAAAAGTACGACTGGCAAATATCCTCAATAACTGAGATTCCATCAGTGTAGCCAACACTACCTGGCTAGCATGCTAATGGTAATAACATACAAATTAAACTATGTTAACATTTCATTATTCTGACTTCAGCTTTCTTCAATGGCTGTCAGAAGAATTAACTACACGCCAAGCCAAACTCCCTCACATTTGCACCAAGCTGGTCAGAAAAGCATGCCAGCATGTCACTAGCATGCCGCTAGTGACATGCTGGCATGCCTGGGTGGTAACTGCCATACAAATCAACTATGTCCTTAATTATTCTTACCTTTATGGCTTAAAATATCGCAGAGTGGTGAGTTATGTAATAATTCACCCCCGTGCCCACTTGCACTTCCAGTTGCTATGAGTGAAGAAACTAGCTACAGAGACCGAAACAGTTTTTTTTTGGCACCAGTCTGTAACCATGGTTATTTCTGCTCTCGAGTTGGACATTTTAGCATGGGGCTCTCTGAGGACTGTCTCGCTTTTAGAACCGGTCTTAAGTGGCCATTTAAGGAACTGCAGCTTCTGGCACTTCCGCTTTAGCTTCATTTTTCATCACAGGAGGTTGTCACTTGCTTATAACCTGGATGCATCTCAAAAATCAAGGTCAAAGGTTAATTAATTCACCAGATAGAGCACTACTGTCCCTGTAATGTGGGTTGTTATTGGTTCAAGAAAAGATCCCAAAAAACAATGACACCCACCAGCATGACACGGCCGAACCCTCCAACTCCAAGTGTGACGGGATCTCCTTGGTGCCGACCTTCCTGGTACAGCACAGGAATTAGGTCCTTGAAGTTCAGGGTGGAGCTGACACTGCCACAGACACAATGTTGAGCTTTTAATAGTTCTGTCACTTAAAATCTATTCACATCAACGTCACAACTGCTTCATATCACATGCAGCTTCAAAGGTCAGTCACCTCAACTTCTCTGGTGCACGCGCTTCCTGCATCACTTTGGAACTGGAAATAAAAAACAAATAATCAGCGCAGTGTTTATAAGCACCAATAATTATTCTGGAATGTAAATGCATACTCATCAAAAAGCACCAAGTGTTCTATGGGAATCGTCTCTTCAAAGATCCTGCAGAAAAGTCATTGAGAGTCAACACGTGCTTCAATCAACACAACAAACAAATCAGTCAAACACGTTCCTCTGCAGGTCCAAACCACTAAGGGTGGTTTGGGTTTGTGCGGTGGAGTCGGACTCACTCCTTGTCGATGAAGAAGCAGGTAACGGGGCCGTCAGCCGTGCACGTGGCCGTTCTCAACACTTCCCTGCAACCACAAACACAGTATGTATCAAACGTGACGACGGTCGAGGAGCCGACAAACCAGCGACATTCAACAGCGCCTGCAAAGTTTGTCTTTTACCAAACTGCAGATTATTTCATGTAGTTTGGTTCAGATTATTCCAGATTACTGCATCCTGCAGTTTCTTCACATATCTGCCGATTTGATCAGCACTGTGATTTTATGGTCTGTCACGGTTCAGGGTTCCACTCTAACACAGCAGCAGTCAGACAAGTGCGGTTCCCGGCACGTGTCGCGTTGCTGTAGTTACCGTATGAGGGCCTGCTCCCCGAAATGCTCCCCTTTTCCCATCCTGCGAATCTGCTTCTGTTGGCCATTCACGTTCTTCGTGACGAGGACCTGAGAGAGAAGCCGGATCAGCGTGCGGACACGCAGGCTGTTTACTCGACTGTTGACAGTTGATTACCTCGCCTTTCAGGATGATGTAGAACGTATTGCCTTCAGTTCCTTCTCGAACTATAACATCTTTGTCACGATACTTCACCTGGCAAACAAATAACGCATGATGTGATGAATATATGAATGTAACTGTGGAGCAGCGAACACGACCCACGTGGAGCTGTGGTCACAAGTTTACATACACCCATGATGGACACAAACGTCGTGGCAGTGGTGATCTTTCAGGGATTTCTTTGAACGTTACTTTTTCTGGGACTGAATGAATGTAGAGCACAGTTGTGCATCGATAACAGAAGAAAACAAGTTACTGATCTATTCTGGGTTTCCTGAAATCAACAGAGGGTCAAAAATATACATACACTCATTCGGATCAATAATTCAGTGGTGCTGAAAGTTACAAAATGTCTTTTAACTTCTCATTAGTGAAGATGATGGACTACAGCTGGCAGCTTCTCTGTACCACATTAGAAAGGGTTTGAAAAACGGTGGTGGATTTAGACAACTCAAGCATGTGTCTCAGAACCCTTTCAGAACAACTGCACCTTCCAAGGTCATCCATTATTTACTATGAGGTGAAACAACTTTGCCAACATCTAGAGGACGATCCAAACTGTTACTGTGAGCTGACAGTTATACGGTTTAGGTGGTTAAGAATAACTCAGGAGCCGCCAAGGCAAAGACCTGCCCTGATAAGTACAAACCTCCTCCATGGAGTCAATGATTTTGGACAACTGCGCATCGTTTAGGTCCTTCAGAGTATGAGATCTGTGACAGAAAATATACATTAAGAAAATACAGTTAGTTATAATAGAATTTGTATAAACTAAAGTTGTACTAAAACAAAAATAACTGAGCATCTAAAATGCAACATTTCACTTTGACAACTTGGCACCAGAAATTCAGATAAGTTTGCAGCGTTATCGGCCGATTTTGTTGATGTTTTGAGGTCTGCCTTCCAAACATACCGGTAGTCCTGTCCGGCAGCCTCTAACGAAGCCTAACATCAGGTCAAAGTGATGTACATAAACATATTTGGTACAAGTTGTTGCTGTTTACTGACGTTTTCAAAAAGCCCATGAGTTGCTCTCGTCTCTTCTTGGACTTGATGGCGATGATGGTCCTGTACGTCTGTCTCTCCATGTACCACAACCACACCATAGTCTTTGCTACAACGGCAGTAAAATAAACAAATAATTTAAACATTTCTCAACAGCAATGATGCATTCACTGACAACTGGGAAGTCGGAATTTCTGATATCTGACCAGAACAAATCAAAGAAAATGCCACCATAAGTCAGATATCCTATCAACTAGCTCATTTCAGACTTCCAGACATAAAATTCCTTCCCCAAGGAAGGAAAATCCTTGATTAAAATTGTTATGTCAAAAAATCACACTGTTCTGGTATATCCCTGCCAAAACAAATCTCTTTTTTCCCCCGTGTCAGCGTGGGTTTTCTCCGGTTTCCTCCCACAATTAAAAACCTGCTTATTGACCAAGGCAGCGTCTCTACATCTGGAGTTGGTCCCCGGGTGCTGGACTGTGGCTGCACACTGCCCCTAGTGGTTGGATTGTGTCTAACTGTAATTAAGATGGTTAAATGCAGAGGACACATTTCGTTATATGTATGTACAATGATGACAGTAAAGCTTCTTTTTTTTCTTCTTTCTCTGCCTGAGTGACTCATTAAAGACTGTTTTTGAACTTGTTCTTCACTCATGACAGAAATAGTTAAACTCAGTCCCTTCGGCTGCTCCCTTGTTTTGCACTCGGGGTTGCCAGAGCAAATCCAAGGTGGATCTGCATGTTGAATTGGCACAAGTTTTACGCCGGATGTCCTTCCTGACGCAACTCCACATTACATGGAGAAATGTGGTAGGCGTGGGATTCGAACCGGGAACCTTCCGCACTGAAACCACGTGCATTAACCACTTGGCCACCACCCCTACACTCGTGACAGAAATAAGTGATTCAATTTTGGAGGTGACCCACAATATAGTTTGGAAGTGAGTATTGTGATGTTTGATTTAATTCAAAAAGCTGTGGAAGGATGTTGACGGAATTTGGTGAGATGGATAATGTCCTAAATAACAAAAGAAGAGGGATTTTAGGGGACGTGATGGTCTAGTTGTTAAGTGTTGGACTTGAGACCAGAGGATCCTCTGTTCAAATTCCAGCCCGACCGGAAAATCATTAAGGGCCCTTGGGCAAGGTTCTTAATCCGCTCGTTGCTCCCGGTGTGTAGTGGGCGCTTTGCATGACAGCAGCCTGACATCTGAGTGAATGTGAAGCATTGATGTGTAAAGTGTCTGAGCATCTGATGCGCTATATAAATGCAGTCCATTTATTTTATTTAGAATTTGATCTGGAACATATTTCAGATCCAGGATTCAGAAGTAGTTTTAAGACATATGAGTTGTGCCCTCTCTGAGTGCCTTCCAGTCTATTTGGCACAAGCCTGGGCATGTACCCATGAATAAATTAAAGGGGCATATAATGAAAATACATGGTGTAAAACTGGGTTCAGTTTGGTGCACCAGATCAATCAGGGGCAGATCTAGCATCAGATGGAGGCCCTGGATAAAACTTTAAACCTCTAGAGCCTTTTACCTGCAGTCTAAAGCTGTCTGGGAAGTGTTAGATATATTTCTGTGTCTAATTATGGTTTCTTTATTTGTTTTCTGTATTTCCTTTGGTATTACAGTACTTTGGTATACAGTGGCTTGATGAATCTACCCGCCTCCCCAGGCAGGTTTGCTAGAGCTAAGCATTATTCTGACATCATAGAAAAACACTCCCACTGGCCAAAAATTTTGTTTAATTGCATCAATTCCATTGTTAATCCCCAGGGGTCCTCAGAGGTCAAGGCATCCACTGACCTCTGTGACAAATTTCTGAAGTTTTTTATTGAGAAAATTAACCACATTAGGGCACAGTTTTCTCCTGCTGTATCTGAAACCCTCCCACACTTCTTCAGTGCCATACCTATCTTTGACCACTTTGAAGCAGTTTCATACACTGAATTGTGGGATATTGTTAAACACATGAAAACTTCAACAGCTCCTCATGACCCTATCCCTTCCCGAATTATCAAAGATGCATTTGATGTCATTGGTCCAGGCATTCAAATCATCTTAAATTCCTGCCTTGCTAATGCTTTTGTTCCCACCTGTTTTAAGCATGCGGTAGTTCAGCCTCTGCTTAAAAAACATAACCTTGACCCAAAGTGTTTAAAAATTTTTAGGCCCATTTCCAAACTACCATTCATTTCCAAAATTATGGAAAAAGTTGTGTTAACACAGCTGCTTTCCTTTCTTAATTCACCAGAGATCCTGGAGCCATTTCAATCTGGCTTTAAGGCCCACCATAGCACTGAGACAGCCTTGTTAAAAGTAACAAATGACCTGCTGCTCACTCTCGACTCTGGTGACAATGCTGTCCTTTGTCCTGTTAGATTTGGGTGCAGCATTTGACACTGTAGACCACACAACCTTGCTGACCTGGCTTGAACAGTGGGTTGGGATTAAGGGTTCTGCAGTAAAATGGTTCCATTCATACCTCCAGCAAAGAACCTTTTCTGTGTCTATAGGCCAGTACTCCTCACTCCCTGCCCCTGTGTCTTGTGGGGTCCCTCGGGGGTCCATCCTGGGTCCTGTTCTTTTTTGTTTGTATATGCTTCCATTGGGGAACATAATCAGAAAATTTAATATTTCATTCCACTTTTATGCTGACGATTCTCAGTTGTATCTTCCACTCAAATCTGGAAATTCCCTGCAGCCTCTCCTGGATTGTTTGAAAGAAATTAAAATCTGGATGGCCAATAACTTCCTCCAGTTAAATAAGGATAAAACTGAGGTTATAATTTTTGGCCCCCCAAAATCCATTAACTCCATCTCCACGAATGTTGGCTCCCTCACTCCATTTGTCAAAACTTATGCAAGAAACTTGGGTGTAATTCTAGACTCCCAACTCAATCTTGAAAAACAAATCTCTTCTGTTGTTAAAACTAGTTTTTATCAATTAAGAATTATTGCAAAACTCAAATCTGTTCTGTGTTACAGTGACCTAGAAAAAAGTTATCCATGCCTTTATAACTTCACATCTAGACTACTGTAACTCTCTTTACTTCGGTCTCCCTGAAACACTGGTGTCACGGCTTCAAATGGTCCAAAATGCTGCTGCTAGGTTGCTTACTAACAGGAAAAAACATGAACATATTTCACCTGTCCTAGCCACATTACACTGGCTTCCTGTCCAGTACAGGATCCAATTTAAATTACTGTTAATGGTTTTTAAAGCTCTTCATGGCCTGGCCCCTAACTACATAGCTGCTGCCATTCATCCTGCTGTTGCTCCAAGATCTCTGAGATCTTCCAGTAAAGGTCTCCTTCATGTCCCCCGAACTCGTCTCAAGTTAAAGGGACAGAGCTTTTGCAGTCGCTGGTCCCCGACTGTGGAACCATCTGCCTCCTGATAGAGATACCCCATCTATTACTGTTTTTAAATCCAAGCTCAAGACATACCTTTTTACACTAGCATTCCCTACTAATTAACCGTTAACTGGTTATGCCATGTCTTGTCATGTCAATGATTGTTGTGTTGGTATCTTGCTGCTGATGTTGTAATCAGTTGTTTTGTTTCCTTGAATATTTCTTGCTTATAATTTATTTGTTTTTAACTATGTACAGCACTTTGGTCAGTGTAAACTGTGTTTAAATGTGCTTTAGAAATAAATTTTACTTACTTACTATTAAGGTAGTTGTTATATGTAGGGTTATATTTTTGGTTTCATTCTTATTCTCACTTTCCTTTGTTCTTCTTTGGTATGTGCATGTAGAACTGGATTTAACCAGTTTGTACCACTTAGGATAAAGAGAGTTAGGTTACATTTATAAATCATCTCCCGTTATTGTGCGGGCCTGGGGCAGGGGGATGGACCTCATTTGAATGCCCACGGGGGCCAGTAAGAGAAAGATTTTGCGAAATAAGGTCCGCCTTTGTTACACATATGTAATCCTGTATAAAAACTGCTTGTATCCATTGTCCGGGGTTCTGTAAGAGCGGATCTTGTCTGTAAGAGAAGTTCTTGCAGGGCCCAGGCCTGATTATTTTTGCTGTGACTTTGATTAAATTTACAAGTGCGGAATAGTTTGAGTTTGTGCTTTGTAAGGGGCAGTATTACAGAAAGAACTGGAGGAAAAATAACAGGAGAAAAATACTGACTCTCTAGGCCAGGGGTGGCCAAGTTCGGTCCTCGAGACCCACCTTCCTGACACTCTTAGTTGTCTCCCTGCTCCAACACATCTGAATCCAATGAAAGACTCGTTAGCATACTTTTAATGATCCTTTCATTGGATTCAGGTGTGTTGGAGCAAGGAGACAACTAAGAGTGTCAGGAAGGTGGCTCTCGAGGACTGAACTTGGCCACCCCTGCTCTAGGCATTATTTTAAACACTGGAATTCTAATTCTGCATGCAGCAGCGTTCATCAATAAGCCCTTTTTTAAAACCTTTCCCATATTTTATCACCACCGCCCGCACACTTAAGAGATATTTTGGATGACATCATAGAGTCTGACCTTTGACAGTTGCTGTCCGTTTGCAGTCATACAGAATGGCCAACTCCCCAAACACGTTGCCACTCGTGAGGGTTCGGAGCTCACAGCCTGCCTGAGTGACACAAAGCTCACCGGCTAAATGGGATGAACAGAAAGAAAATGTTGACGTTTTAAGGGTATTTTCATTTTGAGCTGATGATCAGTGCTTACATGCCACGATGTACATGGTGTCGCCTTCAGAGCCCTCTTTGATCACTTCCTGTCCGGGGGTGAAGTTGCCCACCACTAAGAGATTCACCATCATGTCGATTTGCTCGTCATCGAGTCGACTCAGGAAGTCGTTCTCCTTGATGGCTTTGACAATCAGATTTGTCTCGCTGGTGATTGAAGCAGAAAGAAATGTTCTCATTGTGAAGCCGCAATGACTCAGCAGAAATCCAGGGTTTTTTGTTGGTTTTTTTTTATCCTAAAATACTGCAATCATGTTTAATGGATCTAAATGGACCTTGTTCTTCATCATGTCTGGTCCACAAAAAGCAGTGTCTTACAAAAACCACTTCATATGGCAGCAAGTGACTATTTATACTAACATTTTCATATTTTGATGAGTCATCATACAATAATTTGAACACTGATTTTTCCCCGACGAATCATAGACTCTTTGGCTGATTTCCACCAAATTTGGTTCTTGGATGATGGCCAACCACAGAAACAGCCCTTAAAGGGCTTGTTTTGGCAAAGGTCAAGATAGCTGGGAGTCAAAGGTGGCTATGGGAGTTGGGTGCTGGATTTGCCCAAAGTCAAATTTGCCAAAGGTCAGTCATTGGTAACGATCATGTCTGTCTGCCTGTTTGCTGATTGACTCCTCTTCTCCCAGGTCCTTTTGCTGATTTCTACCAAATTTGGTATGTCAATGACACCTGACCCCAAAATTTCCCTTAAAAAAAAATATATTCTGGCAAAAGTCAAAGGAATTTGATTTAGGCCAAATTTAAGATGTCTTTAGTAAGAAATATAATATATTCGCAATATGTTCTGACGAGTCAGAATTCCATTTCAGATAGCCATTATGACACTGCAGATATTATAATCTGACTCTTACATACTGAATCATAATTTGTCAATTTTAATTCTGTTCTCACTTCACACAGTAAACAGTTTATTAAGATTGCAATTCTGATGTGCCAGAATAATCCATTATGATCCAACTCCAGTGCAAAAATAGCAATGCATTTTGGTCAGTTGGGATTAGCAAAGATTTTATCTGT
Organism: Thalassophryne amazonica; assembly: GCF_902500255.1. NCBI lineage: Eukaryota > Metazoa > Chordata > Actinopteri > Batrachoidiformes > Batrachoididae > Thalassophryne > Thalassophryne amazonica. Next base: position 37,050,204 of record NC_047123.1, on the reverse strand, counting down.
TAGCGTTGACATTTCTCATAAAAGATAAGTGTGAAAACACCACAAACTATCAGTACTAACATAAATGAATCAGTGAACGTGAGCTTCACTCTACAGATGACTAGCTGATAAACGTTTCACTCCTTTGTACACACGGCGTTATATAGCGGTTAGCTGGGTTAGCATTACATAGCATTTTAGACATTTTAAACTGTATTTTGATGCATCAGAACAATAATTCAAGATTTTAAGATCAAGATATTTGTAAATAAATGCTGACTTGTCAGATTGATACCTGTCAAGTTCCCCCCCCCCCCAGTCTTCTTTGTAAATATTTTTAAAAAGCCTGTAACTTATAAGCCTTAAAACTCAGTATCTCTCCAATTTAATTTTGATATCAGTTTCCAATAAGTACATTTTTCACTTTGGCTAGTAATACATTACTTATACATTTACATGTAAAATTGTGAGTTTATTTCCACTTGGAATTACGATGAGTCAGAAATGCAATGACGTCTTAATGTTGGATGACTGAGAAATCTTTAATGTCAGTAACATATGTAATGAGACAAAATCAATCAATAGCATAAGTCCACACACACATGGTACCATGACCGACCTGGCAGTCTTTTTGATCTTGGTGCGTGTGATGATCAGGGTCTCGGGGATCGGTTCTGGGGCTATTACGGCCGCACGACTCGTCCTGAACCCTGTTTCAAGCTCATGGCCGCTCTGAGGAGGAAATTCTGAAATACAAACACAAACTGAAGCTTTGTTTCATTTAACATCTCTACCATGTTTTCAAGCACATGGTTGTCGTGGCAACCTCTTACCCAGGTCCTGGTATTCAGTGTTGAGCTCCTGCAGGAGTTTTTCTTTCTCCTGGAGTCGTTTTGCTGCAAGAAGCATATCAGTGCTCGAAACATTAATTTTTTGTCAGAGGAAGCAAACTGCTGTCAACAAAATGCTGAAGTCACCAAACGCTGGTCAAACAAACAAATTCATCACCAGGAAGAACGCGTTTAGATTTCAATATTAATTCTAATCCAGACAGGAATGCCAGATTACTTTTTTTACAAACTCTTCCATCAGATGGGGAGGTGATGGTCTAGTGCAGGGGTGGCCAAGTTTGGTCCTCGAGAGCCACATTCCTGACACACTTAGTTGTCTCCCTGCTCCAACACACCTGAATCCAATGAGAGTCTTTCATTGGATTCAGGTGTGTTGGAGCAGGGAGACAACTAAGAGTGTCAGGAATGTGGCTCTCGAGGACCGAACTTGGCCACCCCTGGTCTAGTGGTTAAGCATTGGGCTTGAGACCAGAGGATCCTCGGTTCAAATCCCAGCCTGACCAGAAAATCACTAAGGGCCCTTGGGCAAGGTCTTTAATCCCCTAGTTGCTCCTGGTGTGTAGTGAACACCTTGTATGGCAGCACCCTCACATCGGGTGAATGTGAGGCATTATTGTAAAGTGCTTTGAGCGTCTGATACAGATGGAAAAGCGCTATATAAATGCAGTCCATTTACCATTTAGATGGGGAACATTTCAATATTTCAGTTATTTAGTAAAAATGTGTGCAGTAATCATGAAATTTTGGGTTTATTTGAATCTTGGATTACAGATTTCTTTTGTTTTGTTTATTCATTTAATTTCTTGTATATGAATATGTGTGTTTTAACACTCTTCAACATTCCAGGTTGGTTTTGATTAAAATTCAGATGTGGTTTCTGGATATTTATTTATGCATAAGGCCTTTTTTTTTTTTTTTTTACATTTTTTGATAAAATACTCAAAAAATATCCAGCCAATCTTGATGAAATGTCCTTCATAAATATATCACACAAACAAACAATGAAGGACATTTTGGACAGATTTGGGGAATAATTCCAGCCACATCTGTTACACTTGGATAGATCTATTTTAAAAAGCACCTCAAATAATGCTGTCATAATAACAACAACAAGACAAAGAAGAGACATATCCAGGACTTGCTGGCCTTTGCTGAGGTTGTCAGTGGCCTGTCCAGTCAGTGGGATGAGATTTCATGTATTTTCCAGTGGTGATTATTTCTCAGGAGCGTGTGTTTGGAGCTGTACCCACCCAGGTCTTTGTTTTGTCTCTGCAGCTCCTGGTTGATCATGCATTGCTTTTGGAGCTGCTGCTTCAGCTCCTCCAGCTGCTTCTCCATGACTACATGAGGGGGGGAAAAAAAATATATCACAAAAAAATAAATAAATAAATAAAAAATACCCAGTATGTTTTCCTGTAAATGTCAGTGATACAGACGGTGAAAAGTTGCACAGACAAGGTGACGTTATGGTTCAAACTGTACATCTGTAGCTCAGCCTGGTTGAGTGCACAGCAGGAACTGTGCTAAATAATGCAGGCTGATGAGGGACAGACGGCGGGGGGCACTCTGAACGCTCACACACACCTCGATAGCCTTCATTGCTGCAACAAACACAACCTGTGTGCATATTAATCTGCTGCTGCAAAAATAATGCGAGACATGAAGAACTGAGGGACAAAGTTTATCAATTTGGTCTGATTAATTAAAAATTTGTGAGCAGCATGACGCAAAAACAAAGGAAAGGAGCCATTGTGTGTTTGCACAACTCTGCAGAAACGTGCGGAGCAAGGAAGGTTTAAACAAAACTTAAAAAACTGACGCAAAGAAAAAAAATTTGTTCACCAGTTTTGCAAAAGGTACCAAAAAGTCTGGGTTTGGTTTGAACTAGTAACAATTAGTTGTTGATCAGATGGAAAATACTTTTTTTTCTTATTTGTAATTCAATGAGGAGATAAGTGCCATTCCAGTTTGGTATTAAAGTGTTGCAGGTAAAGCTTTACTGACTGCACGCCCGTAAATTAACGAGGACACTTTGCACTGCGTGCACAAGATACAACCTTTATCACTCTCAGCCTCCCTCTCATGCATGCACGCACACACACACCTGAGAGATGTGACAAAAAGGGAACCTCACATTTCCCACTGGACTGAGGTTTACAGCTCCACTGACAGGTTGACCGTTCCCACCACCACAAACACACAGATCTCACACGCAACCTTCAGAGGAACCCAAGCTGTTTGCATGCTCATCACATGACCCTAATTACGCTGTTGTCTCACCCTGACCATTGGACAGCTCTGAGATTATGCGTCAGCTCTCACAGATAAAGACAGTGAACTTGCTACAACAAGAAGTGGCAACAAAACACAAAACGTGAAGCAGACAATGATTTACGGAGAGCAACGTGCACACATTTCAAGAACATGACCCACATGGTGCAAAGTCAAAGGAGCATCAACGTGACAAAACGTGTTAGTAAAAGAAATGGCACGGTGACATCAGAACGCCAGGAAATAACAGGATTGTGTTGCAAGAAAGAAAATGTGTGACTGGCACAGGTATATTATATATATTTAAATATATTTTATGACACTATGTCAGTGTCATAAGACATATAAAAAAACTAAATCACATCTTTTAACTTCTGTGAACAAAACCAAATATTTCTTGATAATTAAAGACACAGTGCCTTTCAAATTTTACAAAACTGAGAAAATTTAGTTTCTACCAAAATCCAAGCATTATAGTGCAAGTTTATTTTTGCAACATGTTGCAAAATTACAACTCATTTTTATGAAGAGGACACATTTATCTGGAGGGCACTTCCACAGTGATCATGCATTGATCACCTTCATCGCCGTCATGCAGATTAACTACAGGAGGAAGCAAATGTGAGCATGTGTGATGTTTTGAGATTACTTGTGACCCATCTTACATTAACATCCATAAGGTTTCTTGTAAATCACTTCCAAATGTTTATCATATCATCTGATCCCTCGACCTTCTCCCCCTCAGGGGCTGAAATGCTAAATTGTTTCCAGACAGCATAAATTTTGTTCATATTGGCAATATCATATTATGAGTCCTTTTGTAATTTGTTTTTGTGTGTCAAATTTTGGTCCAATTCCTGAACGATCATGTCTCATATCTGCTATTTTAGCATCCTTCTTTAGTGGACCACAACAGTTTTAGACTTGTTTTAGTGTTAGTCTTGGAATGTGCCATCTTCCTTCACATTCTCTCTGTATCTCGTCTCATCATAACAGCCAAGATGGTTGCTGTCTGCAAACATAATGATGATGGCGGGGCCGTGTTTAGCAGCACATTCGCGAGTGGACAATAAGCTACAAGAGGGGGTCGAGCAGAGAGCCCTGTGGTGCACCAGAGTTCAGGATCAGTAAGGAGGAAGTGTAGCAGCCAGTTCTCACCACCTGGGGCCAAAACATGGAAAGGCCCCAGTGGGATTGAGGACTTTTTAGTCACCATGGTAACGTCTCACAAAGTAGGGAGTGAAGTGTGTCTCAGAGTACAACAACACACACAGAGAGAAATGTGCACAAATACGAGCACTCAAGAGTTTGTGAGTTTTCTCGAAACTGCACACAGAAAAGGTCAGAGATTCATTTATTTCTTTTTTTTTCCCCAACAGTGCTGTTGAAGATAAAAGACTTCAGTGTGACTTTCGGCCCCACAGTGGGAACATGATGTTGGACGTCAGCACGCCTCATCCATAATTCATCATCTCACAGACTCACGGCTGAATTATTTTAACACATCGACACACAGAATCTGACCTCTGCCAGTCAGATGGTTTAACTGTAGATTAGGGCCACAAACACATTTAAACACTCCACCTCAAAAGTCCATATTTTAGGTTTTTAAAAAAAATTGTGTTTCCATGTAGTTTTGTTGGTTTAAAGTGTATTCAAACTGTCAGTCACTCATCTTTTTTTTTTTTTTTTTTTTTTTACATATTACAGTTAACAGTTGATTAGTGGCACCGTGCTTATAGTGCTCACATAAATCAAAAGAGGTAAACACCATAAAAGAGATAATCAACGTAAATGTCACATGGAAGGAACTCGAAGCCGAACATAGATGCCGTCAACACTGAGCTAATTATTACACCAAAAATGTAAATGTTACATTTAGTACAATCACACATGTTAACGGTAAGCATATGATCACACTGTGGTTTGTTTTTCAGAGCGCTACATGCTAACCAAGCTATCCTGCTCAGACTAGGGCAGTTAGCTGGGCAGCTGCTGTGGTCGACACCCCGCCTACAGGTTCACAGTTAAAGAGAACATGGCCCGATTCCCTGAGCGTGATCCAGCACACAGGTGCCTGAGTGCTGAGGACCCCAGTAGATGAAGCAGTTCAAGGGGACGCCCACATTTCACCTGCTTGTGGCAGACAGATGGTTATTTTAGAGATTTGCGAACAGACCCGTTGTCTGCTAGGATGGTTGCCATCCAGCACCCAAAGCACAGCACCAGCACATGCTCCCAGACTTGACTTGACTATTTACAATCTTTTTGTAAACTGCATCAATGTGTAAACATTTCAAACTCTGGTACGAAGCAGCTCTTCCCCTACTTCCCTTTTCTCAGCCAAGTCCTCTTAACTCCCAAGACATGACTAAGACAGCTGGGAAATAGAATCCCTTCAGTGTGTCCTGGATCTTCCCCAGGGCCTCCTCCTAGTTGAACATGCCTGGAAGATCTCCCTAGGGAGAGGACCGGGGGGAGGGGATCTTCATCAGATGCCCAAAACTCCTCAGGTGGCTTCTTTCAATGTGAAGCAGCAGTGGCTCTCCCAGAGAGTCGAACTTCTCACCCTGTCCAGGAGTGTGAGCCCAAATACCCTATGAAGGAATCTCATTTCCGCTGCATGTATCTGCAGCCTTGTTCTTTCGGTCATTACCAAAAGTTCAAGACTGTAGGTGAGGAGAGGAGCGTAATTCAACTGGCAAATTGAGAGTCTCACCTTCTGATTTGATGCTAGTTGCTAAATAGGACTTTGAGTTGCTCGGGAAGAACAAACGTCACCTGGCCCCCCTGCCTGTGACCGGGCGTTGCTCTGCACCTCTGCTTTGTGTACTCTGCTGTTTGTGCATCACAGTTCAACCATGCTGATGTCAACACGTAAACATCCTGCAGATGAACAAATATTTCGCCTCCTTTGGTGAATACAGGACAATTTTTATATAACAGGAACGGACGCTTCAGTTAAAGTCACACTTAAATTTAGTTGAGACCCCCCCACCCCCCACTTTTTTTGTCCATTCACACACAGAACAGAGTTGGTGGTGCTCATTTTGGGAGCCACTGCCACAAATGAATGTTGCTTGCTTTTTTTAACCGAAGTTAAATGTCACAGAAATCTTATGCGGTCCTTTAAGCAAAAGCGAGATAGCAACATATAGAACTCTGAGAAGTTTCCAAAGCGGACAGAATCTTCTGGTAGAATCTGCATTCTCCTGGAGAACGCAGATCCCAACGCGTCTGTGCACATACGCACAACACGAACGACAGACACTGACCTGACATGTAGCACTTCTGTGAGAAGCCACACTCACCTGTAGTCTGTCTGAGAATCAAAAAAGAAGTTCAGCGTCCGTCCTGCCTACCAAGGCCACATGGATCAGGTCCTCAAACCCGGCACACCTGCACAGAATCACACATGCAGTCACTAACATGACTTAGAGCCCCTTTTCTCCGCTCTTCTGTCTTATTTACGTCTCTCTGTCTTTCTCTCTTCTGTCTGTTAATCTCAGCACGTCTGCTGTTGAATCATTAACTATAATCCAGTCCCTCCCATCTCACCAGGTAGAGGAAGACGCGGGGGGTGGCAGGAAGCTCATGGTAGGGTCTAATAATTACAATCAGCTATCAGAAGGCAGAACAACAAACTCACTAAAACACTGAGTAATCATCCTCAGGTCGCAAAACTAAATTATCAGCATGGGCTCGACAAACAATTCATGAACCATCCACCAGGTGGCACTACCACCAACAGAAATATGGAAAGGTCATATTGATGTGAAAGTACCAGATTTGTTCACTTTGGTGGAGTGAGACTGGATGACACGTTTGGTCCGTGGTAACCCAAAGATCTACACTTAACATCAATCATCCTGTTGTGTGAGCTGACAGAGTACAAACTTTGCACTAGTCACATTTTTGCCCTGTAACTTTCTTTTAAAATGATATTTCCAAGTTCTGACCACAAACTGGTTGCCGTTAGAGTTTAGCTGTCACTTTGGAAGCAGAGGATTGTACGTTTTTACAGTCGTGAGCTCATCACGTATGTTGCCATCTGCTCTGAGATCATCAGTCACTCCTTTTTGTCTTTGCTCAATATTTATCTGACGGCATTTGTGCGCGAGTTCTCAAAGCCTCAGGATACAAATGTTGGGTTTAAGCTGGTACGATAGCATTTCAGGTGTGGTATCAGGGCTCCTGTGTCAAAATCATGTCTTCAACTGAGGTGTGATTCCAGGGATTCCAGGTGATCACGACTCGCCAACGATGAGTTAAACACGTTTTCTGCCATACTAAGGGAAATTAAAATAATAATAATAAAAAAGTTAGCATGAATGGCATCCGGTATGGATGTCAGAGGTCAACGAGGACGCTTCAGGGTTCATATCTGCCAGATGTGGAAAATAGTGGCTCCAGCAGCTCCACTTTTCCACAGAGTGAGAGTCACGGTGTATTTTCCAGGAAGTGGCATCATTAAGTGAATGTAAATGAGGCTAAAGGCCCGGCGTTGTGACAGAGGGTGTGGGTCATTATTGTTCACGGTTAATTATTGATACTCTCTCTGGTTAATCAACCACATTAATGACTTGCTTCCAAGAGATGAAAGACTCTGGAACTGATGCAGGTGTTAATTTAGAGAAGAGATGAGCAGATAAAATAAACTCAAGTTGAGTTTAAGTTAACTGTGACTTCAAAATAAATAAAATAAATGTGATTTTAGCTCATCTGGCAATGTGAGAAATTACTTTAAAATTTAAATTCTCTACCTCTTTGTTTGAACCGGGACTGGTATTTCCATGCTTTATTTTTTCCTGATTCATGTGTGGAAATCTGCTTCTTTTACAACTTCATAGTTTCTGTTTGTGGAAGAAATTTATTGTTTTATTAGTAATGTTTACAATTTAGTGATGTGAACCAATTCTTTTTGACACATTTTGAAACAAAACAAAAAAATGGTTTGCTATGGTTGACTTCGGCGGCATCTACAGACTCATACCTAACATGTCAAGTAAAGAAAGCAATACACAGTAACGACTGAGAACTTTTAAGAGATTTTCTTCTGTTTTCCTCCGACAGGACAAAGTGATGTGTGGTGATTTGCTTTTTATAAACAGGAGTAATTTGAAAGTTTTGTGTATTTGCTCGAAGGGACACAGTATACATAAGGTCATTAGCTAGGAGCTGAAAATTCATCACAAATTTCCAGATCTCAGGTTGATGCTTTAATTTATTTATTTATTATTTTTTGTTTTTTTACAATGATACATAATAGAGAAATGCAACAAATCACACCAAAAAGAAACAAAATAAAAAAAACCTTTGAAAATATCACAAAAGGTGACAATCTCTTTTTTTCCTTTCATTCTTTTTTCGGTTAAGCCGTTGTTTCCCAGATTTATTAGACAAAATACAGAACAGAAAGGGAAAAATAAATAAATAAAATGAGGCTAATTTCTTTCATGATGAGATTAAATGCCTGCATGCACATATTGAATTTTGACAATATAACAATTTAATTATGTAATCCAACTTCACGGTTCTGTGGATCCAAATAAATTAAATTCTTCAAAAATCCTTCATGTGTAATTTAAAGCTAAAATAATCAAGTTCTCCATCCACAGTGTCTTCAATATAAAAAACAAACATCCTGACGGGCTGCAGTTTCTTCAAACGGTTTTGTAAAAGTGCTAAAAGCTACAACTGTAATTTTATACTTGAAGGAAAGAAAAATCTTCATTTTTCTACTGAATAAACAGCAGGTGAAGTGAACCAGAGAACACAGCTGACCGACAATAATACAGTAATCTAAACATGACCTTTCAAAATAAAATGTCACTATTTTTGCAAAGACATTTTGTCTTACAAGGAATATCCGCATTTATATTTTATTTTGAAATGCAATGAACTGTAGCTGCAGGTGGGACGCTGCTTCTGAATGGAAGAAAAGAAAAACATCAATTACCTTTATCATTATTAAAAAAAAGATGAAAAGTTTTCCAAAACTTACCAGTTTTAAATTTGAAGGGCAAATGGTGCATTCAAGTCCTGACAGCCTCTCTTAAATATGCTAACTGCTAATGCTAAACCTGTGTCCACATTATTGCGGCAAAATGTTTTAGCATATCTCCCCTCAGATTATCTAGAGCTCAAACTTTTACGGCACAGCCAGAGACTGCACTCAGCGCTCACTGTGGAGGAGAAGCTAATGCTAACAATGTGTCAGAACTTCTAGAATGGTGCAACAACACCGTTTCTTGTTCAGAACATAATAAACACAAATCTGTTCAGGGAAGTTTCAGTTTTCAAATGCAGCCATTCGGTTCATAATAACAAATAGTTTGAAATCGTGCAACTAATGTAGACGTGTTACTGACATGGCTAGTGCTAGCAATGATGTAAAGAAGGAAGCATTGCATCACTGACTGTTCTGGGGCAATCAAGGCGCATGTGGAACAATGCAACACGTAGAGGTAGAGACCGCGATAATGTGAACACACATTCAGAAAATGTTAGCAGAGCTAATGCTAATAGTTGACAATGGCTTAAATGCTTTGATTTTAGATTAATTGTTTTAAAGTAGCTTGTTAAATTTCACATCATGATTTCTGATCAGTAAAAGTGTCTCCGGTCATTGATCTGAATACAACTGGTGCTAACGAGACGGAAACACAACATGACATTGGGATGTGTAGTTTTTAGTGTTACTATTGTGCGACACTGCAGCATTTCTCCAGCTCCTCTGTGTGTTCAAAGACGGCGTGGATGAACTGTCCATACAGGCGTTCCATGTAGCCCTCGCTACGCGGAAATAAGCCCTGCAGGAAGGCTAAATGTCTGCCGTGCGCCGTCACCAACAAAACAACATTCGGAAGACTCCGCGCCAAAGTGACAGGTAAGGCTGTGAGGACAGAAACGACGGAAATCAAGTTTACGATTTGCTATCTCAACATAGCAGCAATTTATGGAAATCAACAGAAAGCCTAGTTTCTTCAAACAACACGAAAATCAAACATTATTTCATCGGTAAAACATATAGAAGGCACCAAATTACATTAAGGTTTTTATAGATTCTACTTTTTTACAACTCAGAATGTCAAGATTTGAGGCCATGTAATTTCCCTGAAATTGTAAAAGCTTTTCAGTCAGCTGGAATAAAGTAAATGACTTTTATTACATGTTTAAGAGAGATTCAGTCTTCAAACTTATGACAATTTGGTGGAAAACATACAAAAACACATTTAGGTCATAAAAGATTATTTCTGCTGCCTCAAAGGTCAGAAATGAACAAAGATTTCTTTTGTAAACGCTCATACGAGCTGCTCCTCACCATTTTTGGGGAAAAGGGGTCGTCAGCTGCATTGAGGCACAGCAGGGGCACCGTAACTCTGGGGAGCTTGTAGTCCGGACTCGCATCGTGATAATATTCTGCACAAGATTTGTAGCCGAACTGCACCGAAGTGAAGCGTTCATCAAACCCACGGATACTACGTGACTGAAATGGATGAAAATAAATGAAGCCAAAAAAACAAAACAAGTGCACGTAACAAGAGACTACAAACTGTAGCATAAAGAGCAACTACCTTCAGCAGAAAGTCCACATCCACAACCTTCTCCAACATCTTCCTGTGCCTGATTTAAAAAGAAAAAAAACAAAACAACAACAACAAAAAACAAATTTCGTCAGCGTGTGGAATTTGTAAACTCCATGAATAAATGAAGCCACGGTCACCTGACCTGCTGACAAGCCGGTGCAGGGCTGACGTCAGGTGCACATTGAATAAGAGTCAGTTGAGCGGTTCCTCCATGGAGACGGAGGACTTCTCTGTGTCCCAGCACACAGACAGAGTGATTGCCGCCACCAGCCCAGACTCCGTGCGCTTACGGGCCAGATAGTTCAACAGCACCATGCTGGAGACGACGGCAGAAGAGACACAGGACAGCAGTTTGACCAAGAGCTCAGGACAGTGGTGGCATTTTTAATATGCGAGGCCCAAAATGTGTCAACGACCTCATTTAAGTCAAAAGTATTGGAGATTCAATCAGAAATGATTCACCAATTACTCAGTTCATAGAAAAGCTGGTGATCTGGTTCTACAAGACTGTAGCAAGTTGGCCGCTCGCTGCAGACGTCTTGGAACTGGTGACATCCTGGAGTACAAACTCACCCTCCTAACGACACGCCAGCACCAAGCAGATGAGCTTTCGGGTAAAGACATTTGATATGGAGCACCACATCCTCAAGATCTGAGGTTTACGCCGCAGAGAAGGTGACGGGCGTCTGAGGACACAGACAGATGGACCAACAATATGAGGATACACTATCATATGATCCCCAAAAGACCAGGTCAGAAAGACATGAACCACATTTTCCAGAGTAGAAGTCACACCTTTTTTTTTTTGTTTCTGACTGTGGAACTCACTTGGTAACACCACATTTTCCTGAGGTGACTTTAACAATGGACAGGAACTCAGCGGAGGCTGTGCTCACAGCGACGCCTCCGCTGGTTGTTAGGATTCAGATTCTTCCATTACAAAAATAGATAATGATGGACACACTCACGTGTACTGGACAACAGGCTGGATGTTATTTAAGGACATGTGAACAGAGAACACCATCAGATGTACTTGGATGGTCTGAAATGTTACAATAAAACGATGAGTTCAGCATTCATACAGGCAATATTAATATAAATAAATAAATCAGCTCTTTGATTTAGGATTTGTGCACATTGTTGTATTGCAGTTTTACTGTTGGCGTCAGTAGGTTTTGGAGCCTTTGTTCACTTTGCACCTGCACTGTGGAAATTTGCCTGTTGAATCTTTTAAGGCAAATCTTAAAACTTATTTTCTTCAGATTATCATTCACTTTATTGTTAGTCTGAATTATATTTTCTCTTGTAATTTTATTTCTACTTGACATTTTATATGAACTGGTTTTTTTTTAAATCTGTTTTCTGATGTTAAGTATGTTGTAAATTTTTCTCCTTAAATTGCTACACGGATAAATGTACTATTATGTTTAGTGATTTGATTCCTGGGGTAGCACTATACGCAGTTGTGCTTAAACATTTACATACCCTGGCAGAATTTTTGCTTTTTTGGCCATTTTTAAGAGAATATGAATAAATCACTCATGGTGGTTAGTGGTTGGGTGAAGCCATTTATTGTCAAACAACTGTGTTTCCTCTTTATAAATCAAAATGACAAGAGAACTTCCCAAATGACCCTGACCAAAAGTTTATATACCCCTGTTCTTAATACTGTGTGTTGCCCCTTTAACATCAATGACAGCTGGGAGTCTCTTGTGGTAGTTTGTGGACGAGGCTGATGGTGAAGCTGCCACTGAATATGTTTCTGACTTTATTTACATCAATTACAAAGAAATGCAAACAATATGGCACTCGATGGTAAATCTGCTTGGAGTAGACAGTTCTCAAAAACTGAGTGACTGTGCAAGAAGGAGAAGAGTGAGGAAAGCCACCAAGACACCCAAACAACCCAGAAGAAGTTACGGGCTTATGTGGCTGTGATTGGAGAAATTGTGCACAGTGCAGGTTTTGCATTTTGTATCACTACTCTTAGCTTCATAGTGAAGTAGAACAGAGAAGAATTTTCTTTTACCAAAACAGGTCAAATCCAGGCTTGTATCTCAGATGTACCTTCTGGCAATTTGTAGCTAAACTTTCAGGTCTTCTTTTTAAGAAAATCCTCCTCTATACCACTTCATCATGAAGATGGATAACTGCTGATACAAAATGCAAAGCTTGCACTGTGCAAAACCTCTCCAATCACAACCACGTAAGCCTATAACTTCATCTGGGTTGTCTGGGTGTCTTGGTGGCTTTCCTCACTCTTCTACTTTCTTGCACAGTCACTCAGTTTTTGAGAACTGTCTACTCCATGCAGATTTACCATTGAGTGCCATATTGTTTGCATTTCTTTGTAATTGATGTAAATAAAGTCCGAAACATATTCAGTGGCAGCTTCGCCATCAGAGAGCCTCGTCCAGAACTACCACAAAAGACTCCAAGCTGTCATTGATGTTAAAGGGGGCAACACACAGTATTAAGGACAGCGGTATGTAAAATTTTGATCAGGTTCATTTGGGTAGTTCTCTTTTCAATTTGATTTAAAAAGAGGAAACACAGTTGTTTGACAATAAGTGGCTTCACCCAACCACTAACCATGAGTGAAAAAAAAGTTGTGTTGTCATTCATATTCTCTTAAAAATGGCCAAAAAAGCAAAAATTCTGCCAGGGTATGTAAACTTTTGAGCACAACTGTAAATAAATTATTACTAATAATATTATATTACTACCATTACAAATAATGGACCTGTGATTTTTCAGCCTATAAGCTACAGTGGTGTATAAGTCACAGGACTTCCCAAACTAGTAAAAGGAAAAACAAAACAAACAAAAAAAAAAACCAAGGGTGACTTGTACTCTGGAACATAAGGTACATACAGCAGACAGTCTGTGATGGTCCACATAAGGAACTGTAACAAAGCAGCCTTTCATGGAAAAGAGGATATGACATGAAATGCAAAAGTTCAGAATTGTTCTCATCATTGTGATCCTTTTGTAATTATTGCTGCCTTGTGACACCAAACCCACCAAAGTTTAACATGAGCCTGGAAGAAAAACATGATTCACCTGCCAGTCATATTTATCAGGCCTGTGTCAACAACACTGCACCAATTTAACTCTCTTAGAGTCAAATCAGGTTGTCAGAAGCCCTTTAAAAGCAACGTTAAAAACGCTTGTGTTTGTCATTCTGCAGAATGGTTTCCAAAAACAGTGACATCACTCAGTACTTAAAATATGACCATAATGGATCATCCTCATTGAAGTCAGATAACACAAACTGGTTAAATCAGGCAGAAAGCAAAACAATTTCATTTGAACGCTTGTGTTGAAGTGACATCACATTTGGTTCGATGTACTTACCAGTAACTCCTCCTCCCCACAGCCTCTGCTGTTGAAGACCACACACCTGGGACAGACAAACACCCACAAAAACACCTCCAGCAGCTGTTAAAAGTCTCATCAAACTAAATGAAGATATTGGCAGCCCCGATATTTTAGTTCTGACCTGTAACCCCGCCGAGTGGCCTGACTGACAGCGAGGCGCGAGTACGTCCACTTGCTGTTTCCCGTCAGCCCAGGGAGGATCAGCACGGTAGGACGCGTGGAGGATTCTGGGTAGGCTGCAATGTCATGATTGCCCACCCAGTCCAGAGAGAGCTGACCGCCATCAGCTGTACGAATCAGCTCACTGGAAGATGAAGAGAAGAAGAATGCTGTACATGAGAATATCAACGACAACAAATGCCACAGTCTGGGGCCGGAAACCCAAAGTGGTGAGTTCCACAGCAAATCGTACTTTTTATTTTTTTTAATTTTACAAAATCAAATTTTTGTAAAATAATTCAAGCTTCTAAAAATCCCAACAACATGTAAATTTTATAAAAATACTCAAGCTCAACCAATAAACTGGTTGGCTAATAATATCGGCTGATATGACAATTCACCAGCATATCTATTTTGGCGTTACTTTTACCGAAATATTTTATTTTACTGAATAAACAATGCAGAAAAACACTTTGGCTGTTGGAACAATAATTGGTCCAGCAGAGGGCACTCCGATAGCATTGTTTACAATGCTGTCAAGCATGGCTGGGACCCACATCACCCCTCTGTCACATTAGCTACAACAGATGGAGCAACAACCAGCTGTCATTCATTTTCAATTAGAGTGGCCGTTTTCCAGTGATATGAACCAAGTGGTCGCTATGCCACCAACTATGCGGAGCCAAAATTTCTATAGTACTTTTCCATCTGATGCACATACTCAAAGTACTTAACAATGATGCCTAAGGAAGGAGCTTCACTATACTTGCGATAATCGATAGAGGGTCCAGACTTTAGAAACACAGAGACGATGGTTTGATGTCGACCACAGAGTGGGACAGTAACGCTCCGACACCAACGGACAGTGTTGGAGCAAGAATTCATGAAAAGCATCGCTGCAAATCAGCGCCGGGACCTGACGGGAAAAACAACAACAATAATAATAACTGTTTCATACAGGAGCCACAAAATGGAATAAAAACAATTTAACAAAAGAATAAACAGACAAGCCAGAAGAACAGGGAGCATGTGAGCCGTGGAGCCCAGCAGGGGGCAGTGTGGTGTCATAAAAGCAACATTCATCAATTTCTGTTTTTGAGGTGAAGGGTTCCAGATGATTTAAAGACATTTTTAATATGAAAACCAAAACAAAACAGATGTTTCTTTTAATGTTGTTGTAAAATTCTCTCCCTGTGGCTTCATTAGTAATAATGTGGTTTTACTTGGTGCTTTCCAGTTGTTAAACTGATTTCAATCTGTTCTGATCTGATTTTAAAACTTGCAGTACTCAAGTCCAACCTGATTTCCAGGACTCAAGAGTCGACTTGGACTTGGGGACTGGTTTGGTTTGGACTTGCCCACAGTCCAGCTCAGAATTTTTGAATGATGCCATAATAAATCTGAGATTAGCTATTGATATCTGCATCAGTTTCTAATACCATAAAAAAGACATAATCTTTTTTATTG
This sequence comes from Thalassophryne amazonica, assembly GCF_902500255.1. Classification (NCBI taxonomy): domain Eukaryota; kingdom Metazoa; phylum Chordata; class Actinopteri; order Batrachoidiformes; family Batrachoididae; genus Thalassophryne; species Thalassophryne amazonica. Next base: position 37,034,507 of record NC_047123.1, on the reverse strand, counting down.
ACTTGCACTTAAAAACTGGGAACTTGACTCTTTGTTTTGTGATTTGAATAAAACGTAAGCTGACTTTAAACTGGCCACATGTGACACAATGTGGTTTTGGATAGATAAATAAAAAAATATATAAATACTGAATGAACAAAAGTATTTAGACATTTAATTGGATTTAGCTCAACTTTAATAATTTAATCAAATTTCAGGAAAATTGTACTAGTTTAATTTTGTTAATTGGAAAAAGAAATATATTCTGTTATGTGTAAAATCTGAACGTGTAATATTGTGCAGTAAATCCAACAAAATATTTATAAAAAGTTTTATTACGGTTTTGTAGCTTTTTTTTTTTGGCACAAAACTCGAACTTTTGAAAGTATTTTCATGATTTTAAAACTGACCTGACACAAACGAGTCCAGATACAGAACAAAACGACGATCAATAAACAGCTAAACACGGTGTAAGGACACTCAGAAACAAACTCCAACGACGTTAAAAACATGACAAAGCACTCCTTTCAAACACTTCCTGGATTTTGGTCACGTGCGTGAAGGAGGCGGAGCTATGCAGGGGGCGTAACTGCATCTTTTTTTTAATGACATATATATACCCTATATATACACACACACATACCGGTAGCTAATTTAACAGCAATAAAACAGAATGTAAATGCATCATAACAATAAAAACAATGCAAAAAAGTATTTTTTTAAATATTACAAATACATGAAACAGATGTCATTTTATATATATATATATATATATATATATATATATATATATATATATATATATATATATATATTAAAGAGGTTTCTAATACAACTATTGGATATTGTTGACTATTTTCAGCTCAAAGGCAATGAGTCAATCTCTGGATCTTTTCTGCCATCTGGTGGTCATACAATATAATTACAGTCTAGTTAATGCTTCGGCCCTTTGGCTTTTTATCCTCCATAGGACAGACGGTCCAAATCCGTTCCAGATCTACTGAGGAATGTTTTCACTGTCCTCCCCTGTATGTGGGGCTGAGACGTAGGCGGTGAAGGGAGTGCAGAGAGAAAAGTACCAGAAGGTCTCAGTGGAGAAGGATGATGAGCAAAAAAGAAGGAGAGATAGGGGTGCAGGACTGAAACATGGAGAAAGATGATCAAACACGCGGTGGGAAAGAATGTAAAAATAAGGTGGTTAAGTCGTGGGCTGCACTCCAACCACGTGGTGGCGATAATTCACACCGTTGCTGTTTACCAGCCGCCCGTAGCACTGATGAAGAAGCAGCAGCTGAATGAAAGCGTCCAGCTTAGCCGGCTGCTACTTTTGGCGATGTTGTTACTCTCAGAATGATATCACAGCGCGACAAAGGAGAAGTGGCTCGTTTTTATACCGTCACAGACCCTAAAAGACACCAGAAAGGTTATACCGTCTACAAAGTCACCGCGACGGTACGTGCTAATAGCTGCATGCTAGCTGTTGTTAGCTGAGTTGCTGTCATTAAATCTGCTTTCACACGAAGAGCAGCGCAGTTTCATTTAACAGGCAAAATGTGAGTTGACTTTAAAAACAGGATTGTTATTCCCGCGAAGATTTGTCGAAACGGTGTTTTTTAAAAGCTACATTAGCTTTGTGAAGTGATGAAGAACTGCTAGCATTCACGATTAAAGGGGTCATATAGTGCAAAACATTTTGCACTCAAATACAACAGAGAAACATCCTCAAAATCAAAGATTTCTAGGATTATGCGTAGAAACTCTCACTTAGGCTGTTTGTTAAATTCAGTCTTGCTTTGTTGGACACGCCCACACAGGGTAGATCCTAAAACCCTGGAACATCTTGGAAACATTCCTTAATATGTATATATCGCAGACATGAATGAGTGAAGCTCTTCAGCATCTCACCATGTCATTTCCAGTTTGTGGCTTCGTCTACCATTGGTTTGTGGTTTTTTATGAGTGTTGTCCGGTTTGTGGTTTTGTCTCCCATGGGCAGATTTTTTTGTGCCGTTTCCGGTTTGTGGGTTTGTCTTTAAGTATCTCACCTATGGTCATGAGATTTGGCTCATGACCAAAAGAACGAGATCACGAGTACAAGCGGCCGAGATGAGTTTCCTCCGCAGGGTGGCTGGGCGCTCCCTTAGAGATAGGGTGAGGAGCTCGGTCACTCGGGAGGAGCTCGGAGTCGAGCCGCTGCTCCTCCACGTTGAAAGAAGTCAGTTGAGGTGGTGTCTTTTCCAGATGCCCCCTGGACGCCTCACTGGAGAGGTGTTCCGGGCGCGTCCCATTGGGCGGAGGCCCCGGGGAAGACCCAGGACACGCTGGAGGGACTACATCTCTCGGCTGGGTTGGGAACGCCTTGGAGTTCCCCCGGAGGAGCTGGGGGAGATGTGTGTGGATCGGGAGGTCTGGGCAGCTTTGCTTGAGCTGCTGCCCCCGCGACCCGACTCCGGATGAAGCGGAAGAAAATGGATGGATGGATGGGTGTGTCTACGATCAGTTTGTGGCTTTTTACGACATTATTGTCCGGTTTGCGGCCTTTTCCCGTATGGGCAGATTTTTTGTGCCATTTCTTGTGTGTGCCTTTGTCTACCATAGAGCGAGCTTCGCGGCGCTGCACGGTGCTTCGCTTGTATTATGCAAATTAATGCAGTTTTATGATATTTCTGCCTATAATTAAAAACAATATTTAGAAGATGTTTTGGCAGGGGTAGTGGTTAAGTGGTTGATGCATTTGGTTTCAGTGTGGAAGGTTCCCGGTTCAAATCCCACCCCTGCCACATTTCTCCATGTAATGTGGAGTTGCATCAGGAAGGCCATCCGGTGTAAAACTTGTCAATTCAACATGCAGATCCACCTCGTATTTGCTGTGGTGACCCCGGCTGCAAACAAGGGAGCAGCCGAAGGGACTTACTTATTGTAGAAGATGTTTTAAATGGGATAATATAGTGGAGTTTTAAGAATAAAAGAGTGCAGCTTTAAGAATGACTTATTTATATGAGAAATATAAGTACTCATGCATCTGGCGAGATTAAACTCAAGGATTCCAACCTTATAAGAGTGCTGCCACCTCATGGTTGTAAACGAAACAAAAATGACTAAATTGTTCTTAAAACTGCACTATATTACCCATTTAAAAGATCTTCTACAATATTGTTTTAATTATGGGCAGAAATATCATACAATGCATTAATCTGCATAATAAGTCCCTAAATGTTTCTGGGTTTGGGGGGAGCTCCATTTCTCCTGCTGCTCCTCTTTGGAGAGATGACAAACAATGTTGAGCATACGTTGAGCTGAGCATGCTCAGCTTTAGAGTCTTATTGTTAGGTGCAGGGACATGTTTGTTTATTTTGCTATCAGAGGACATTAAAGTTGAAAGTAAATCATGAATATGATGTCATTGAGAAAACTGTCAGGGGGCCAACACTGCTGGTGGTGGCGGTCTGAGCAGATGAGCAAACACTCGTCCACAGTTCATCTGCACGCTCGCTATTCTGACAAAGTCCTGCCCACTGCCGACATGTCCACTTGCATAAGCGGGGACGTTATGCACTTTGCAATATGTCACATCACATAAATTAGCAATACTCTTCATTTCTATGTGATTTTAAGACAAAAATGTCATGTTTAACCCAACCGGCAAAATGCATTTATGACGAAACTAATGTCAACATTTCAAACAGCTGTGGTTCTGAAAATACTAAGACTTATAAGTACGATCATGAGCCAGTAAAGTGTAGCAAAGTCTGCTGTCCTGCCTGGCTTTGGTGCACACATAGAGTTCAGTTTATGGAGGACAGAGTGGTGTGTGTGTGTGTGTGTGTGTGTGTGTGTGTGTGTGTGTGTGTGCGTGCGTGCGTGTGCGTGCGTGCGTGTGTGTGTGTGTGTGTGTGTGTGTGTGTGTTGTGTTGTGCAGGGATGTCCCATTCTAATACCCAGGACTTTAAATCCTCTCTGCATAAAACACTCATTGTCACAATCACAGCGGTGACGACAAAACCAAGAGGCGTTCGTCTCTGCAGCATTAGCAGGACTCAGACGCTCCACTGTAACACTTAGATTGTGTACTTTTCTTTATAGGATCGACTCACTTGAAGGTTTCAATTTTTTTGTTTTTGTTTTCTGTACAGATAATCTCAAGGAAGAATCCAGAGGATGTACAAGAGGTAAGAGTTGATCAACTCCACATGTGTCTCAGTATCTCAGATTTGAATCGTTGTACATTTAACAGCAAAAATAAAATAAATTAAAAACACACTTTGTAACATGCTGAGTTGTCTGTCCTGTAGTTAGCACTAATGCAACCAGCATGACGGGAGTTAGTGAGGAGGAGGAGCGCACGTCTGAGTGCTGCTGAACCGCGGCTGGGTCTTATCGCCAACATTTAGCTGAAAACTTCTATCTTTTGTGGAAATATTTAAATATTATTGCTTTTTGAGTTTCATTACTGCCACCACTCAACAGAATAGCGCAGAGGTCATGTGATCTTTGTCTGTTTTCCTGATGCTGGAATTTAAAAAGTGGTTTATGGATTTCAATTAAATATGTAGAGAAATAAGTCCATTTTCATGAAAATATTTCCAAGTCCCTTCGGCTGCTCCCTCGTTTGTCACTCTGGCTCACCCCAGCAGATCTGAGGTGGATCTACATGTTGATTTGGCACAAATTTTACATCCGATACCCTTCCTCATGCAACTCCACATTACATGGAGTATGGCAGGGGTGGGCTTTGAACCAGGAACCTTTCACGCTGAAAACAAGCACACTTAACTGCTCGGCCACCATCCTTGCATGGTGGTGAAAACACTTATTGTCAAAAAAAATATATATAATTTGTTCCTTCAGTTTGACTGCCCTCAATTGTTCATTTTAGCTTTGAGTGAAAGTAAGTTTTTTTTTTTTACTGTTAATTTCTTTTTATGTTAACTAGCTTTAAGATGCATTTCTTGAATTAGAAGAATTTGAAGTATTTCTGCTATCACTGTACTTAATTGAGCCAATTATTTTGAACATTACTAGACACAATTATTTAAATTTTCCCAAAAAGGTCAAATCAGTTTAACATTTTGAGCCATATTTAAGTTAGCGGTGGAGAGAAAAAATGTCACCATATCAAGAGTTGTGAATCGATATCATTTGTGATTTGGAGACACTGATGTTTTACTGAAATACTGGATGAGCAAAATGTGGACTTTTATGAATCCTTGCTGAAAGAATGGGTGTTGTTTTTGGATTGAATTAGCCGTGACTTTTTTAGATGAAGTGACATTAATTTAGTCAGGTTTCAGACTTTTTAAAACCACTGTATTGCTCGTCTCTGTCTACAGATAACTGTGTGGAAGCGATACAGTGATTTCCGGAAGCTCCATCAGAAACTGTGGCAGCTTCATAAGAGCGTCTGCAGCCAGTCAGAGCTCTTTCCCCCGTTTGCTAAGGCAAAAGTTTTTGGTAAGGACATGAAGTCAGAACAAACTTTAAAAACAAGTGCTCCATCATCATCATGTATAGGTTTCAGCACATTAGAATTATCGTTTTGAAACAGTGAACGTGATGCAACTGCTGGCTGCAGAGTCATGTTCTGTGTGTAAGATACTTTGATCTTGATTAGATCTCGTGCGCTTCCTTTTTGTCAGGTTTCCTGTGCAGCTTTGCAGGAAATGACACAAGTCGCAGCATTATTACTTAGCCGAAATAATTTAAATTCACTCAAATAATCCAAATAATTAAGGCAGCATTCATGACAGAAGAATGCACAAATATGTGTTTTCATACGTTTGTAGGACGCTTTGATGACTCTGTAATTGAGGAAAGGCGACAGTGTTCCGAGGATCTGCTCCAGTTTTCTGCAAATATTCCGGCTCTCTACAGTAGTCAGCACATCCATAATTTCTTCAAGGTACAACACACACACACACACACACACACACACACACATACACACACACACACACACACACACCAGACGGACTGTAGGCTACAGGGTTTGTTTTCACAGGGAGGTGACGTCCACGACGGCTCTGAGCTCATTGGACCAGCTGAGCCGTTTTCTGAATTCCTGGCAGAGACGTGGTCAGACTGCAGCTCCGATGGTACGATCACACTGTTTAAATTTACAATAAATGATATTCAGCTCAAACTTGCTCAGATCTTTGGACGTGTTTTGCAGCTCAGAGGGACATCAGCGGTGCTGAAGATTTGACCGTCACGTCCGAGTATGGAGGTAGTGTCTCTTTGTGCCAAAATCATGCTTTTTGTCATATTTACTAAATAATGAGCAGGACACATGCCTCAGTGCCTTGCTAGTTTAGTAAATTCAATGAGAACATGACAACTGTCCAAATACTTATGGTCTCCTAAAATATTGTGCTGTTATTTGGGGGTCTGTACCCTCAAAGGTAACTGTCTGTCTGTGGTGTGGCCTGCTTTAAATACTAAAAAGGAGAAAATGTAATAAATGGGAAAGAAATAATCATTTACTGTCTACGTTTCTGCATCTGTTTTACCGCCGCTGTCTTCCTCAGCGGGCGCTTCCAGCGACAGTGAACTGACCTCTCTGGCTTTGGACACAGACTCGCTGGCCGACCTGGATGATGGCATGGCCTCAGGCCGAACCTCCCCAAATCAGCCACATGGGGGAGCAAGCACCATTAGCAGCAGCTGCAGCCCTCTCCTGCCCTCCCTGCATGAACGTCGCCACACTCCGTCTCCCACTGCGGCCCCCTCGTCCTCAGCCCCGAACCCCAATGTCACCCGGTCAGGCCGAGCAGCGCTCTTCTCCAGCAGCCTGAGGAGAGCTGTGGGTGGCAGTGCCAAAGGCTTGAAGTCAGATTACTTGGACAGAGCCGGAGAGCTGATCCACGTGGCCGTTCAGAAGGAGAGTGAGCAGGACTACCAGGCAGCTTTTTCTTTCTACCGCAGCGGAGTGGACCTGCTGCTGCAAGGAGTCCAAGGTCTGTCTGACGCTTCAGTACTGAGAAATGCTTTCTGATATCAGATGTTTCTGCTGAAAGCTGCAACAAAGACAAAGATTCTGGAGTTTGAGGCAAATAGAAAAAAAAAAACAACTCAGTGGAGTCAGAAAGTTGAGAGAAGCTCACAGCTTCCTCAATTGTTCTATGTTTTCTGAATTTTAAAGACTATATTGTGAAAACAGGAAAGTTGTAAACTCAGCAAAAAAAAAAAAAGTGGCTCATTTCACGAGGAGGAGCTGCCACAGAGCACTGCCCTGTGGGTGCTAGTGAGGGTAGATACTTGATTTTGCTGCTGCTTTAGTCCCAGACGGTCTCACCGTGCCTCTGGTTTTCAGGTGACCTCTGACTCCAGGAGTTAAAGCCTTTATGTATTCTTTCATGCATGAGTTCTGTTAACATTCATCTGAAATGTAACTTTTCTAAGTCTTCACCAAATAACAGCGACTGATCTTGCTCACGTCAGGTGAGTCCAGTCCCAAACGTCGCGAGGCAGTGAAGAAGAAGACGGCGGAATATCTGCTGCGGGCCGAGCAGATATCCAGCGAGCACCTGAGGAGCGGTATGGGTCAAGGGTCAACGCAGACGGTGGTGAGTGGAGTCCAAAAATCATTAAAGTTCACCATCCTACTTCACAGCAGCGTCTGCATTATATCAACCTTTTTTAAAACCAAAACAAATGCCTTTGTTGAAGCATTTGTTGGTTTTGTTTGCAATGCCGTCGAAGGCGTGTCTTCTGGTTGCCGTGGTCTCTATATAATGATGTTTGCATGAACATTAACAATAACCCAGCAGAAACCCTGATCCGGTTTTTGGATGAGAAGAACTCTTTTGGTTTGGATTGGTTCAATATTTTGAGTAGTCGTCTGTCATTGTGTGGTCCTGTGAATGAAAGTTTTTTTTTTTTTTTTTTTTTTTCAAGGTGATGGGGGTGCAGTGCTGCCCTTCCGGCAGCAGAGGGGGCCAGCAGAGTCCATCGGAGGAGCTCAAAGCTTTCAGAGTGTTGGGGGTCATTGATAAGGTCAGTTTGATTATTAGTGTTTTTTTATTGTTACTGTTGGACTCACATGTTCAGAATGCTGTATAAACACTTTTAGTATTACAACAGACAACTGCACTTTGACTATTTGTAATCAGAGTTTGACTATATATCATTTTAAATTGCATCAGTTTTGAAATACAAATGAACAAATCAGTCAGCAGTGACTCAAAACGTAAGACGAGAAATGAAATGTACAGAGTTTGCAGCATAACAAATGAACACGAAACGCAATTTAGAAACGCACAAACTATCTTTAAAACAAATTAGACACAAAAACCCACTAACAGCAACCTGAAAATGAGATTTAAAAAAGTGGAATTAAACATCTTCACCTCTTTTGAGATGACAGTTCACTGGGAATAAATACTTACAACTGTACAAATGCTGAAGCAAATCTGGATTCACTACTTTTTTGCTGCAACACTATAACCAATATGGTGAATCACATGACCTCTGGGTTAATTATATGGTAACAGAATTACAATTACAGCAAATTTTTTTAATGCTGAGCTAAAATGTGGCTGGATTTGCAGTCATTGTAATTCCATGATCATAGAATAGCCCCTCTGTCAGTTAGTGGTGGTTTAAAAAAAAAAAAAACCCTGGTCTATCTGCCCTGATTTTTAATGGTTCTCCTCCAGGTTAGATCATCTGTTTCAGCACGTTTTGTGAAAAAGGTTAATTAGTGAGGGAAACATAAAATCCATGGTTGTTTTTTTTTTCCCCCTGCAAACTATGTTCAACAATCCATTTCCAAATCTCTCCTCGTGTCCTTTCCTTCCTCTGCTCCGTTGTTCATCTACAGTGATAAAAGTTAATAGATTTACTGGATGGTGTGGTAAGGGCTCAGCGTGTGCACATTTAGCGCCGGTTATGACCACCACAAGGTCAGTTTAGGCTGCCGGTCCTCTCAACCAGCTGCCGGAGAAGCAGCTTCACCACTCAGCCGTGAAATGACTTGGCAAGCGGCTCGGTGAGCTGCGCACGACGCCGAACCAATGATGCTCGTCCTACATGCACAGAAAACCCAAAGGAAAATGTTGACACAATGCAAACATGTGGTCCTCTGCAGAGGTTCACACAAAATCCACCAAACGCCACAAATCAGACGGTGAGAAAAAAAAACATCTGTGGAGAGGCAAAGTGGATTTCTGCTCCTCCTTCCTCCTCTTACTTTTTAATGGGGACAGAGGGGACAGATGGAGAGAGCTCCTCACCCCGCTGCCCCTCGCCGCCACCTCCCCCTTCCCTGATGTTTGTGTCTTAATTATATTAGCGGCCCTGGCTCACGCCGCCACTGTTTACTCACAGCTCCATTCATTTCCATTTAGCCTGCACCTGTTTGGTCCCAGCCAGGGTCACATGGAGACAACACACCCGCAAAACATCTATGCACTACGCACACTGGGTTGCACACATATGCTCAACCTCTCCCCTAGAGGGTGAGTGGGCACAAGAGCAATGGAGATGTCAGGGAGAGGAGGACATGAAGATGTTGGAGAACGTGACAGACATGCAGCTGGACTTCCTGGAGTAGAGATTGTCAGAGCTGTTAAACTGCTGGTTGCTAACAATGTTTTAAAATGATGATTGTAAGGTTTATGGACCTGGACTTGAGAATCTGAGTGAAGAATCAGTGTCTGAGTTTGTCATCATCACAGATCAGGTCTATGGTTCAGGCTTTCAATGGACTGCATTTATATAGCACTTTTTCATCTGCATCAGAAGCACAAAGTGTTTTACATTGATGCCTTACACACACACATACACACCTTTCCCAAGGGCCCTTAGCGATTTTTCTGGTCTGGTTGGTCTTTTGAACTGAGGATCCTCTGGTCTGAAGCCCAACACTTAACCACAAGACCATCACCTCCCCAATGACATCAGTGACTTCCTGGGCTAGGCCATCAGAAGTGTATCTGAGTACAGATGTTTACTTACCTCAGCAGTGACGTTCATGTCTGTGGGTCTTTAGCCTGTGAGATTGAGACACGCTTGTGGAAAGCATTTCTCTGGACATGATCCAGCGTGTAGGTACCTCAATATTGATGACCTTAACAGCTGAGGAAAGTCAAGGACATGCCAATGCTTCAAATGGCTGCAACAGATAGATGAGGGTGGACTGGTTGTCTACCTCAGTGGTTGCTATCCAGGGACCTAAGCCGGTTTTACGATGTGGCAGGTGCAGTGATGCGGAGCACCAGCACATTCTCCCAGACTGGACTTGACTAAGGTTGTAAAAACAAGTGACCTTGTAGACATAATGACCTTGCTAAAGAGCTAGGAGAGCCCGGTTGCAACAACGGTGGAGAAAGTTGGCTAGCTTAGCGACTTCACAGGGAGTCCATTAAAAACAGGCGCACATCATACAGATCAGGGTTTTGTTCATACATGTTGATTAATGACATGTTTCCACCACAGGTTCTTTTGGTCATGGACAAGAGAACACAGGAGATGTTCATCCTGAAGGTAAGTCGCGCACGTATGTGTGTGCGTATGTGTAATTGATTCTAATGGGCCTGTCGCTGTCAGCTCCTCTGCTCTCAGCTGTGAGACGTGTGCCAGATGCCAACACACAGATGACTACACACACGTGCGTGCATGTGCGCACACACTGGCACCAGTGTGAGCGTTCCGTGTGGCACTGACAGATTTGCGCGGCGCTTTTAAAGTCGCACGCTGTATGTGGCTTGATGGATTCAGTGACTTTGGGGCATCGCTGGCACCCTGTTAATGGGAGGTTTCTCCTTTGCCACCCTCTCCCCTCCTCATTTTTTGCACCTTATTCTTCACACAACCTAAAACAGACACCTTCATGCCCTTGATATTTGGGTTAATTTCTCTTTTCTCCTCACGTCCTTAAGTGCATGTTGTTCTCTCTGCATCCTCTCACTGTAATTACCAACATCCTGCCTCTGATCACCCACAGGGCCTGAGGAAGAGCAGCGACTGCGGCACTAAGAGGACCATCGTGCCACACTCCGTGCCAAACATGGTGCAGCTGAAGAAGTTCGTTGTGTCTGAAGATGCCGTTTTCCTTTTGTTGCAGTATGCTGAAGGTAAACATTTGGTCACTAAAAGACTTCAGGATTTCATTCTTGTATCGTCACACTGAGGCTGATCTACAACCCCTGGCAATAATTATAGAATCACCGGCCTCTGAGGATGTTCATTCAGTTGTTTAATTTTGTAGAAAAAAAGCAGATCACAGACATGACACAAAACTAAAGTCATTTCAAATGTCAACTTTCTGGCTTTAAGAAACACTATAAGAAATCAGGAAAAAAAATTGTGGCAGTCAGTAACGGTTACTTTTTTAGACCAAGCAGAGGGAAAAAAATATGGACTCACTCAATTCTGAGGAATAAATTATGGAATCACCCTGTAAATTTTCATCCCCAAAACTAACACCTGCATCAAATCAGATCTGCTCGTTAGTCTGCATCTAAAAAGGAGTGATCTACACCTTGGAGAGCTGTTGCACCAAGTGGACTGACATGAATCATGGCCCCAACACGAGAGATGTCAATTGAAACAAAGGAGAGGATTATCAAACTCTTAAAAGAGAGTAAATCATCACGCAATGTTGCAAAAGATGTTGGTTGTTCACAGTCAGCTGTGTCTAAACTCTGGACTAAATACAAACAACATGGGAAGGCTGTTAAAGGCAAACATACTGGTAGACCAAGGAAGACATCAAAGCGTCAAGACAGAAAACTTAAAGCAATATATCACAACAACACAAATGAGGAACGAATGGAAGGAAACTGGAGTCAACGTCTGTGACCGAACTGTAAGAAACCGCCTAAAGGAAATGGGATTTACATATAGAAAAGCTAAACGAAAGCCATCATTAACACCTAAACAGAAAAAAACAAGGTTACAATGGGCTAAGGAAAAGCAATCGTGGACTGTGGATGACTGGATGAAAGTCATATTCAGTGATGAATCTTGAATCTGCATTGGGCAAGGTGATGATGCTGGAACTTTTGTTTGGTGCCGTTCCAATGAGATTTATAAAGATGAAGATGGCTGTCATTACATCATCAATAAATGCACAAGTTTACGTTGATATTTTGGACACTTTTCTTATCCCATCAATTCAAAGGATGTTTGGGGATGATGAAATCATTTTTCAAGATGATTATGCATCTTGCCATAGAACAAAAACTGTGAAAACATTCCTTGCAAAAGACACATAGGGTCAATGTCATGGCCTGCAAATAGTCCGGATCTTAATCCATTTGAAAATCTTTGGTGGAAGTTGAAGAAAATGGTCCATGACAAGGCTCCAACCTGCAAAGCTGATCTGGCAACAGCAATCAGAGAAAGTTGGAGCCAGATTGATGAAGAGTACTGTTTGTCACTCATTAAGTCCATGCCTCAGAGACTGCAAGCTGTGATAAAAGCCAGAGGTGGTGCAACAAAATACTAGTGATGTGTTGGAGTGTTCTTTTGTTTTTCATGATTCCATAATTTTTCCTCAGAATTGAGTGATTCCATATTTTTTTCCCTCTGCTTGGTCTAAAAAAAGTAACCGTTACTGACTGCCACAATTTTTTTCCTGATTTCTTATAGTGTTTCTTAAAGCCAGAAAGTTGCCATTTGAAATGACTTTAGTTTTGTGTCATGTCTGTGATCTGCTTTTTTCTACAAAATTGAACAACTGAATGAACATCCTCCAAGGCCGGTGATTCCATAATTTTTGCCAGGAGTTGTAGAAGCTTTTAGGCCTGACTGGCTGCAAGTAGCAATTAATAAACACTAATAACCATGATCAAAACTCATGCACATCCTTAGCCATGAAGTGACGAGAGTCGTGAAGAATCCTTATGTTCACCAGCACATGCTGTGGTGTGCACATGTGCTACACTTTATCCCTGTCCTCTGTTAAACTTGCCCCAGAGAAATGCTGCTACAAAGTGAGTTCCCATACAGAAAAATTAGAGTTAATGCTTTAAAAAATACAATAAGTACTGATAATATATAAATACAAATAAACAGAGAAACCAACTGGAAACATAATTTTTAAATTAATCTAGAATCAATTGTGGGAGTCAACCTTTGTGCAACGCAGGTGTTTTCCCAGTTTTCCATTGTTTGCGTGGTGACTGTTGCCGCCGTCTCGCAGCTCTTCCTCTGCCCTCGTTCCACACAGATGTTTGATGGAGATGACTGTGTGTCACAGGTCATTATTCTGAGCACCAGGTGGCGCCATGCTTCATTAGCTGTGCCAACACCTGGACCTCCTTACATCTCACAGTCTGTGTTGTGTGTTTGTGAACGCCACCATAAAATACAGCCTTTTTTTAATGCTCTGTAAACCTGTTCAATCTGCCGTAGTCCACAGGCATCATGCGCGAAGATTAGCGGTTAATCTTTATATCATATGGGTCTGTTTAACGCCGTCTAATAAAACTTAGTGGATGACAGGAAAGAAGGAGTTTTGTGTGTCACTTGGCAGCAGCTGTCTGTGTTTCTCTTCTTCTGTGGTGGTGGAAGCAATTAGAGTGGGGACAGACAGAGGCAGTGACCTGAGTGACTTTGGATAAAATATCATGTTTTTACTTTGAGCTGTTGGGCAGCTCCGCCATCATTATCATCACCGAGCATTTCCTCATCCATTCTCATCACATGCAGCAGATGTTTGCTTCCCACTGCAGCTGCGAGCGTCTGCACGCGTGTGCGCGTCACAGCATTTAACAGCTGAAGAACTGAGATAAAAATATTATGTATTTTATTATTATTATGATTGTACTATCACACTGGAAGTTTAAAAGAAACTGCTGAAAATTATGCAAAAAAATAATTCCTGTCCTCTTGCAGATAACATTTATTATACAGTAGGCCAAGGGCCCTATCTTCAACTCACTGGAAAGCAGCATCAAAGTGTCATGACTGACTTTTAAAGGAATGTCTGCTAGCCTTCAAATATCTCTTAATGCACTTTATGCTCTGTCCACTGTAAACAACACTCTGAACAGCGTTTACCTCCAGTGTTCCCTTCAGTTGTAGTTGTTGGCTAAATCGAGAAGGTTACAAACAATTTTAATTACCTCAAACAGGCTAGCTGTGGAGGTTAGATGACAAGGACAAGCAAACACGAATGATGCAGAATGTGTGACATGATGCATCTAAAAACGGGTTTGGAAGTCATAAGAAAATCGGATAAAGGTTCGTCGATGAACTGTTTTAAAGATATTTCAGAGTGAGTTCACTTTAGTTACTTATGCATAAAAGCTGATCTACATATGATACAAATGATAGAAATTGTGAGGAAAAACAATTTAAAAGTTGTATCCAAACGTACACTGTACATTGTTCTCAGTTTGTGGTTTGTGTTGTTCTCATTCAGGTGGGAAGTTGTGGTCTCACATTGCAAAGTATTTGAGAAATTCCACCCCTGAAGAAAGCTTCGACATTCCCTTCATCCAGAAGAGCCACACGGCAGCTGTGCACGTTCCACAGCATGCTGTACCCGAGCCTGGTACAGATTCTGTCAGTTCTGGATCGGAGCCCATTACTGGTTCTGATTCTTTCTCAGGTTTGCAGAAAGATGTGGACAACTTCAGTGTCAGCCCTCAAAAACAAAGTCTGACCCAAAAGCTTCTGGAGCAGATCAGGGCCCAGTCGGACTCTGGAGCCACCTCAGAGGAAGAGTGCACCAACAGCTATCTAACACTTTGTAAAGAGTATGAACAAGAAAAGGTAGAACCTGATGCACTAGAAGAAGAAGGAGAAGAGGAAAAGAGTGAGCGGGAAACGCTGTCACTGGATGTTCCCATGGTGACCACCTCCGCTTCCTCGCGTACCCGCTCTCTGTTGAGCAACGACAGTCTGTCTTCTCCGATCAGCTCTCAGGGACTCGGGTTCTTCACCGAATCGTCTGACAAAAGTGACCACACCCACAACGACGAGCAATACCTGGGCAAAGGACACGACCACAGTGACGTCTTCAGCCCGCTGCCCTCTCCTGCTGCACCCCTGTCCCTAAATCAGTCCAAGCACACACCCATGGAGTTGTTCCGTATTGATAGCAAAGACAGCACAAGCGAGGTGATGTGTCTTGACTTTCATAAGCCAGTTGCCGCCTTCTCTACATCAGATCTGGGTTCAGACCTGACTGACGACCTGCCTGAGCTGGCTCAGGAGGTCAAGGGCCACAGTTTGAAGTTTTGGGGGTTGGACTGCAGTGATAAAGGTTCCAATGAGTCCGTTCCAGTCATCTCATTTAAAGAGGCTGTAGTTGAGGATGAAGGTCAACCACCAGACCTTTTGGTCAACCTTCCTGTGCTGAGTGACACTGTAGACTCTCTACAGGAGGAATTTAAGCCCTCTGGAGACTTTCAGGGCCACAAGGCTGCAGCTTGTCTTAAGACGTCCATCCAGCCTGATGTTTTACAGCTTCACACGCAGCCAGAGGAGGAAGAGGAACAGCCGCAGGAGCCTTCATCCTTCTGTCCTACCTCAGACAATTCAGACCCAAGTTCCTCCTCGGCTTTCATGTCCCTGTGGGACACCTGCAGCCTGACATTTGGGCAAGAGGGTGTTGACAAAATGGTGGTTGATCTTCCAAGCCAAAATAACCTTCTTGACACAGACACTATTGAGAAAAAAGAGCCAAGCGTACAAGTCCCAAAATTGAGTGGTACCCACGACGACTCGCTCTCAAACGAGGCCTGTGGGGAGAATGAGAGTTTCTTAGGACTTGACAGTGAACCATCAAGAGCTAAAGCTGATACAGGTGGCAGCGACTTTGATAAGGAAGTATCGCAGCTGTTTGCACACCTAGATGAACTGTCACTCGCTGCATCACAAGTTCCCATCCCAGAGGAGTTTGTAAAATGCTGGGCTGTTGAGATGGTGATGGCCCTCCATTCCCTGCACCAGGAGGGCATCATCTGCCGAGACCTGAACCCCAACAACATCCTGGTTGACCACCAAGGTTTGACTTTGTTTCAATACCATATTATATATTACTACAGCGTACAAGTCACACAGTCACACCTCTTTTCTATAAGTAGAACTCACTGGACAGGAACTCAGTATGTGCACACCACAGCCTGTGCTGTTACTTACTACAGGATGGGGAAACGCTGGATTAGGTGTAAACTTGTTTTCACTAAAACCACATCAGTGTTGCAAGAAAAGGCTAACATAAGACAACGGTCCAGTCACACGGCACTTAACGAAGGGCAACGAAACCCCAACAAAACAAGAAATCTGGACTTTGGTTGACTTTCGTTGGCATCGTTTAACCTTCGCTCAGCTTCATTCCTGCAGCAGGCGCTTTGTCAGGATTTTTAAACTGTTGAAAAATTTGAACTGACAACGAAAACCTCAATTTGTCCGTATTTTGTTTTGCTGTCCTTCTTGACATTTTTTAATCGTTTGCTTAGTTTCTGTAAGGTTAGCATTTAGTTTGACTTCATTCGACCAGCTAAATGTTTTCGCACAGTGCAGAAGCCGGTTTGTGAGCGCTGCTGCTGCTGTGTTCATGTACCGTTGGAAATTACAGGGCAAACTCAGCCCGTTTGCTTGGATTTTTTTATCTGGGTGGGGGGTCAGCTTCACTGGGCTCAGGCACCTTATATAGGCCAGAATTAATTTTGTGTGTGGATACAATTATTTTGCCACAAGCATCTGCTGAATTTGAAACAACAAAAATGTTGTGTAATTTCCGACAGTACTTGAACGCAGCAGCTCCTGTGTGTGCTTATTTATTTATTTTATTAAATATAACAATATGAGTGTAGGAATGATAATCCAGCCCTTCTGCACATGTGGCAACAGGTAGATGATTCAGATGATTACATAAAGAGCTGTTCTGGAAGGAAGAATTCACATTGTGGATCAGCTGCAGCTCGTTGAAATAACCATACATGGGGAGTCAATGTGCGGCGTTCACACAGACTGATCAATTTACTGCTCTGATATATTCAATCATCTTTACACTTATATTTATTCCCATTTTTGACAGGTTTCTGTTATGAATCAATATATGGCTTAGTAATGTAATACAGTGTTACAGCAGTGACCACGGAACACCAGAGTTTTTTAGTTTTTTTTTTTTTTTAAATTGGAGCAAGACGGAGCGTGTGGATAGACAATGAGGATTCTGATGATGATGGAGATAATCCCTCTTTTGCTCTGGAACCACAGCAGGTGGACCCACCGACGTGCACACAGATATCCACAGCTTCTGTTTGCAGTTTCTCCAGGACTCAGGCGCTATGAGCTCCATCCCAGCGCTGAGTCCTGGAACTCAGACGCAGACACACACTGCTCCAGCTGTGGCTCCAGGCGTATTTCGTTTAAAGCGTCAAAATCAACGTTAGCTTCGGTCTTTTTTCTCTTTCGTCCCTTTTGCGGTCCTGATTTGCAGGCTATTTGGTGATAAAGCTCTTTCGTCCACCTTTTCTCAACGAATTGTGACTTTTTTACTTTTTCTCCTTTGTTCAGGAAACGTGTGCCGTGTGACTGGGCTACAAGATTTGTGGATTATTCCGTAAACGAGCAGATGTTTTGGACTGTCAGTCATTCGTGATGCAACTTGTTTATAAAATAATCAGGAGCTCGGAGATTTTCCTCTTAACTTCTTCCTTTGTTGTCCTACAATCATCTCTCCATCTCGTTATCAACAAGCGTCTAATGAACTGAGTGGCTGTTTCCGTCTCCCTGGTAGTAATTATTGTTCTAAAGGGCCCATCAGCAGCGTAGTGTGCTGCATCAGTCTGGCTAGCCCGGGCTAATGGCCACGGCTACCTTATGACACCATTAGTTGTAATGATCGCATTAACGGGTAGTCGCTAAACGTGAGTAATCGCGGGGGCGGTGTGTTTGAAAAGCTTAACGGCGAGACATAGAGAAAGTGAAAGAAACGGAAGAAAGGTGAGTGAATGGCTGAGAACATTGTTATGGTTTCACACATCTTCCACTCTTCTTAGGTCACGTTCAGCTCACATACTTCTGCAGCTGGAGTGATGTGGAGGAGTCATGTGACAAGGACGCCATGATCAACATGTACTGTGCACCAGGTGAGAGACACACCGTAGGACATGCTATTATGAATTTTCACTTTAATTATTGTAAATTAGGAGCTGTGTTTTGGGTGTCCTCAGTGTGCAGGCTGGAGTCTGGTTGAATCGAGCCACAGACTGTGATGACAATTAAACACTGCATTATATAATAATCATTAGATTATTAATATATAAACAAAAATAAATTTAAGAAATATTACAATTTGAAAACAGATGCACCTGAACGTGATGACAGCTGCAATTGCTTAATGCTAACTTTTAACATTGAAAATGCCATAGACATGCTAACGCGTTAGCATCGGGATCCGGATCGTGATCCGGATCACCACTACAATTTAATCACTTGTTCCTCTTGTCATTTCCAACCACTCCACAAAATTTCATCAAAATCCGTTCAAAATGTTTTGAGTTATCCTGCTGACAGACAGACAGACAAACAAACGTGACCGAAAACATAACCTCCTTGGCAGAGGTAATTAAGAAATGCAAACATACTGTGCAGGGAGACTAGTGAGGGAAGCCACCAAGACAACTCTAGTAGAGTTGCAGGCTTCTGTGGCTGTGAATGGAGCAGCTGTGTAAAGAGCAACTTGTCTGTATCAGCTTCAGGGTGGAGTGGAACAGAGAAGAATTACCTTTTGGAAATCTATACCTAAAATTTTACTTTTTTGTCATCGTCTTAAAGAAAAACAGTTATCTGGTATGTATGTGATCTTCAAGATATTTTGGGGTTGAATGTTTGAATGATTGGCCATGTTTAAATGACTGTCAGAGAGGAGGTTTGTCTAATGGACATCCATCCATCCACTTTCTGTACCCGCTTACTCCAGTTATTTGTTTAATGAATGGGGGGGGGGGGCATATCTGGATAAAGGGGTGGAGCCACGACATTTTACATTCATGCATTCAGCAGGCGCTTTTACACAAAACATCCTATGATTGAGACATAACTGGAGCTCAGAATGCAGTTAGTGCAACAAACGCCAGCTTCAGATCCCGTGGGCATGCACAGGAGGCGGGGCTTAAGAGCTGAGCAGTTTTGACAGAACCTGGTGGAAAAAGATTTAAAAGTTAAAGTGGATCTGCATGAAGGAGGCGCGCACGCTCATCTTCTTGTCACTGTAAAGAAGCAGAACGATGCACTTTATTCCAACAGGAATAAGTGAAGGATGAGATGGGGCTGGTGAAGTTGTCTTACTGTCCTGTAGAGGGTGCTGTTGTGTAAGCATGCTGTGGTGGCCTCGCTTGTTGCCCCCAGCAGGCTGGTGGCAGCTCTGGTACGCTGTTTAAAAGCTGCTTAAAACAAACTCCAGCGTGTGCATGTGCGCGCGCACGCGGTCTCAGTGTATTACTTAAAACATTGTGTTTGGAAGCTGCCGAGCGCTTTGACCCTCTCAGTTATCCACTCGCCCACACATTGAGTGTGTGTGAAGCTCACCTCCCGTATTCAGCCTCCCTGCACTCACAAAGGTCAGTTTAAATCCCGCTGTCTGTGGTGTGTGTTTTAATAAGTCTGAAAGCAACAAATGCTCCAAAAGCCAAAGTGTGCACTTTATTCCTTCACATATTTTGAAGCCTGAGTGGAATTAGAGCCGTGTGTGATAGAAGACGATGTGAAGGTCCAGGAAGAGCTCAAACTGAAACATGTTGAGATCCTGAGACACCAGAGACGCCAATCAGCACAAAATCAGGAATAAAATAAAGATTATTGTTGGCAGAAAATTGGGATTATTACACTTTCTGTCTGCACGATCTCCAGCCCTCAAATAAAATCAAACTTTATGTCTGCAGGGATCCTTTTTAATGTTATTTCATAAGTAAGAAGAAAATGACAGCATCAACTACACCTGCAGTAATAAATAAATAAAAGCTTTCAGTACAAATATGAAGTCGGTCGTTATTTTGGTGGAAGTATTATTCTGTAATGCCTAATTTAAAAATGAAAAAAACTGAAAATAACTGTACTGTTTGAAGAAAATGTTTGTGAATGTTAAAATATTCTTGAAAAAATGTGCTGTAATGTAACATTTTTATTAAAATGGGGTTATTCCATTTTCTAGAATCCTAATAGTTAAGATCATTTTTGGCTGATGTAATTCAGTGGATGGGGGGGGAAAGGTGTTTTTACAGATGTATTTAATGATTTGAGTCTATGCTTAATTGTAAAAATTTAGGGTTCAATTCTTTGCACAGTGCTCTTTGATGCCTAATTCTCCACGTGGTGTTTGTGGAGAAAAACTAACTGCTGTTATTAAGGCCCGATCAAAATCGTCAGTATTCATTTTACATTTGTATTCCAAAAATAATCACCTGCTTTAATAATAATTAACCTTTTGTGAAGAATTAAATGTCCAAAAAAAAAATATTCTGGGGATTGCTCCTTTTTCATCAGCAGTCTTTTAATTTTCTTTTTTTCTAAATTAATTCCTCCTGTAACGTGTGGAAACTGTAAAAAGTGCCTAGATGAGCTCAAGTGGTTGGAGTGACTTTTTAAACTGTTGTACACAAAAGACTTGGGAATTATTTAAATCTTAATTGTGTAAATGAGGTCATCTGGTTTGAAATGATCCAACAGCAGGAGGAACTGGATTTAAACTGTTTATACGACACTTTAATTAGGTTTTAAACTTCATCGGCTGTTGAACCCAAACGGTTGTAAGCAGATAATAAACTGGATTTGACTGTTTGTCCAAAACTAAACAAATCTATTCTAGGTCAGAACAAGTCCTGAGGATTTTGTGAATTTAGCTTTTTTTCCCCATTTAATGGCATCTTAAATTCTAAGTAATTGTCTACTCATCAAATGACTATATAATGAAAATAAAAACGAGGACACTCAGAGTGCGTACTTTGACCAAACACACGATATGACCACGTTTGTAGAATTATTTATTACAGGACAGGAATTTTTTTTTTTCCCACCATGACCCTCTGGATCCAGATTCTGATCCACATCTGACAGGGACACGCATGATAGGTGCCCGCTTTAATTATACAAATTCAATTTAAACAATCCAGAATCCGGATTTGGATCCTGATCAGCACCAGATTTTGATTTTGAAATTATCTGTTGAGACTTGCTGAAAATAATTTTTTTTATTCCCCCCGATAAGAAGTAGAACTGAAGTTAACTGACCTAAACCGGGCTGAGTTACTGAGCAGTGCGTAGAATAGCAGCCAGTAGGGGGCATGTTAGTGTTGTTGAGCCACGCCCACCAGGTCCACGTCCACTGATTGTCCACACACAGCCTTGTGTCGCCTCCTTGTTGTGGGATAAACGACAGAACGGCTGTCGTATATTTTGCTCGCTCACAGACTGTAGGTGTGTGTGTGTGCTGCCCTTGTTATGTATTGGTGTTTATCCAGACGGGGTCAGCTCCAGCGATGGCTTTATTCCTGATGACAGATTTATGAGTGTTTGCCAGAAAGCAGGCGGGGTGTTGGGGGCCGTGAGCGTGCACGTGCAAGGAGCAGGGAAACATGTTTTTGAACGGCTCCACACTCCAAAAACACGGGTGTGGACTGTGGAAACAGAGTGGCAGTGCTTCGGTTTGTTTACGTGAATCATCACAGATAAACATCAGACAGCGAGAGGGGAAAAAAAAAAGCAGCAGCTGTCTGTGGAGTGACGTGTGGAGCAGCTGACGTGACCGTTGCTCATTGTTCTGCTGTGAGGGAAGCCAAAAGTATCTTCAAAGTGCAAGAAAGGGGAAGTGAAATCTTCCCCTCTGATGCTACAAGTCAGTTTATTAAAGTTCCTCTTTTGTCTCTGAGCTGGAACCCTGACGTTTATTTATTATGTTTCCTGTATCGTCTCCGCTGAGGATTTTAGATTTGTTGACGCTGTGATAAAACCCTCTGGTCAGTTCTCCTGAGGAGAAACAGTCATGTGTTTGTGAGTCTGGATTACTGATGACGACACGTTCGGGTTGTCACCTCACACTCACTCTTTCGGTGGTTATTTAGTTATTTTGGTGTCAGGTGTGAGAAGCCTGCAGTGTTTTTCTGTTATGCTTCACTTGTGAATTTTTGTAAGCCACTGGTCTTTATTTAAATTTCTTAAAGCTGTAATACTTTTTAAATCATAAAAATAATTTAATTTGACTCTGTAGTTTTTGTTCTTGACTATTCAAATAAAGGTATCACCAATATGGAAGAATTTTTTTTTTTTTAACCACACAGGTAAAAGATTATGACAAGACATCATGACGCACTGGGAAACAGTTTCCCAGCATGCCGTTCTGTAGTCAAAGGGCAGCGCTACGCTATGCATGCTCGTGTTAGCCTAAGCTGAATGAACACAGTCTGCGTCGTCACTGAAAACATAAAAAACTACGTAAGCTGGAAAAGGAAAGAAAAGGATGAACGCAGTGAATAAACACAAACTACCAATTCAGCTGACAAGAACTCTGGGTAAAATCTAATCAGGTGTGCTACGTAATTTCACTGCTTTGTTGTTGTTGTTGTTGTTGTTTTTAGATTTTATGAATCATACATGTTTGGAAAGCTTATGACCTGAGCTTTCTGAAAAACAATGTTGCCAAAATTTTCTAGGTCATCATGTCGGCCATCTTGGATCTTGAAAAATGGCGTCTTTGGATAATGTAATTTTCAACCGTGAGCCTTCATATAATCCTTTTATGTTTCTAAAATCAGCATTATTAATCTCAAATAACGCAGACTAACATAGCTCAGTGCAAGGCAAGTTCACAGCTCCACAGGAACATCTAGTTGAACAGTCTGTCTTACCAAGGCATCTTACCATCTCCAGGATGGCCTCTGGTGCTGGAATGCAAAGATTTGTTGGATATCTGCTGAACATATTAGACAAATCTCAGTAGTAGTGTAACCTACAGTTACATTGTTGTCACTGGATTTATCAAAATGAATCAGTGAGGAAACTGATTCATTTGTCATCATTTTTTACCTCCAAGGAGGTAACGTTTTCACCAGCATTTGTCTATCTGTCTCTTAGCAGGATAACTCAGAATGTCATGAATGGATATCAATGAAATTTAGTGAGCAGGTGGATAATCTTCTGGGTAATATGTGATTCAGTTTTGGGGGTGATCAGGAGTATATTCTGGAACTGAAGAATGTTTGGCACATAGCAACAATTACCTCAGATAGCTGTGAGAGGATGGATAATGTAAAAAAAAAATGATTTTATTTCAGATTTGATCCAGTAGTTTTAAGTAATAAGTGGCCTGGATGGAGGTATGTGCTCTGAATGCCTTCTAGTATTAAATGCATTTTTCTTAGTCTTAAGCCAGACTGTTTACCATAGAATCTCCTCAAAATTAATACCTCACCAGCAGTGACATTAGCTTTAATTCTCTAACTAACCACAAACATAAAGGTAGTTATTAAACTTTTTTTTTTTTTTTAAGTTGCTGTGTTGTATCTTTTTTTTTTTTTTTTTTTTCCTGGAAATGAAACCGGTTTTATTTTGGACTCACTGGACTTTGGCAGAATCCTGAACTGCTGAGTGCTCTTCTAGTTGCTACCATCACCGCGCACCCTCTCTGTGCACAACGTGAGGTTTGTCCGTCTTTCTCACGGAACCCGCCCAGCTCACAAGTCATTTGTCTTGGACATTCACACACACACACACACACACGATCACTCCTTACTTCCTGTCTGCTAACATTCAACTTCCTCTTTCAACAAAACCTGTCGGTTAGGATTTTAGGGAAGTCCATCGAAGAGGAGAAGAGAGAAAGTTCCTTATGAGCCCCCGGAGAGGAGCAGGGCTGTGATTAAGATACAGAGAGGAGGGAAGTGCATTGTTAAGGGAAAGGGAAGAAGAAGAGGCCACGAGGTGAATGCTCAGCGATTGTTCTGATGAAGCCTCATCATCGGTGTTTCTCATGCACGCTGGAAGAAAAGCCTCAAACACACCAGCAAAATGTCCAAAACTGTCACAGACAATACTCTTATTATCGCACTCTAATGCCAAATGTTTGAAACAAGGAAAGACGTGGATTTATTCTAACTGAGCGGAACCAACACCAGCCATGTGTTTGCACGGCTGGAAGAAAGGGGGCGCTATGGTGTGATGATAAACTACCATAGCTAACTATTTTGTGAAGCACAAGTCACAGTTCTTTACTAGTATGGGCGGTCCTGAGACATCGGCACATGCTTATTATTATTTCTGTTTCTTTCCCAGTAATCAACCCAGCAAACAAATGAAATGCCAAGAATAAAATACGCTACAGCAGTGCACAAACATCCAAAATTAAAGAGCTGCTTAAAAAAAAAAAAAAAATCTAATTGACACACATTTTTACTGTGGTGTTTCCAAAGCTGTGGGCCAGCAGTCTGTGTCTATCTGCGTCCAATAATGTGACATGTTGTCCATCACACGTTTGTCCGTCTTGCAGTCTGCAAAGTGCAACATTGCCAAAGACCCACTTAGAGAGACCCGGGTTGACGTCAACTGCTTGCTACAGCATTTTGGTCATGTGGTGTGTTTTCTGGTGCATAATCCATTGTTAAGGACTCTGGTGGCTGAAGAAAGCCAAGGACATGCCCAGTTCCACCTAGCTGCAGCAGGGAGATGGTTACATTCAAGCAGTGGGGATGGACTGGTTCTATATCTGACTGGTAGCCATCCAGGACATAGTAGTGGATGCGGAGACCAGTTTATTCTTCAGTTGAACCAAGGTCAAGTTTGTAAAGAACCCTGAGGCAAAGTCCAAGGTGTTTTGGAGATGTTTGTAATCTGGAGAAATCTGAGGTGGTCTGGTTTTAACTTGTTCCAGACTAACGAAAGACAGACTCAGAACTTGTTAGTGAGTCAATGGTGAAGAGTTTAACTCGTCTAAAGCTGCAGACGCCCTGGAAAAGGTTTTCCAATAATCACGCCAGTGTAAGCGTGGCTTTAAGTGACCCATGGTTGCGTTTAATCCTCCCTTCCCGTCCTCTTCCTCTCCGACTGGGCGCTAAGTGTAGCTGGCTCCGCTGCACGCTCCCTGCAGCTCCTTAGACATTAATCCATTGTGATGACATCGACCTTGCTCTGAGACATGTGCGTGCGTGCGTGTGCACGTCCAGCATCTCCCCCTGCAGCTCAGAACTGCGCAGGTATCACTAGTCCGTTCAATGACGATCTTCTCTCCTTGACTGTCAAAACATTGGTCGTGGGGAGCCCTGAAGACCGGTTGCTCAGTTGTGCGTCTGTGGTAAATGTGGTATCATCGCCTCGTGTAACCTTGGCTGCAAGAGAGCCGCACAGACCCCTGAAATTCCCCGCAGCCTCCATTAGCAGAGGGGTCTTTGTCTCACATGCTCCGCCAGCTGAGGAGCCTGGTCTCTGGGCACCGCGGAGCCGTGACCCTGAGCCCCAGCCCTCTGGGTGACCAGGCCCCTTTCTGGAGAGCCGAGCAGACACAAGAGGCCATCTGGTACCCAGCGGAGTGAGCGCACACACATAACACGTTTGACTTTAGCAAATGAGAACCACTGTTAGATTCCGTGTCTTAGTTAAAGTGCACTATGGCGGGTTGGTGCTCTCCTGGTTACACTGGATTTGGTTCGGGTTAGAAAACACCTGGTGCTGACCTATATTACGTCATATTTAGGCCTCATTTATAGTCGAACTCAACAACCCTACGACTCAGGACCAAAACTTTGACTTAGAATCACAAACCTACAATTTGCTACCAGAAGGCTTCGACTTCCAACAGTCAGCTGAAACTCACCACAAAACAAAACACGTCCACAGCAGCACTGAAATTTTCTACCACAAAAACAGGAAAGGGCATTTAGTTACAAAATACGACGTCTTACCGGACGACCTCTGTCTGCTGCCGAGCCGGTGCTGAACGCGTCCATCGCCGATCCGTGACTGTTTTTATCCATGGGCTCAAAAAGATGTCCAACAGTTTGTGTCTCTGTTTCCACATCTGGTCGTTGTGGATCTGGAGAGGCTGCACATTTGACTGTACTTTAATTTCTCTCGGCTTGTTCACAAAATTGATCAATAACATCTGTTATCCTGATTCATCTGATCATGTTTTTTTTTTTTTGTTGTTTTTTTTTTTTACTTTCCACACTGACGTTCAGAAGTTATTCCATGCTGTTACTGTTTAATATCATGTCTTATTTAGTGCTGCTTTGTGACCTCACGGTTGGAGAAGAGGCGCCGTGTGTTTCCTTTGAAGGCCGTTAAAAAGTTGTCGGGTCGAACCTGATCAATAACGTGCGTTTTGTTGCTGCTTTGTTGGCTTTGTCGTGTGTGTTCCTTTGAGGTCAGGTTGTACAGATGGTGTGATGTTGAAGCACAGTCGGGTTTCCTCGATTTACCTGCTTTTTTTATTATCCAGATCAGCCTTTTCGGACAGCGCACTTGTTGGTGTGTTTGGAACGGCGTGTGCTCGTTTTCAACTAAAATCAATTAAGTTTGACGTAATCCAAACAATGTTTAACTCTTTAAAAATTCAGTTTGAAGTCATTTGTAAAGACACCTTTTTTTGCCTCTTTTTTTCAGAAGTGGGAGGGATCAGCGAGGAGACCACAGCCTGTGATTGGTGGAGTTTGGGCGCCATCCTGTTTGAGCTGCTGACGGGCACGGTGAGTCTTTGTTGTTCGTGTTGGGTTGTGTGTGTGTGTTTATACGAGGTGCGTCTTGGCTGCCGTCTCTTACTTTGGTTCTCGGGGAGTTCCGGGGGCGTCGGTGTGACTTTCTCCCCCAGCCTGAGCTCCATCTGCTGGGTCAGGGGGTCGGCTCTCCCAGGCCTCTTTCCTGGCTCCTGGAGCATCTCTGGGCTCCGAGAACGATGACCTCGCTTCACTGTAGAAGGTGAAGACCAGGGCAGCTCTCCAGGTGCTGCAGCACTGCTGGTTTGGGATCAGCGGTGTCCAAGGGGCTGTCGTTGAAGAAAGAGCGGCGAGGACGCGGTCCAACTCAGAGCCCTTTGTTTACAAGAGAACATATACAAAGTCATTCCTGTGCTGAGGAACTTCTGCTTTCAGCCACATTACCAACCAAAAAGGAGAGACATCACAGAACAATGGAAGCAGTACAAAGAAGTGTGAAGAAGAAAACACAGTGAGAAGAACAAAAAATTCCAGAAAATTATTGGTTAATAACTGTTTGTCCATTAACCAATAATTCTTTGAAAGGCAAGACGTGCTCTGTTAAATGCAGAGTGAATGAACACACAGACAGAATTCTGTTCCAAATTAACACAATAACTCAAAAATATTAAATGTTGTCAACTTGTAACTCACCAAATTAAGAGGACACATAATGAGGACAAACTGATTCAAAGTTGGTTGTTGTTGATGCACTACATCAGAACAAAAAAAAAGGTTGTTTTGCCTACATAGTTCATTTTTTTGTAATGGAATGATCTGATCATCACGTGCATGATGGAAATTAGGAGAAGGTGTGATTGAAGTTCTGAGTGTCTTAATATGAGCTTGTCTGTTAATTTCTTTCATTTCCAACGCCGCCGCTGCCTGTTGTGTTCAGTCCCACAAAGCCAGCTCTCATTTTTAATTTTGCGATCTTCTGAGAGCATTTATGGAACACGCGTGCACAATCTGACATGCATGCTGCGCTGTCTTCCTTAAAGGACGCACAGACACACGGTGCAGGTGCAGAGCATGGCTCCGATTCTTCACTGTCAATTGCATTTGAATAATCTCTAACTGATTGCCAGTAGGCATGTTTTCATATCAGCCATCATCGGAGGGTCTGATCAACGGTCTAAACACGAGTCGGGGTGTTTGGGGATAACACACACACACCCACTTACCTGAAAAAGAAGAACCGAGTCCCACAGATGTCTCCTTTGATGATTATGTCAGAGTACGTTCCTGGCACCGGCACACAGGCGCACTGTGTCTCTTGATCCTTGCAGGATAAGTTCTTGCCTGGAGCAGTCTTGACTGTGGCTCGGAACACAGCCAGAACTCCTGCAGCACGTATCAGGAGAGACGGGCAACCGACCTAACTGATGGGAAATCAACGCTCAGCCTCCCGACATGAACACTTTAAACTTTAGCCACACGTGCTGAACATGAGCAGGTTAGACCTTAGAAATCAGACTTTAGATCTTATGAATCACATTTTAGAGCTCAGAAAATGGATCAGATCTGAGGGGGAGTGTCAGTGTCAGGTGATTGGCAGGTGAAGCTCCAACACAATCTGCATGTCTGATTGCATTTTGTTCAGCTGCTTCAGGTGGAGCATCATTTAGGTTAACATATTTATAATTGAGCTAATCACCTGTCTTGCTAATTGACTTAGCAGTGATCTGCTAACTTGCACTTGTTGCATTTTTTCAGTAGCGTGTCTGTGCAGACTGATGATGATAATCAATGACTTTATGCACAGATACCGACATCAGAACTGACACTGGAGTTATTTTGTGTGTGACTGGACTTCTTTGCAGCATGGCACTGACTACAACCCCAGTTCCAATGAAGTTGGGACGGTGTGTAAAATGTAAATAAAGACAGAATACAATGATTTTCAAATCCTCTTCAGCCTATATTCAACTGAATACACCACAAAGACAAGATATTTAATGTTCAAACTGATAAACTTTATTGTTTTTGTGCAAATATTTGCTCATTTTGAAATGGATGCC
Organism: Thalassophryne amazonica; assembly: GCF_902500255.1. Taxonomy (NCBI): domain Eukaryota; kingdom Metazoa; phylum Chordata; class Actinopteri; order Batrachoidiformes; family Batrachoididae; genus Thalassophryne; species Thalassophryne amazonica. Next base: position 37,005,871 of record NC_047123.1, on the reverse strand, counting down.
TGCAACACGTTTCAAAAAAGCTGGGACAGTGGTATGTTTACCACTGTGTTACATCACCTTTCCTTCTAACAACACTCAATAAGCGTTTTGGAACTGAGGACATTTGTTGAAGCTTTGTAGGTGGAATTCTTTCCCATTCTTGCTTGATGTAAGCCTTTAGTTGTTCAACAGTCCGGGGTCTCCATTGTCGTATTTTGCGCTTCATAATGCACCACACATTTTCAGTGGGCGACAGGTCTGGACTGCAGGCAGGCCAGTGTAGTACCTGCACTCTTTTATTACAAAGCCACGCTGTTGTAACATGTGCAGAATGTGGCTTGGCATTGTCTTGCTGAAATAAGCAGGGACGTCCCTGAAGAAGACGTTGTTTGGATGGCAGCATGTGTTGCTCCAAAACCTGGATGTACTTTTCAGCATTGATGGTGCCATAACAGATGTGTAAGTTGCCCATGCCATGGACACTAACACACCCCCATACCATCACAGATGCTGGATTTTGAACTTTGCACTGGTAACAATCTGGATGGTCTTTTCCTCTTTTGTCCAGAGGACACGACGTCCATGATTTCCAAAAACAATTTGAAATGTGGACTCATCAGACCACAGCACACTTTTCCACTTTGCGTCTGTCCATTTCAAATGAGCTCGGACCCAGAGAAGGCGGCGGCGTTTCTGGATGTTGTTGATGTTTGGCTTTCACTTTGCATGGTAGAGTTTTAACTTGCACTTGTAGATGTAGCGACGAACTGTGTTAACTGACAGTGGTTTTCTGAAGTGTTCCTGAGCCCACGCGGTAAGCTCCTTTACACAATGATGTCGGTTTTTAATGCAGTGCCGCCTGAGGGATCGAATGTCACGGTAATTCAATGTTGGTTTTCAGCCTTACCACTTACATGTAGAAAGTTCTCCAGATTCTCTGAATCTTCTGATTATATTATGGACTGTAGATGATGGAATCCCTAAATTCCTTGGAATTCAACATTGAGAAACATTGTTCTTAAACTGTTGGACTATTTTTTTTTTCCACATTTAAAAGCTACTCTATTCATAAAGAAACCAGCACAGTCTGTACTAACCCACGGCGCCCTGGGCAAACGTTGCTAAGCTTATCATTGAAAAGGGACACTGTTCTGCAGAAGTCTTTACAAAGTTCAGGTCAGGAATTATGACTTTTATGAAATCAATAGGTGCATATGCCAAGTTTGGTGAAAAGCAGGCATTTAGGAAAGGAGTTACTGTGTGCAAAAGATTTTTTACAAAGCATACTTCAGTGACCTTGACCTTTGACTTATTGACCACAAACTCAGTAGGCTTCTTGGGGTCACTGTGCATAATGCACACACCAGGTTTGGTGACAATCAGGCCACTGCAACTGAAGTAATTTCACTCAAAAGTGAACTGATGACTGACTGACTGACTGACTGACTGACGTTGTGCCCGCTGGCTGTGCCGTTTTAGGCATTTATTTATTTTAGCCATAAATATGACCTGCACATTTCGCCTGGAAATGATTATGGCACAGACTGTTGTGCATGTGGCTGTACTGTTTGGTGTCCGAGTGTGAACGACATGAACTCGAAGAATGTTGATCTGGTTCTGAACAGACGGGGGGGGTCAGCCGAGGACAAAGATTTGGCTTTAATAGAAATCTGTTTAAAGGCACACATCTCCTTTCCATTGGTCATGTGACCTTTGACCACAGGTGATCCTGAAGAGTCAAAGTCGAGGTCATGACAGCCAACATGGAGTAATCCCGGTTAAAGGGTTTTTGTGTTAGTCGAGGACAAATCGGTTGGTTTTGAACTGAACTGTCTGTTACTGTATCACAGACTCACAAAGAATTCATGAACCAACAACATGTAACGTGTGGGTTTGGAGCTCAGAGCCTCTTCCAGAGTGAAAAACCGATCTGTTGGACTTGATGCACATTTCAACCTGCTGGGAAAACAAGAGAAGAAGAAAGTCAAAAACAGTTCCCACGATGGCGCTCTGACGCACGAGGCGGTTTTAAGAAGGGGAGACGGCGGTGCTGATGCACTGTTGTTGCCACTGCTGTGATCTGTGTTGTTTCAGGCCGTCGCCTCCTGTTTGTCCGCTCCCACGTGCTCCGAGGCTCGGCAGGTGTCGTCTATCTGTGTCTTCAGCCGCGCTTCGCAGCGGCATTGTGTGTTTAGATTGATGCTTATCTGTGGCTCGTCTTTCCGCCCCTGCAGTCTCTGCTCCGGTGCCATCCGGCAGGAATCAGCCGCCACACGACTCTCAACATTCCCGAGCTGGTATCAGAGGAGGCCCGGTCTCTGCTGGAGCAGGTGAGCTCACGGATGATTTCTGTCAAAATGCAACAAAATTCAAACTTAGCGAAAAGTGCTGTTCGCAAAAACAAGTGCTGCTCAGCTGATGTCATACGAATAAGCCGTCACATACACGCCGTCAGAAGAGCATCACGCTACAGTATCCTAGAATACGACCGGCTCCGATAGGTCTCAGGGTCTGTGCAGGACTACTTCTTCTGCTCTGGTTTTGCTCAGGGTCACCACAGCAGACCCACGTGTTAGGTTTGGGTTTATTCTGGATATAGCAGCAGAATGGGGTGCAGGTGGACTCAAACGGCCAACCTTCAAGCTCAGAGCCAGGTGTAGTCACCGCTTGCGCCACCAGGCTGCTCAGAGTAAGAACTGCACTGCAAGTAATAGCAGCAAAATGTGTTAAAAATTAAAATTTGCCCCTGTTTTTCATAATAAAGAAAATTACTGGTTGAGTTGGTAGGATTTTTAAAAACTTACTGGTTGAGTTGGTAGGATTTTTAAAAAGGTCAAAGGTTACAGTGGAAACCAGTCAAAACTATTCCTGTTTTTTTATGTCCTTTGTTTTTAGATGTTTGATAGGTTTCCCTGCATGCTTTGCTGCAGTGATGCTTAGAGTTGAATTTTTATCATTTTATGCTTATAAAATACTTCATAAAATACTCCTTAAACTTTTGTTTGTTTTTGTTGTGGTGTGCAGCTGCTGCAATACAATCCGACAGAGCGACTGGGAGCCGGTGTGTCAGGTGTGGATGAGATCAAATCCCATCCCTTCTTTGCCGGAGTGGACTGGCCGCAGTGATGGCTCAACACAGCTGCATGCTGGGAAAACCACACACAGTGACAGAAATGAACTTAGTTTTTTTTTTCTTCTGTACATATTCAGTCACGTGTGTGTTTGACGGGCAGCGTTACCTTCTTTCTACACCAATGATTTCTTTATTGTTCGTAATGTTCGTAACTGTCAGCTGTTACTCAGCATCATGCAGTGCAATAATTTTTACATCGGCACTTTTTCACAGCTAAGAGACAATAGAGATAAAGCAGTGACAGTTCTCAGCTTTTTTTAATTTAAAACATAAACTAACAACATATTCATGATTGATTTCCTAATTCTACATCACAAAAACGATGAGCAAATCCCATCTGTACAGTAAAATGGGCAGGGCTGGAAGCTGTGTAATGTAATTTCTTCAGGCTCCTCCCACAGTGTGGCACTAATCACCATATATAAACATTTATATTTCTACAGTTGAAAAAATTGAAACAGTTTAGAATTTTGACCCACATGGGTTAAAATACAGAAATATGACAGTAGGAAACTCAGTTTCCCAGAATGCCATTGGAGGATCAAATAACGCCGCTACACTACATATGCTGGTGTAGCATCATGCAGCCGAAGAAATGTTGTCAACCTTCAACTGTCACTGAAAGTGGCAATAAACAACACCAAAAAAAAAAAAACATAAATGGAAGTAGAGCGACCAACGCCGCTAACAAACTTGGACCATCAGATTCCACGAGGAAGAACTACAGAAAAGTTTCTACCAGTTAAGAACATTCTGTATATGACTATGTGACATTATATGCATATTTTTGAACAAATGTCTATGATTATAGGCCATATTTTACAATATAGTCAATGGTACAGTTAACAAGCTAGGCTACGCTGGGCACATTATTTAGGCTAACTGCAGCTAGCTAAATAAAACCAACATTATTTCTCTTTATGTTAGCCTGTCAGTTGAACACCGATGAAGTTGATTTATAAGGTACATTTGCACAATTTTTGCCTCCATGACCAGGAAACACCACAAATTTCTTTTAAGAGCCCGCTGCCTGCCGGTAGCTTTAGCAGAAGACCGGAAGTGACCTCTACATCATTATTGCAAACAGAAAATCTTGTAACTTGTACTAAAAGGATTTTTAAAAATGCTATTAGCAGGTTATCATGATTAGAAAACAAAATTTTGGTTTTCGTTTATCATTCCTTGAACTGCTTCAGAGTACTGATACAGATTGGAAAAAAAAATATTTTGAGGTCGTAAATAGAGTATTGTGACTTATTTTGTGGCATGAATGTACAGTTATTTATTTGGGTTACAGCTGGAAATAAAACCAGTTTAATGGACTTCATTTAAGACTGTTTACAGATGACTGAATTCTTTATATCAGAGGTTCAAGAAAATGTCAGTGCCCTCTCTGCATGCACAGTCCGATTACCGTAACATACGTAGTATGAAAACCTTAAATGATGTGTGTAAATATACACTAAAAAGACAAATGTCCAAACATGACTAGTTTGTCAATTACTGCCTCATCAATCATGTTTTTGTTTTGTTTTTTAATAATGTGTCAATTAACCTGTTGCACATATCTTCAGTGGTTTTACAAAAATCTCTGAAGTGTGGAGTTTCTCTGTGTTTACAGCATTAGAGCATATATCATAACCCGTTGTATGTCTGTATAATGCGTAATGGTCAGTTGTAATGCATTGTGGTCTAACATGTTAACTGACAGTAAATGATGAGGTCTGTTGTCCAGTTATTAACACTTAATGAGCAGATTCATTTTTCTGGTTTGATGCTCATCTTTCTGTCTGCACTCTGGATAATAAACTCACCATGATGAGGTCCTGCTGACTATTCTTTTGCAGAACTGATGATATTTACATTAAATAAACTTTAAAACAAAAACTAAAAACTTTCATATCTGCTTTTCTGAGGAGGCGGCATCGCAGGAATTGAGTCTTTATGTTGCTGCTATGACTGTTCCCTTCTGAGCACTTTAACACTTATGGGCAGATCTAGTTTCCTGTTAGAAAACCTCACTTCTGCATTTGCCAACTATATAGAAATGCACCAAGTTAACGTCTTCAAGAAAAAGAGAGATGACAATATGACTGGATTATGTTACACTGAGGTGAAGCATTTGATGCGTTAATCTGTGGTCACTTACAGCATTTTTTTCCCATCAATGTGCAGTTACAGTGCATCCGGCAAGTATTAACAGCGCTTCACTTTTTCCACATTTTTTGTTACAGCTTTATTCCAAAATGGAGTGAATTCATCCCCCCCCCCCCCCACTCACAGTACCCCATAATGACAACATGAAAAGTATTATTTTTTATTTTTGCAAATTTATTAAAAATGAAAAACTAACAAATCACATGTACATAAGTATTTCACACCCTTTGATCAGTACTTTGTTGATGCACCTTTGGCAACAATTGCAGTCTCAATTCTTCTTGAATAATAAGCTTGATGCACCTCTGCCCATTCCTCTTTACAGCATCTCTCAAGCTCCATCAGGTTGGATGGGGAGCATTGGTGCACAGCCATTTTCAGACCTCTGCAGAGATGTTTGATCAGATTCAGGTCTGGGCTCTGGCTGGGCCACTCAAGGACATTCACAGTTGTCCCGAAGCCACTCTTGATATCTTGGCTGTGTGCTTAGGGTCATTGTCCTGCTGAAAGATAAACTGTCACCCCCAGTCTGAGGTCAAGAGCACTCTGGAGCAGGTTTTCATCCAGGATGTCTCTGTACATTGTTGCACTGAACTTTCCCTCAATCCTGACTAGTCTCCCAGTTCCCGCTGCTGAAAAACATCCCCACAGCATGATGCTGCCAACACCATGCTTCACTGTAGGGATGGTGCCTGGTTTCCTCCAAACATGACACCAAACAGTTCAATCTTTGTCTCATCAGAACAGAGAATTTAGTTTCTCCTGGTCTAAGAGTCCTTCAAAAAAAACTTTCACATGATCATTATGGGGAATGTAGAATTTTGAGGAAAAAATGAATTTCATGCATTATGGAATAAGACTAACATAGCAAAATGTGGAAAGTGAAGTGAATACTTTCCTGATGCACAGTGTGTGTGTACATAGATAAATTGATGTGCAGTTAGTACTTAGAACCAAAGAGATAATTCTGTTTACATTAATGGGTCTGCACATCTGGATGGCTCCCAACACCTCTAAGACTGATTAAAAACCTTTTGCACCCTGCATCTTATTTTGTGTTCAGATTAAGCAGCATGTAAAAACCAAAGTATAGGTGAACACACCCCAAATGCACTTGTGCTGTGCATTTTTCAACCATAAGCTACACATTGTCAAGATAGGTCCCTTTATGTCAACCTTTAAAATATTCCCCCAAAAATTCTAAAAGAGTGCCCAAATAAAAACATCCAACAAAATGTTTCCCTTTGTATGTACTTATTCAACAAAACTCAGAAAGGCTCAGCTACTTTGTTTTTTTTTTGTTTTTTAAACACTGGATTCACCCATTACATTGATCAATATCTCCTGGAAAGCTTGGTTCTTATTATAACAGAGTGTGTCTAATTTCATACTTTAAGGAAAGTTCACGTTCTGGCTCATGTGAGCTGATGCACCGACTCACAGGCAAGTCGGACGATTTGTTAACGTTGTGTCACCGAGGTCGAGAGTCTGCACCGATTAGTGCTCATCTCTCATTACACTCTCACTCGGGTCAAGAAGGTTCACTTCAGCTCAGAGAACCAACCTGTCAATCTTCGTGTGGATGTGAGCCATGGAGTCGCTTCAAACCCCTTCTACACCGCGCATGAACACGTTCCTCCGCTAGCTCCATGACGGGAGCTAACTGTTTAATAAATGCTTCATATAAAACAAGACTATTTGCTGTTTTGATGTGATTCAGGGCAATGCGTTTCCCCTGAAAACATCTCAGAGGACTGGAACTACGCGGTACCATCCTGTATCTGGTGGAAACCAGTCAGCAAAGTTGTTCCTCAATCTGACTTACATCCAGACCCAAGTTGGTCTTCCGTTGTATTTTTCTGTTTTTGTAATGTGACGTTGGGCGATGGGAGTTTTAGCAAAGCTAGCTGACATCGCGAGCCATCATACGAATTCTGTCAATTTAGCTAGTTAGCTAATTAGCCTGTTTTGCCACTACCCAAGGAATAAGTTAACTGCATATTATTTATTTATTTTGAAGGATTAAATAACATCTCTACCTAATATGATAGCCTCTACGATTGGCCCTTATTACATAAGTTAGCTCAGCGTCTGGAGTACTTCAGGTTGAGCAATTAGCCAACGGTAAAGTCAGTATGAAGACAACAAAATTTCACAGATACATAGATACAGCAAAACCTGGGCTGTATTAATAAAACTCACTGAGAACTAATTGTGTGACAAAGATAACATCTTAACTGTTCTATTAGGTACTAGCAGTAGTAGGCACATTTTAGCTAATAGCTAATTAGCAAAGGTAACTTTTTTGTTTATAGATCAGCTTTTCAGCCAACATGAAAAAAAAATAGCTTAAACTAAATTTAGTTGTGCTCATTTTACATCAGCTAATATTTTCAAAAACATTTGTGAAAATCATACGTTTGTTCCTGTTGGAGCTTTTACACAAATCAATAAATTGACAGATTGAATGAAGGTGAAAAGCTTCATCTTGAGGAGCAGGTCAAGTAGTTAATAATTAGATTATTGAAAGTATTTTCTGTGTATTTGTATTTCTTATTATTTCTTACCTGTTTAATACTTTCTGTATTCTGAATAAACTGTATATTGACTGGAAACTACAGTTTTATTTTATTTGGCCCCTGAATCATTTATATATATCTTGATTTTTATCTGATCTTGGTGTGCTGATTTTCAGGCATTTAGAGGATAGCGAGAGAGAGAGAGAATTTATCTTCAGCTAAATGTTTTGGCGGTTTATTGGATTGCTGTTATGTTAATATTTCAGTTAGCAGATCAGCGGTTGTTAAAACTAACTTTTAGACTAGCTGTGCCCAACACTGGATACTAGTTAATACAGCCAAAAGGTCATGGGTTTAGTACCACCAATGCTTATCCTTTCTTTCTGGAGTTTGTATGTCCTCTGTGGATTTTGTTGCACCATCAAAACATGAACGCTGGGTCAAACTGTTCCTTTGACCCAACCAAAGTTTTTAGACTTGGGGACGGTCTCCAGTCACATGACTATGGGTGCCAACTCTACCTAGTGGTTGTAATATATCTAAATGTTGGAAAGATTAGATTCAGAGGGCTCATCTGTTAAATACAATAAAGACTCTTCTTGGTCTTTAACCAGTTAGTTGTGTGGTTCTGCAAACCCTAATTCCAAAAAGTAAAATCTGTGTGGATGGAAAGAGATGTTCCCCAGTACTAAACTTAGCCAAGACAAGGGTCAAAAACATAGTCCCATATAGGCCCTGAGGCCCGGATATGGTGGCACAAAGCCGATGCGATTCTGCAAAACCTCCCCAGACGGGGCCACCAGTCCATTGCAGGTTACTTCCCCAGCCAAGACTGGAACCCATTTACAGCTGGGTGGACTGGGACGCTACAGATAAAGTGTTCTGTCCAAGGACACAGACAGGTAGCCTGAAGCACACACCTGGAATCAAACCCCAGTTGGTTGTTCAACTGCATTCATCGAGATCAGACTGAGAATGTAATCTCATCTTCCTCTGACAAGGTGCGTCCACCCTCCAGATTTCATTTTTCAATACCATGATGAAAACCAAATTCCGGTGAAAATGTAACTTGGTGGAGATAAGTTGATCCCAAGCCCCAGAAAAACCGCCTTAAGTTGTGTGTGTATTTGTGAGAGCACAACAAGCGAACAAAGCCACGGGGGAACGAGTCGTCTGGTCAGAGGCACCGTTAGGAGGACACACCAAGGACTTCCATGATGCCATGCAGGCCTCTTGTTCTAAACCCTGAAAGCGCCACCACAACCCACAGGACCTCTTTGGAACTTCCTGAACCTCCCTCTGTTTCTTTCTCTTTTTCCACCTCTCTGTCATGGTACGTGGCTCCCCTCCCAAACAGAGCCCGACGAGCGGGCAGCAGCCAAATGGCCTGCCCTCTGCTTCATATTGCTGGTGGTCACGTTTTGTTTTTGTCTTTGATGGCTTGACTTTCGTTCACAAAGCCCAGGAGGACTCCCATAGCCCTGGGACGGACACACACGCTCACACTCGTGGCGAGCTGAAGAGTTCCGCTTGGAGACCCGAGGCATCTTCTCCAGCTTCTGTCAGAGCCATGATGTCATTATGAGGAGACACAATGCCTCTTAACCCCCCACCACACACACAAACAACCTGCCCGACTCCGAACCCACAGCCACAAAAACAATAAAAAAAAAAACAAAGAGCCGTTGCACATGGCGAGGTACAGGTGGGCGGCGCTCCACAAATTAATCATTCGTTCCACTTGTCAGCAGAGGTTGTAGCCTGGTGGGCCGGCGTGGGGCCACTTACCTTAAAGTTACTTTATCTGACTAACCGTTTACGGCACTGCTGCTATTTAAGGGTAAAACACAATATTTTTATTACTGCTGCCTGGAAAATCATGTTTTTGGTAACAGTTTTTACCAGAAGTCTTAAAGACAAAAAAAGACAAATAATGTTTATCCTTTAATTTTGTCATCTCGTATTTCAAATTTTCTTGTATGTCCTCATTGTGAATACTTTTTACATTATTTTATCTGTACATTTTTAACGGCACTGTTAATAAATTGATGAACTTTTGTTGTGAAAAGTGGTGCTTAAATTTAATTTTATGACCTTTATGACAGAGTACATGTTTTTTCAAGCTACTTTATAACAATACTTTATTACAATGAGCCTGAAACAATGCATATAGATAAATTAAGCTCACGGTTATACTTCTATTTTTTTTAAATATGTATGAGATCCCAAGTTCCAGGAAAAGCAACATCAATTTAAACCCCCCCCCCAAAAAAACAGCTAATAGGGGAAAAATCTGTTCATTTTAAGCCTATATGGACAAATTAGGACACTAAAGCTGCTCATGGTTATACTGCTGTGTTGAACTACTTATGGTTAGGTTCAAGGTTACAGAAAGTGTTACATCTATTAAAAAAAAACCCAGTGCTTTAAAATAGCAAATTTTTGAGTGTATTTGCATAAATTATAATACTACATACCTCATGGTTATACTCCTGTTTTGAATTAGATATTAGGTTTAAGTTTATAGAAAATCTATTTTGTAGTTATATATCTATTTTATGCAAAAAAAACACTGCTTGAAAAATAGCTAAATTGTTAGTGTTTTTGCATAAAGTAACACACTAGCTCATGGTGAAATTCTTGTTTCAGGTTAAAAAGTTGCATTTTTTAAACTGTTACTTTAAGTAACATAGTATATTTGGGTACATTTGGTCAATTATCATGAGTATACTTCTATTTTTGACCCACATATCTGCAAAGTTACAGAAAAAGAATCTTTTTAATGCTACTTTTGAAATCACTCATTTTTTCTGCATATTTTAGATAACTTAAGACACAACCAAAGCCAAAGGTTTATTTTTGGTGGAATTGGAAAACTGCGGCAGCTCAACATCACACTTTACTGAAATGATCCCTGGGGTATTACTGAATTTGACAAAGGCTCAAGGTCAATGATTACCTACTCCTATTTAATTGATGGATTGAAGTATATCCAAAATATTCTCCAGCACATTGTCCTTTATTAATATTTATCTCAGGTATACAAATTCTTAAAAATAAACCTGGCAAATGAGTTTTAGCTTTCAGTATTTCGGTGTCGAGAGGTGAAAATACAGCCTGAATCAGAGGCGGCTCAAGGTCCTTCAAGTCAGATTACCCAAAGTGTCTTACACCGCAAAGTGTCCGCCATGAACCTCGACGGGAAGTGGCGGTTATTTTTCCTGCTCTGAGCGTTCTTCTACCTCACCTTCCCCGCCACATCAGATTTTATTTAAGCCTCTTCCTGCGTGTGAGTCACGATTCGCGAGGCTCAGATGGTAAAGGAGTCCCAACCGGTGCCCAAAAGACGTGTCACTAGTAATACCTCCCCCGCAGACCTGAGGTGTCTCCATGTGTTGTGCTGTGGGCCTCCGTGATGAGTGTTGAAGGGCGGCGTGCCAAAGCCCAGGCATGCCGTTAGCAGCTCACTAACATAGCATTAGCTCCATGGTCATCTGAGTGGGCCCGTGCTGTCTCAATGCTTTCCTCACGCTCCACTGCGCGCACCTTCTGTGGCTCCACACCGCTTGTTAGCTGCAGACCCCGCCCCCTTCCGCCGTCAGAAGAACACCACCCTCATGTCTCCTCCAAGGCCTTTAATCTCTCTCCATCTCTTCATCCACACTCATGCTCTCTCTACAGGGCAGCAGCTGAAGAGGCCCCAGCAGGGGCCCCAATTCTACCACAAACAGTTCTCGTTGCAGCTCAGGGGGTCCAGCCGTTTGATAATCCCGCTAAGCAAAGAGAGACTGGAAAATAAGCGGGGAGCGAGCCATCAGATGACTTTGGGGATGCAGGGTTGCCGCGGGCAACCTGGAGGAGAATGTGATGCCTGTTAAGGAGACGTTCTTGGGAATGCAGCTTGAACACCGCCCTGGGAGCAGCAGTCTAGCTGCTAATCTGTCTGTTCCTCTGAGGCGCGAGTCTTCCTGGCAGCGAGCTGCATTCTGTTACCGCACAGATGCAGCCGAAGTTCCCGTCCCGGCCAGATGACATCTCACTCCACCTCGGGGGGGGGGGGGGGGCAAAGGAGGATGCTTAGAAAAGGGTGGGGCTCTCTGGGGAGGGAACGTGTTAGTTTAGCAGATTAGCAAAGTAGATGGCGTCACACGTGATGATGGGGCTGATTATGAGCATGTTTGGGGATATTATGAGCAGGTTTCAGTGAGTTCATCTGAGAATGACATTAATTTAAGTAAATCACAAAATTATTCAACAAGATAAAAATTTGGCAAACCTGGAGTTATGCTGTCCACTCCCATCTTTAGCCATGAATGGATGTGGGCACGTCCTCAGTCATTAGCATATAGAACCTGTGTGTGTGTGTGTGTGTGTGTGTGTGTGTGTGTGTGTGTGTGTGTGTGTGTGTGTGTGTGTGTGTGTGTGTGTGTGTGTGTGTGTGTGTGTGTGTGTGTGTGTGTGTGTGTGTAGCCCTAAAGTTTCCTCACAAAGAACAACACGGACATGAAAACATCTGCATCACTGAAGAGGAAATTTACCAAATGTGAAATTAAGAGAGTTACTGGAGGAATGGAGAAAAGAAATTTTGTTTTCTTTAATGGTGTTCAGTCTGGAATCTGAACAAGAAAAGCCACTAGGTGGGACAAAATAACACAGACGATAAACTCACGATATTTATCGACCCCACAATCAACAATAATTATTCAATAAATAACAATAATAATAAATAAGTAAAATTTATTAACCATTTATTTACAGTGTACTTTGTGAATGGAAATTGTACATACGGCACAGCTTCCAAATACTGTCACAGGTTTAGAATGAGAAAATAATGCTCTTCTATTTGCGCTATGCTAACAGGCTAAAAACAGATGGCTTCTTCTTCTGGGGATTTGTCTATGCTTGATCTGTGGTACTGCCCCCAGTGGTGAATGGTGAGCGAGAGGAGGCAGCACCACTGTGCTGAAGCACAGCAGTAAAAACCTGAAGAAGGTCCTTAGTCTTTAATTTAGTATGGATTTGAAAAAAAAAAAAGCCACATATGTCTAATTTAACTCTAATTTATCAAGGAAAATAAATGTCTGCATTAAACAATGAATTGTATCGATGGTTGTTCATAATAAAAATTGTTGCCTCTGAATTGTATCAAGGCACATGTGCCTAGATTAGATACGCGTGGGATCACTTCATACAGACGAGATGTGCAACCCGAGAAAAGAAGACTGACAGGTACCAGGTGCGACCTGAAGAATCTATTGGACCAGAACAAAGTATCACGTCAGAAAGTAGGATTCGGGGAGCAGGAGACAGTCAATGTAGTCCGTTTTGTTCTGCACTGAGTCTAATGGTTGGTGACGGCGTGAGCTCGTCTAAGGCTAGGGTGGGTTAGGGGTGAAGGGTGGGGTTAGCTGGGCACAGAGCTGTGTTCTTGAGGGAGTACGGAGGATCCTCGGAGTCCTGGCACCTTATGGCATGGCCTGCAGACAAACAGATGCTGCAGTCCTTGCCAGCCTTGAGCAGGGCACAAATGAGAGCGTTTACAAGCAGAGGAGGGACGTGTCTCATCTTACTGAGCAGAGCCAGAGCGCACGTGGATCTGGCCCTCAAAGAAAGCACAAGCGTGAGTTGTTTGTTGAAGTTATGCTAATATGCATCAGTTGTCTTCAGTTTATTTTCCAGTCATTAGGTTTCGAACACAGCGCCCTCGCAGCTGCTGTGCACAAATTAACGGTCCTTATAGGTTCAACAAAGAACCACTACGGGTACGCTGCAAAAATCTGGCACATCCGAGTTCATGAAAAAATAATGCAAGTTGTACTTTCCTTAAAGGGGTCATAATGTGCACTTTTCTTTTTTAGTAGGTCTGATTGTCTTTGTGAGTGATGAGGATGATGAGGTCATAAAGTCTGAAGACAAAGTCAAAGAGGTGAGTTTGAGACGGTTTGAGTATGTGCAGAGCAGGACGCAGGGTATATAGGGAGAAGGATGCTGAGGATGGAGCCACCAGGCAGGAGGAGAAGAGGGAGGACAAAGAGGAGGACAGAGTGAGATGGAGACTGATGATCTCAGGTGGCGACTTCTAACAGGAGCAGCCCAATCATCAGTTAAACCGAACTGCTTCAGAAGTGTGAAGTTGGTTCCCACTAATCCAAAGTCAAGGGAATTCCAGAGGGGGACGGAAAAGAAGGTGAAGCGTCAAACCCAATTTTCCTAAACAACCAATCAAATAAACCTATGGGTGATGTCACAGAGGGCTTGCCTTTTTTAAAAAAAGTAATTCTAACAATCTAAAAACCAAACGTACACAGACAACAAAGTGTATCTGCAAGTTGGAAAAACACTGAAATATGTCTGTGGTTCATTGAATTCTCGCCTCTTCCCTGTCCTGCTTGTGTATACACCTGCACATACTCACACACTCATTATGAAACATTAAATAGTGGAGCAGATAACTGTAACAATTGTTCATTTCTGGAAAGAAGCACCAAAGATGGCACAAATACTCCTTAAACATTACTCTTTTGAAAAAACTGAGTAGCCACTTGAATTTTCAGTAGGCGGCCAGGTAGGGGTCAATTGAAGAATTACACAGGGGTCAAAATTTAAAAATGATCGAATCATATTGAAAGCTATACCACATTATTTGTCTGATCACAACAATACCAAAAAGGTATAGTTTGGACTATCTATGACTGAATGTTATGGAGTTATGGGGTAAAAACAACAAGAATGGTGACAAAGGTCAATTTCAGTTTGTACAGGGGTTAGAAGTTAAAGTTGCTCCAATTTTGGTAAAAAGTGGTGCAAATTATTGGTTGAACTAATAGGATTAATAAATGAAATAGTTTTGACTGTGTTGAATGCTTGGTCTGCAAGGTCAAGGTAGAGCAATGTCGACGTCCATAGGATTCTATGACATGTGACATATGTTACCCTGTAACATGATAACTAAGCGTGCCACATAGTGCAAACTATTCATTTTTAAAACCCTATTAACTCAAACAATAATTTGCATCACATTTTACAATATTTAGAGCAACTTTAACATCTGACCCCTGTACAAACTAATGCTGACCTTTGTCACCATTCTTGTTGTTTTTACCCCATAACTCCATAACATTCAGTCATAGATAGTCCAAACTATACCTTTTTGGTATTGTTGTGATCAGACAAATAATGTGGTATAGCTTTCAATATGATTGAAACATTTTTAAATTTTGACCCCTGTGTAATTCTTCAATTGACCCCTACCTGGCCGCCTACTGAAAATTCAAGTGGATACTCAGTTTTTTCAAAAGAGTAATGTCTAAGGAGTATTTGTGCCAACTTTGGTGCTTCTTTCCAGATTTGAAGGATTCCTCTGTAAATATTCTGTTATCTGCTGCACTAAAAGGAAGCCGACTCAAAATAAAGTCATCCACCGTATCTTATCTTGGGAATCGGTGGATGTGTTTTGAAACGACCGACTCTTGTGGGCGGAAGCACAAAGTGGAAATCGAGCCATGCCAACGCTCTCCTGCCCGTCTATTTTCTCTCCTCCTTCTCCATCTTTTCAAGAGTAAGTGATAATATCCTCCCTTTTTCTACCTCTCACCAGCTTGAGTGAATTGCTAAGGCGTTGTGTTCGCGTGCGCGCGTGTATGTGTCTCACATTAGCCTTTTTCCATTAAAGCAATTTTGCCGCCCATTGTATTCCTGAAGAGGACCTGGGAAGTCACTAATGGTGCCTTACGTGCACGAGCACGCGCCCCTCATGCACACAGCGGCGTCTCTCGTGCACGCTATCATCACCTGTCGCCTGATTGCTGTAAAACACACACATTAGCATAGAATGAGACACATTATCACTCCTGATTATGGGACGCTGAGAGGTTTCGCAGAAAAAAGACCTCGCACCTTTCCTCCACAAAGCCTGCTGCTACTGAGATAAATGCATGTTGTCCAACATCTCTGATGCCACCGAAACAGCCTGAAGACTCTGCTGATGGATTTAATGGCCTCTTGTTGTCCGTGTTTATAACAGTTGTGTCTTTTAATTCAGACGATGCAGCGATCGTGTTGCTGCCATGAAAACATGCATGTTTTTGAGTGAAAATGACCCGATTGATGGAGATTTCAATAACCCTTAAGATCTCTTTATACTTCATTATTTCAGACAGCGGTTGCACACCCCCTCTCGGACCGTGTCTGAAACGTCTCCACACCTATGGTGTTTGTGGAGCACCTGGACTGTGTGGTGGGATGAAACCATCTGAAGATTTTTATGTCAGTTCTCATCATTGTGATCCATTTGTCATTTTTCTGGTTGTTGTGTATTTATCAGTGGTATTCATGTTCTTGTCTTCCAGCTGGCACCAGTTGTAGGTCAGGTCCAGACTGTTTTGGCTGTAACTCCAGTTCTACAAGGAGAAACGTGCTCATAGCTCCTGGTGTTTCCTAGTGCAGTGTTTCCTAATCCTGGTCCTGGGGAGCCAAAGTACTGCACATTGTAAAACTTCGCCATACTCTAAGGGCACATAGGGATCCAAACCAGATGTGTTCCATTTCTCTGCCAACTGTTGAATGACTGAACACACCTGACTGATCTGATCTGAGTAGATGAGGGACAAATAGAATACATGCAGTAATTTGGGTTTTGAGGACCAGGACTGGGAAACACTCCCCAAGTTTTAATCAGGACCTACTCTGCTTCACCTTTGGGACCTGATCAGGTGTCACCAAAGGGAGCATGGCATCAATTGTGTGAATAAAGTTTAACACAAACCATCATCCATCCATTATTACCACTTATCCAGGGACAACCATGGTGCCAGTGTGCCAAGCAAGGTAGTCCAGATGTCCTTGTCTCAAGCTTCTGAATGTATTCCCAGGCCAAAGGGGAGATATATCCCTGTATGTTGGACTAGGTTGTCCTGTTCTCAGATGTACATGTTTGGAATATATCCAGAGGGAGGCATCTAAAGGAGTATTGCTAATAATTAAAGTATCTCAACTGAGCAGCACTTGTACGCCAGGTTTGTTTCAGATGGTCAAGTTTCTCACCATGTTTCACTGGGTTATCTGAGCCACCGAATTCTAACGGTCACCACCCAGTTCCTCGTGGCGCTGTTGGTATCATCACTGCAGCACCTTTAAAATGTTCACCCAGTTCAAAAACATGAGGGTGCCAACTGATGTGGTCAACCAGCGTGCAACTACAGCACGGAACCAACCTGAATGTGGGCAATCCACCATGGCCTCACGTTTGAAGGTTCTCAGTTCTTGCGATCAGAACTGTGTCATCTGCAAAAAAAAAAGCGCAGATGTGCAACAACAACACCTGCATAATCTCACCAGTTCTGACTGTTTTGTTGGAGTCTGACAGTCTGGTGAAGTATTCTAGTGGGACCAAGGGGGCCTCATCTGTCCAGTCTTGAGTACAGGAAGTGTCAGCCATGTCCAGCGGAGGCACAGACACTCATTTAGTTCAAAGGTCATCCCTCTCTGCTCTTTAGTTTGTTTTCTTAAATCCCATGTGCCTGATGAGGTCTCAGCACTTAAAAAAAAAAAAAAATTCAGGTGTTGAGGCAAACCAGGAGGAAAGAGGGAAAATGCCTCCATTGATGACTTTTATTTCCTTTGCCTTTCCACCAGCACCTGGAAGCACAGGAAGTCCATGTCTGGATCCATATATAGAGACTAGCGGGGTCATGAGGTCAAACAGAGAGCTGAGACCAGATCAGTGTTCTGTTTGGGTTTACAGCCGTTTGACAATTAGGGACAGAATTTTAATTAATTAAATAATGTGTGTGTGTGTGTGTGTGTGCTGATTTATTTGTCTTTATATTATAATTTTTCCGCTATTGAACCTTGTGGAATTATTTATTTATTCTCTCTTTTCTCTTTATTACACTGTGCTTTGACAAAGCAGCGAGGCAGCTATTGCAATTTAACTGGTCGTGTGTGTGTGCGTGTATGTGTGTGTGTGTATGTGTGTGTGTGTGTGTGTGTGTGTGTGTGTGTGTGTGAACAAGATCACTGTTACTTGAGCAGATATCTCGAGGTGTTTAACTTTTGGAGAGGATCAGAAAAAAATTCAAGGTCAACAAAAACATATTTTGTGCTACATTTCCACAATCAAAAGAGCAAAAGAGATGCTCTGACATTCATACGGATCAACAAAATATTTGTATTGTACGTGATGTCACGATGAAGTCATGTTCACCTCCACCTTCTGATGCCCTTCATTATTCTTGTTTTGTGATGTCACAAAGACATGATGTCAAGATTTTTTTTTTTCTAACTGCACTCATTTTGTGTCTTACTCCTAAATAATTAACCTTTGGGGCACCTTATTTTTCTGAGCCTGTGGAATGTGAGGTGAGCTCCTGGGTGTTTTTTTTTTTTTTTTTGTCCCCACAGCGTAAGTAGTCCACATCGACAAACACACACGTGTGCGATAATGACATAATTGTGCTGGAGCTCACGGCGATGCAAATAGGGAAGATGGCTTGCGTTGCCATCCGTAAGTCTCTGCCATCTATTTCCATTATTCTAATGCACTGCTACTGATGACCTGCTCCGGCACAATTAGCAGCCGGAGAGCGAGAACGTACCGTACCAGACATAAGCATGTCTATGACCTCATCTTTGTACCGCCAGTCTTCTGGCTCGCTCTGAGATTATTGGTCATACCAAATGTAACGCTGCGACACATTTCCTCTCCGGTTTCATTTGGTTTCTCCGCTGGGAGAGTCGAAGTCGTGCAAACATTTGGTGTATTTCTGTTTCGGCCATATTCTTTTCCGTGTCTCTCCTTGCCCTTGATTTTCCACGTGTTTGTTTGTGTCTTTCATCTTGAGAGAATGGGCTGTTGATTCTGGTTTGTTCTTTGGCTGCCTGTCCCGCGGTCTTGGCCCGGGTCTGATCCCTGTGATTGGATCGGGGGGGGCTTTTGTGGCAGCTGATGGGACAGAATTACGCCAAGTGGCACATGCCGAGCACGCTCCGTGCCGGGCAGATGGACAGAACGTGAAAGAGCTGTGATTTCTCATTGTGTCCTGCCGTCTTTTGGGGTGCACGTGATACCCCCAGAGCACATCTTCCATCCAAGAACTCTGTTCTCCAATCAGACGCTCCTGCTTCCTGTGTCCAGAGACACGCCTCTCCAAGATCTCATCTCTGTATCAGACCACAACTGGGTTGTAAGCAGCTTAGAGAAAAACAACACTGGGCAAGATGTCGCCGCCCGTTCTCTGTCCAAGGTTCTGTCAGAACGGAGGCCATGTTTTACCTCCGTCGAGGACGTTTCTGTCTGCTTTCGCCTGCGCTGTGCTGGTTTAATTAATTAATATAATTCTCATTTAATATGGTCTAATCATCCATCTATCATGTATTCATCCAGCCAGCCAATCAACACTGATCAATAAATACACGTCCCCGTTCGTAATGTCTTAAGACGTCTTTCCGTTGCGCAAATTGAAGCAGCGACTTGAAAAACTCTCAAATATTGCAGAAAGGTTTTCACGCTTGCATTAGGTGGTTTTTCAGGTGATTTGAAGAACTGCTGTTACAGGTCACATGACGTCCAGAAAGTTTCACGACATCCTAAAATACACATGATGGTACGAGTGGATGAAGTAAGACACGGAGAGGTTCCTAAATGTGATAAAGAACATGTTACACACAACTAAACTGTAATATTTAGTGAGATTTTCCTTTCAGTCACTAGTTACAAAACTTGCGAGAACTTCGCTAGAATGATGGTTCTTGCAAGAAATGTTATTTTTTGCAACTATATTTTCAATCTCAACTGTTCTAAGTATCTGGAATAAAATTTTATTTCATGTTTTACTCTTCGAGACTCACACGAATCGCAGATTTTGCAGAGTAATCACAACAGATTTCTTACGCCCGCACAACATGAAATACGAAGGTTAAGCAGTGGTTCTTAAGATCAGAGGATCCTCGGGCAAGGTCCTTAATGCCCAAGTAGCTCCTGGTGTGCATGGCAGCACCCTGACATCCATGTGTGAATGTGAAGCCTCACTGTAAAGCACTATATCAATGCAGTACATTTACCAATTAGTTACCAATAAGAACCACTGATTAAAATTATTATTACCGCTGTGAGGTGATAAGGAAAATACTATAGTAATCCCGCCTTTAGCATTACCCCACGTTAGCGGCGAGATGCTACAGTCTTATTTTCAGGAGGAAAATCACACAAAAGAATTTCAGTACCCAAAAGTCTGGATGGACTGAAAGAGATTCCCACTTGTAAAACTCTCAAATCGATTCCAACTGAACTTTTCTCTCCTGTATGAAAGGGAACGCTCAAGGAATGAGCGCTATGCCACGGCGCCCCCACTGCTCCGTGTGTCAGGGCAGAAGGCGGCAGTTGGAAGGCCGGGCCAGCAGGAGCCAGATAGATGCCTGAGCAGGCTGGCCGAGGACCAGACACCCCTTTAAATCTGCTACTAGGGCTAATCCCTAATCTGGAGATTTACTCCAGCCATTCCCTTGCTCGCTCTCTCTCGCTCTCTGCTCCTGCACGTCTATAAATGGAGCAATCTGTGAGTATTTCAAAAATGCATTTAGCCCCAAAATGTGTTATTAAAGACTGTCTAATTCCCCACAGCGACTCCAGCCCCGCCCCAAAACAAACCACAACAAACACTCGCTCCCAGGATTCTGCAGATGGTCACATAATGCACAATCAGCCAAACAAGACCACTGATTTCAGGACACATTGTTGGACTCCATCTCCTCTGGAAGACCTGCTAACTGCTAACACAAGCAATTAGCTGTTGGAGCCGGTCTTCAATGAAAAAAACAAAAACAATCCATCTTTCTTTAATTCATAGTCCAAAAAACTAGAGAGAGGGACAACTTTAACTCTGGAGACATCAGGTGCTTGTATCTGATGACATCACACCCCTAAAAGAAAAAAAAACCTCTTCAATGTTCTCTGTTGTGATGTGGCGCCACAACTGCAAAAATGTGCACATTTGATGCTGTGCACTTGTCTTCTTCCAGCACACCGTTGAATGTTACTCACAATATGTCTTCAGTGACAATGAAAAAATGGATCACGACAGTGATGACAAAGGCACTAAACGTGTCCACCAGCATCTCCACGGAGTACGGTCGTTTCCGTGGAGACAGTTCATCTCATTGCCCGCTGAAGTGAACGCCTTTTTAAATTGTTTATCACAAACATTTCCCAATCTGTGAAACAGGATGGTGATCAAATGTTGGACACATGATAGAACCGCCTTAGGTCCTGGATGGCAACCACCCAGGAGAACAATAAGCTGCCAAAAGTTTTTAATGCAAAGCAACTTAAAACAAAAAAAACCCAACAAGGCTGACGCAATATGATCTTGCTTTTCTTCTCAAAGATGATTTTCAGGAGATTTTGTCTGGAAGCGGTCCACACACGGGGCGCGCTGAAAGTTGCACGAAGAAGACTTGTCCTGTGATCATAATTACGAGGTGGACAAAGGACCTGCTGTTTGTTATGCTAATTTATGCAGCCGACAAAATTTTTGTGTGTGTGTGTGTGTGTGTGTGTGTGTGTGTGTGTGTGAGACGCCAAGTAAGAGTTTTTTGTTGTGTGTCCTCCAAACTCTGGATCCTTTCAGGTGACTGTCACCTTCCCTCCATCGAGGACGACCAAATGTCCACCGATGCTAATGCGTCACAGGTCAAGAGAGGAAGCGTCCCACTTAATGTGCATCTTCGTCTGTGCTCTCCTCTTCACCGCCGCCAACAAACAATGCGTCCCTTGCCCCTTGTTCCCACTTCCTCATACTTAGGCCCTCGCAGCAATTACGCCCAATCACAGAGGCTCAATAGGAAGCAACCAGGGCTTGTTTGTGCCTCTGCGGTCATTAAGAGGGGGGTGAAGAAAGGAATTAATGACTTAATTGAGGAGGAGAGAAACGGGGGAAATCACACAAGCTCTGTGAGCGGAGGAGGGAGTATGAAAGGGGTGCCTGGAACGCTCCTGGAGCGGGGGATTGTGGGATTGCTGAAGTGTGTCAAGATTTTGGTCGTCCTCCAGAGCAGATGGTGGCTTGTCGTTCGCATACCATCTATTCTCCTCTTTGTCAATCCAGAATGGCTCCTTTTGTTCCTCACCATTGCTCTGCTGCAAAAGTTCAGGAAAAAGAAGCCAAACTCCACCGAATCGTGGGTCCAGTTCGTCACGTTTCTCCCCCTCACTTGAAAGTTTCGACCAAATCAGAAAGGATGTCTGAGGTGAGGATGTGCCAGGCCTGGCACCTTCCGCTTCATGTCGGTGTGGTGGCATGTCCTCAGTGCCAGAGCTGCACTCCTGCTCCACAGACTCCTAATTACTCTGGATAAACACGCAGGAGGACGTCCCCCGCCTCACCGCCATCCACACCAACTGAGACTTCAGCGATGAGCTTCCTCCAGGAAATTCTGGCTACGTCCACTCTTGCAATTTTTCTTCCCTTCCAAGATTTCAAAAACAATAACAGGCAGAGGATCAAAAACAGCTTGCTGACCACTCGGCAGTGGAGCAGCTTCAGAAACCTGCTCTGCTGGTTACCGCTTGAAAATGGAAAATGAGGCCGATCACGATGCCGCCAAAACCGCCACAAACAGGCGCCGTAGCTTTGGGAATGCAAGAAATGTGGAAAAACGGCTCAGTTCAAATCTACACGCAACTTCGAAACCTCGAAATCAGAGGGAGAGACAAAGAGAGGAGGAAGAAGTGTCTGTTTTGGAGACAAAATCCTTTCCGCGGGGTTTTGTGTGTGTGTGTGTGTGTGTGTGTGTGTGTGTGTGTGTGTGTGTGTGTGTGTGTGTGTGTGTGTGTGTGTGTGTGTGTGTGTGTGTGTTTGAACAGTTTGTGTGTTTGATTTTCTGTCTGGAAATATTTCATTTGTCTCACCGACAACCACACCTGCTCCTGATCCATCATCAAGCCAGCTTCCACTGACCGTCCAGCAGGGGGCAGACACATCTATGAAATAATCTCATAGGTAGAACAAAGGCACATTTTGGATTCATCTGGTATGTCAAAGTTTTGAAATTAAAAAAATAAATAAGTGTTATCATATACCCTTTTAATTTGGTGGGTTACAAGACAATAGCATTTATTCCATCTTCCAGGGTCCTAACATGAAAAGCAGGTTTCTCTGGTTCCAGTGGCAGACGTCTTTACTGGTGTTAACATTCACATTGTTTGAACATACAGTTAAAAGTTTACATGTCAAAAGAACAATACTTGAAAAAAAAAGCTTGAAAGAAAAGAAAAATCACAAGCAGATTTTGGATGTCAATGAACACTATGAACTAATTAAATCAACTTACAAATTCTACTGTAGCGAAAACTGTTTCATTACGAGCTCTGAACTGTTTTGTGTACATGTTAATTTATAGGTTATGAAAATGCTCATAGGGTGTGTTTAATCTGTCACTATATAGGCTTAAAAATAATATATACTATTATGTATATAATATATTATATACAATTTTACTGAACTCCCTTTAATTTGTGTTATCTGCTCCAATTACTGCACACAGCAAAAATGACCAACATCTGTCAGGCTTCAGAAGCTTTAGGTGATCAGTTTTCTGTTTATTTATGTATCTGTTCACAAGGATGTTTGGATTCTAAAATCAATTCAATTCAGTTTATTTCATTTATATACCGCCAAATCACAACAAAGTTGCAACAAGGCACTTCACACAAGTAAGGTGTAACCTTATCAACCCCCAGAGCAACAACACAGGCGACAGTGGTAAGAAAAAACTCCCTCTGATGATCTGAGGAAGAAACCTCAAGCAGACCAGACTCAGAGGGGTGACCCACTGCTGGGGCCATGCTACCAACTACAAGGTTTTTACAAAGTTTAATAAAATTGTATGAAGTCTGGAAAAAACCAAAACACCTGCTACAACAATTCCAGGTATGGGATCCCGCCATCAGAAATGTTAGAATTCTTTTTAAAAAATGGGCATAAATGAGGTTTGAGATCAATACAAATATACAGGAAATTTTGGGAGTCCATGCTGGTGTCCAGAACAGAACTCATGAGTTATTTTGGAGTTATCATGTTAAAGTGGAGGGATGGAGTGATCTATATTTTCCTTTTCACTCACTGCACTTTAGAGGCTTTTCCAAAGTCTTGGAATAAAACTTACATCCACACAAAATTATTGGAAAACATTTTCCAAACTGTACAACTGGAACTGGAGGATAAGCTTCAGTTCATCCTTCTGTGATAATAAAATAACTTTGTAATTCCTGAAACAGTCATCAGATTATCAGAACAAACAACTCGAGTTCAGGATTTTCACTTGAATCCACCCAAAAAAAAAAAAAATTGTATCCGACAACCGGCCTTAAACTCCAGAAACACCCCAGTTTGTTCTAACAAGCAATTTGTTCATTACGATGAATTATCTCATCAAAGACCAAACGAGTTGATTTAAATATTGTACATGATTAAAATAAACGAATCCTGACATAGAGTGGGTTGTAGGCGGGGCAAACTTCTCACAATCACACGTCAGGTTTGAGTCGTCAATTAGTGAAATCTGCATGTCTTTGGACTGTGGAAGCACCCAGAAAACACAAGACCCCAGCTGGGATGGAACTCAGCACCTTCTTGCTAACTGCGCTGCGGTGCCCGCCCTAATTGGGAATATTTGGCGAAAACATCAAAATGGCCATTATGGTCGTTTAAGCTCGCGGGTCTGCTGAGCGGATGGCAAGCTGGGGCGCTTTTAGCAGATTCCTTTTTTTCTTTCATGCGTCGTGATTCCTGGAAGCATTCCTTCTGTAAACACCGACTTAAAAACACACACACACACACACACACACACACACACACACACACACACACACACACACACACACACACACACACACACACACACACACACACACACACACACACACACACACACACAAAACAGCAACAAGGCTTATTTGGAAAATGGCGAGTACCTTTGCAGGGCGGAATAATAAATGTATGCTAATGTTAACAACGTATTAGTTATTCAAATGTGATCCTTTTAGACAACAGTGCTGTTTATCTGCCGTTACTCCCTGTGATCGGCCACTCCAGAAGGGAGGACGGAGAGAGCAGAAAGACAGGAGGGATGAGTGCGCGTGACACCGGAGCAACGCCACAAAGAAACAATCAGATTAACATGACAGAGGAGGTTAGCTTTTCACGCACTAACACGCACCCTCAGGGGCCCGATGAAATATGCATCTCCTCCACCTTCTTCTCCTTCATTCTTTCTCCTTTCATGTTTCACTCTTTTCTGCCCATTTCGGTCTTTTCCACCAGCATTCCGTGCCGGTCCCTTCTCCTCTTTCCCACCTCTCTGCTCTTTCTCAGTAGACGTCTGAAGGGCCCTTGAGCCCAGAAGAGACGGGGACGTGTTTTGCCCAGGGCAGGGGTCAGAGGCAGAGGAGAGGGCCCCTCTGTCTGGAGGACAGCAGGAGAGATGGTTCAGTGAGGTGTCTGAATGTTGGGAGAGGAGGGCCTCCCATTGATAGATTAAGGACCAGATTGGCGGTACTTGAGAACTATGGTTCTCTATCTCAGGAGGTGAGACTTGAGAGCTGGGTCACACATGAGCATGTGTTTTTAGTTCGTCCGGCCCAGAGCTTCTTACTCGGTCGTATCACTAACAACCACGTTGGCGTCCTGTTGGGTAAAACTGAATCTCTCTTACTGTACGTAGGTAAAAACCGTGAGGTCATGGCCACACAATGTGTCAAATCAGGGCACCGAGAGAGACAGCGGTCAGCCAAAGCAACCGTCCCCATAGCTACGGGACATCTGGTGAAACAATGGCTGCAATGGTTTGGATGCAATGCCAAAACTGGCCACAGGGATGTGAACCTGCAGCTGAACTTCCACGTGACAGTTTCATCATACTGAAATTGCTCAGATGTGCAGCTTCATGGTGGCATGGATTTATATTTGTAACACACGAGGCCCGCTTCCTCCACAGGAACTTATGGGCCATTTACGCGAGTCCAACACTTTTCCACACGTAGTTAGATTAGATGAGAGAGAACTTTACTGATCTATTGGAAGACTCCCTCAGGGAAATTGGGGTTCCAGCAGCATTGTATAGCAGCACACAGGGTAAGAAGCACACAGAGCATCAAAAGTGAAAGTAAAAAAGCAAAACAGTTACTGGTTTACTGGCTACTACTGTTCCTCTCCTTCCCGTCCTCTGTCTTCCTGTTATTCCTCCTCCACTTGAGTGAGGAGTTGTACAGCCTGATGACCTGAGGGACAAAGGTTTTTTTCAGGCTGGGGCCGCCCCTGAATAGTGATTTTGGAGACGTTTTTGCCAGGCAAGTCAAACCGCAACTACAGGTTATTGGAGAAGCCCTGAAATACCACTGAGTGGGGCTCTATTCTGATTGGTCGAGCCTACACATATGAAAACAACAACAATGCAAGAAGCATTTGTGCAAGTGAAACTAAGCAGAAACAAGCACAAGAACCACAACAGAGAGAAAAGGTGGTGGACGAGGTCCAGCAAGGATTTTGAATCCTCAAGGAGGAATTTTGAAAATCTACATCAGCAGAACTGGATATCCACAGAATTAAACACACCGTGTAAAGTGCCGAGAGAAAAGAGAAAAGTTGAAGAGAGCCGTCACGCGTACCCTTCAACCAGTAGGATTAGCACAAGATCAAAGTCTCTTCAGCTTCTCCCTTGTTTTCACTCGGGGTTGCAACAGCAAATACGAAGTGGATCTGCAAGTTGATATGGCACAAGTTTTACACCAGATGCCCTTCCCGATACGACGCCACATTACATGGAGAATGGGCAGCAGTGGCCTTGAACTGGGAACCTTCTGCAGTGTGAAATCAAACCAGCGCGCTTAACCGCTGGGTCACCACCCCAGCTCCAGTGAGCAGAAGGTAATAATGAAAAAATGGATCATAAGGATGAGAAAACTGCTGAACTGTCATCATGTAATTATGACACTTTGCAGGAAGTTCAGCCGTTTCTTCCCACATTAGAGAACAGGACAATAAAAACAATAAATGTGGTTTGTTTTTTATTTTTTACATGATTCCACAGTGCTCACTTGGATGAAGCCAACTGATGCATTCAGGTTATATTGAACAGTTGCACCCTTTTAATCATCAGCTTATTTGTCCTCAATTTTTTTTTTTTTAACCACAGTTACCAACCAGAGGTTGCTTTGAATTACCGGTCGTCATTGTTGACGCAGCCTGAAGCAAACGCCTCAAAGTGATTCAGACGGGCGAAGTCTTTGAACCTCCTTTAAGCAACTTCTGCCCACAGAAAACATCAATGCATCCACAAATATGCAAGCACAGCCGAATTTAGTCTTTTCTTCTTAGCAAAGATAAACCCAAATTAGTCATAATTAAGGTGTTTCCAAATCTGACATAAAACAAACTGCACGACAATACAGATGTGATTATATTATTTCCAATAATTGCTAACAACCTTCACACATTTTAACACAGCAGCATCAAGGTTAAAAATGTGATGTGACCTCTATTTAAGGATTCATACCAGGGCAGACAGTCCCTGTAAAAAAGGGCTGTGAAACAGTCATTAAATGCAGAAATCCAAAGGACCCCCCCCCCCCCCATACTTCCCTTTTGATAATGATATCAGTAATAAAAGCTTTTCTTTGATAATGAGGGATGTTATTTCTGATATAGGGAATAATAAACAGTTATTAGAGTCTCATTTCCCATCAAACAATATATTTTACTGTGTATGTGTGTAGTTCCGGCACGGATGATGAAGTGGTCAACCACCTCGATCAGGCAGCGCAGAAAACCAAGGGTCCCTGGAGGTATTGCTACAAGGTAACAATGAAGTAGATTTGAAGTGATGATAAGTTTTACTCTTGAATAAATAATGCTAAGTCCATGGCATCCAGCTTTTCGCAAAACTGTGATGTCATCAAATCCATATGCAAGTGGAAACCTGACAAAACAAATATGGCAGGAAATGTAAAGAAGCACTCACCAGGAGCAAACATTTAAACTGTACCATTTTCCAGAAGCTCGCTGTGGAACGCCGTCGCCGCGTATGCCCCTCTGACGCCACGACTGTTCCCATGTATATCCAACATCTTCTTTGAAGTTTCCTGGCAAGTTCTTCTTCTTCAGTTTCCAGGCTTCAACTGCCTCATGGGATAGCGTAGTGCAGTCACTCTGAACACTGTCGAGGTAGTAGATCATCTGAGTAGCGTTCAGCTACTCCTAAATACATACTGAGACCTCTGCTGACATCACTGCCAACACTTTTGTCTCTTTTGCAGTTGAAATATCTTTGAGTGTTAAAATGATGAAGACGAAGCTGCAGCAGGTCCTCAGACCCCAATCATCTGGGATTTCCCAGGCATTGGACAAGGCTAAGGATCTGTCAAAGACCATGTGTTTTTTCGGCGTGTAACAACATTTCCACACTAACAAACGCACACACAGGGGTCTCTAGATCAATTCAAGAGATGATCTTCCTCACCACCGAGAGTCACAACGACATGAGAAACATCTTCACAACTTCTTTGACTGTCAGAAATTTTCAAGAGAGTCTACAGTGCCCTCTAGTGGATGTTTTTCTTAACATCCATCCCAAAATAAAGGACATGTGAAGTATGTGGACAGTGACGGTTACACTGTGTGAAATGCACGGATGGACTTGAGTATGTAAACGATGCTTTAATGTCATCTTGATGGTTGAGAAAATGTTTTTTGGGTTGACCAGTGTGATGTTTGCACACAACATGCATGTTTTAAAAAGTGACTTGGTACCATTAAAGATGAACAATGATGTCTGCACTTATTAAATAACACAAATCATTTCCAGCAGCAACCTGAGAAAGTGAAAAAAGATTAAAAAAAAGAAAAGTGCAACAAACTGACAACTTTGGAGCGTTCTCGCTGCCTGCCAACTTCAACTCCGGCTGCAAGAGCCAAAAAAACAAAACGTGGTGGAACACATGGAGCGACAAAACTGGATGATGACAAAAAGCACATTCTTAACTCCAAACACTGTGCTGATGCTTGAGATAGAATTTCTCTCCTTTGTGGGATGAATGATAATAGGAGAAAACAAAGAAGCGGGGTGTAAAATGCTTCAGCTGAGCGTGATTACAGCTGTGGCCGTCATTAGGCAGCCTCTTTAATGTAATTGATGGAGTGGATTCTCATAGCAGACCTCAATAGACTGGGCAGGGTGTCCTCGTTTATTTGGACTCATCTGCATTTGGTCCACGCGTGCGCGTGTGCTCAAGTGTGTTTGTGTGTGTATGCGTGCGTGAGGCAGAGCCAGAGTGTGCAATAATTACGACTTCACACTCTTCAGACACTTAGAGAAAAGAGCAAAACAAAGCACGGTAATCACCGTGTGTCGCTGTCGTGTGGGTTTTGTGCACACTAAGTGCAATTGTGCAAATGCAAGTCTGAATCCTTGTGAATCTGTTTGGATGCACACGGCTTGTACGAAATGCGCGCAAGCTAATGTGCACGTGATGTCTGCGTATGCACGTAGCAGAGAGACTGTTTGCAGTTGCTCAAGGATCCCGACCCTTCAGAAATAACACGTTTTCTCTTCTCCCCCATCCTTTCCCCACACATTAGGTGCTTACAAAAGACAGAGCACTAATGCATCATCTAATTGGCCTAGGCTCCTGCCTCTGCCTCTCCCTCCATCACTCTATTAGCTCAGTAATTACCCATATGCCTCAGCGAGGCGGGCGTCCAGATAATGGCCGCCTCAAGGGCCCTTGAGCGCGGCAGAGAGGGGCCGCAGTCTGTCGCTGTGGGAACACACCGAGCTCTCTAAACTATCCCAGTGCCGCGCTGGGAAAAACACAATGGGGAGGGAGTTTGGCAACTTTGCCTCCCCCCACGACCAAAAAAAAAGTTCCGAGTTTTGCGACAGGAAACAATTGGGGAATGTTCAATGTCAATGGATGTTGTCAATTTAGCAAATGATGCATTTGTAGGAACACTGTGTAATTTTTAAATTTTCTTTAAAAATGTTGCCTTCAGATGTCACCTGGGTAATCCCGTTGCCATGGTGAACGCTCAGCAAGGTCTGGGAGCATGCATCATGGCAGCTTCCACCACACCATGGAACTGCCCAGGTAGACATCGGGTCCATTCCCACTTCTTGAAAGGAGCCATCCACCTACTGCTGCATCTCCTGTGTGCTGGATCACACCCAGAAAAACACGGCACTTTCCCCAAATGTCATAACTGACATTCCGTCACAATGCAACATGATGCTCCTCATCTGAGTCTCCATCAGGTAGCCAAGGTTCCTCCAAAGAGATTGAGCACCAGACGTCTCGTTGATGCCTTATGTCAGTGGTTAGCATCCAAATCTCACAACCACAGTAAGACAAGAAGCACCAGGAACCTAAAGACTTGGACCTTCTTTTTCTAGTATCACCAAACACTTCTGTCCTTTGACCTCATAACTCTGTTAGACCTTCCCAGTTGTCTCTTGACCTCAAAGGCTGAGGACGCAGAGATATGACAGGACTTTGGGTCTACAAGTTCTACTCTTTCACAAGAAACATAACCACAAGTGATGACTGAATCCAGGAACTCAATGCATGCTTGGATCTTGATCCAGGACCTTTACAAACCAGACACTCTGACTCCTTCCTCAGCTTCTCATCTACTGCAGTCAGGGAATACGATTCCACAAGAGTCACAGCATCAACCATGAAGTTACGGTTAAACCTTTCCTCAGCAACAAAGGTACCTAAGCAGCTGGTATCCACAACCTCCCCTACACACAGTCCATGCAAGCACTGAACAGTGTAGGATCCAGGAACACATCCCTGATGAACGCCAGTCACTACAAAGAAGTCTAACTTTCCTTATCTCCACCTCTCTATGGAGTTCCTCAGTTCCACATTCAGTGTGATTGTGGTTCTTCTGCACTTTTCCTTTTTTCATTTCCATGTTCTCTGCCGTCTGACAGAACATGCTGTCTTTTGAGGAACAAATACCGAGTTGAGTTGAGGTTGTTCACGCAACAGATTATTTGAAGGTGTGTCTGTCCATTCATGGCAAAAGACAAAAACTGAGATTTGTAAAGGAGACCCGATGCATGCACGTGGCTTCATAACTGATGAAAACGATGCATGTTCATGCTGTTGTTCATATGCAAAGTTTTAGTCGTGATTCTACTCATGTGTGTGAAGATTCTTATTCATCCAGGTCATGGTGGTCACGTAGGTTGAGTTCAGGTCAACTGGATTTGATTTTTGAAAACATTTCACTGTTCATCCAGAAAAGCAAATATTTAGCCTCTGTTGGGTCACTGATGTCACAGTGATTCAAAGACGGGTGTTAAGAGTCAGTCACCAAAGGTCTGGTGCAGACTCCAAGCTAGGGGCTCTGACTTGATAAAGTAGACTCAAAGGTTTGAGGTTCTAACTTGGACGGAGGGGACTCTGAAGTTAAGGGTTCTGACTTGGATGAAGGGGACTCAACGTCAACCCTGGTTATCACACATGATGTCCTGACCCTCCCTCGGGTTTCTGGGACCTGGTTAGGTCTGTGAACTGTGAGATATGACCATGTGGCACCAAACAATTTCAAGAACTGCTGAATGTGGAACATGTTTGTCCTATAATGACTCCGTAGATGCACCAAAATAAAAACCAATGAGGTCATGCAAGGATTCAGTCAAGACTACATAATCTGCTCCAGTACGCAAAACCTCCTGATCTTCACTCTTCAGTCTCTTATCTGAAATCGTAGTTGATCACAGACTTGGACTGGTTGTCCTCTGCTCACCCTCCTCTGCTCGTTTTCCAAAAAAAAAAAAAAAAAAGTATAACAAAGAGCTTCTTAAACAATTCCCTTGCTGGCTGCTGTATATAATGAGGATTACAGATTACACTCTGCACCGCCCACCCTTAGTCCCTCAATCTGGGATATCACATCTGACCCAAGGCAGATTGTGACACTCAAGCTGACCGGGCAGCATTATCTGTTTCTAAAATCAGATAAATATATAAATAAAACAGCCAGCAGTAATGCTAATATTCACCCTAAGAGGGTCTAAGGCTTCATATCTGTGGACTTAATCTGGGTTTTGGGGAGGAATCTTCAGATTTGTGAGATCACTGTCAGTTGTGAGCCGCCTGAATTATCTTTGCGTATTGTGTTAATCTGTTGGCGTGCAGATTGTAGTGGACTAAGGTTCGAGTGGGAGGGATTAGGGGTGGATCTGAGCAAAGCGGATGCAGACGGCCCTCTCAAAAAAAAAAAGAAAAAAATCTGTAGGGTTTTTCACGCTGACCAAAGAGACCACAGTCACAGTCACAAAGACACACAAATCGCCTTCATTCCACACTCTCAATTCCAGATAATTCTCCTCTTCAAATCTCCCTTCAGACCAACTGCTGTGGCTGCAGAACCTAAAATGCCCAAACTGACAGCCAGGACCACTCCACAAATCCCAAAACCTTTTAGAGCTACTTGACAGAGAGAAATCCATCTGGAGAGGACGTCCACTCTCCATTACTTAGAGACTAATGTTTTAACCCAAACACCATTTATTTACATCACAGTGTCCAAATCAAACCGCCCGTTTTAAAGTCAAGCCTTATTAAGACGCACTGACGTGCAGCAGGAGGCCAGTGAGGTTTGGAACTTTAATTGTTTGCTGAATAAGCCAGCACTTTGCGTCGGTCCGCGTGCGATTATCTCTGGAGAGTGATGATAAAATCACTTCAGGTAAATGAGTGACTGGACTGGAGGACCGCTGAAGTACAGCTCAGCAGTCCTTTAGCAGCTTCTGTTTGCTAAATGGAGCCGCGGCGTTGGACGGATGAGGAGGCTGGAGGGGTCAGAGGGGATCCCGCGGGCCAGCAGTTGGATGACTCTCTGTGGGACGAGCAACCAATCACATTCTTTACATATCCTCGACCTGGAGATCCAGCAGGAGAGGCTGGAACTTCATATCCACCAATCACTTTGGTGCAGCAAAAGTTAATTGCACAGTTCTAATCTTAAAAAAAAGCTTTTTTTTTTTTTTTTTTGGAACAATGAGCATTGGAGGTGCACTTGTCTTTGTGAAAAGAAAAATAAATGAACTATGTAATTGGTGTTCTTACACTAGTTAATACCCACAGCATGAAATTAGAGCTATCAGAGGAGCGACATGCACCGTGCACGCTCTGCACACCACCACATAAATATATACGTAAATATACATCTGTCTGTAATAGAGCTTTCGACTATGTATGACATCATCACATGACTTCTTTATGATGTCATTCTTACCAATCACTCACATATTTTGCTGAATAATAGATAGGCTTCTCAGTTTTGAGGTATACAAAAAAAAAGTATGTTTTGGGCCACATTTTTCTTTGATCTTTGACCAAAGTACTCCAAAATCTAGTCACCTGGAGATATCTATCCAAGTCATATCCCCACCAAGTTTGCAGGAAAACCGTCAAGCAGTTTTTGAGTCATCTTGTCCACAAACACACACCATTGAAAACAATCCCCAAGGACCATAGTGATGTAATTTCATGACATTTTAGTGATGTCATCATTATATGACACAGTGACAAAGCAGTAGCTCATTGATACAAGCTATTGATCACCTCTTGAGCCCAAGTGGCTATGGAGATACACTAGAACATGTTTTTTGTTCAGCAATTATGATATCATGTCTTGATGACTCTGTGACATCATCATAATGTCCCTCTTATGCGTTTTACTGGTTGATATAAGCTTGACATTGTCTGAGAGTCAGCAGAATGACATTTTCCCATCTTTCACTACTCTGAGTTTTCATCAGACAGCATCACCTCTGTGTCTGTCCATGAGACGCACAGCCAGTGGGCTCCAGGATCTTATGAGATCAAAGCCTGTGAAATTGATGTTCAGCAGAAGCAGAAAATAGCAGGTGGTGGGTTTAATTTAGATCTTTCTAAGCAGTTATATGACCTTTATCAACCTCGACTGGCAAGTGAGTGGGAATGGTGACACTGGTGCAATGCACTTCAACATCAAAACATTAGGTGGCACTGTGGTGCAAAGCTGGTCTGAAGAGGAAGAAACTCTGTTACTCACCAAAGAGGGATCGGCTTCCAGACCACTGTGGAATACCTGGAGCTGTGTGTGTGTTTCTCCATGTTATAATGGAGTTACATCTAGAAGGTCACCTGTGCCAAATCCCAGTGCCGATTTCTAGTCGATCCGCAATGGTGACCAAAAACCACTAGGGGCAGCTGAAAGTAAAATAAATAAATAAATAAATAAATAAAACCAAACTGACATTATCTCTCTAGCCCTGTTGGTTGTGGAGGTATCCTGGACAATGTGTTGTTGGATGATATTTTTGATGACGTTGACTGTTTACTGATCTGTTCCAGAACATACGACCCTGTGGTGCCTCTGATGTGAACATTATTTAAATCCCGCTGCCATGTGTGCCCATTTCACAGCAGTGGGACAGATAACTGGTGCAACTTTCTCTTCCAGTGTCACACTGATACATCACCGAAGCCAAGAGGAACTGGGACAAAGGCATTACTTCATATTTGTTTGCGTGGAGATGTTTAATGTCTTCCAGAAATGTGAGCATCCACTGTACCTTCAGCCGAGATGACGGACTCTGTGAGTTACATATGTGATGCTGCAACAAACCTCAGTGTTGTTGCATGTTTTTAATGAAATAAACAGGCCAGGCCACTAACCAAGACGTGGATCAACCCTAATGGTAGCTTCTTGTCTAATCAACCACATGTCTTCTTCTCAACTCCAGCTCAACGCTGCTGTGTTATTAGAGGCACAATCTTATGGAAGCTTTTCTGCTTGCATTGATAAGAGTAATGGGTCTTTAATATGGTAATTGTCCGGTCAGTGCGGAATGAGACCAAAACATTTTTAATTAAGGAATGACTGCTCCCCCTTTTCCTGGCTCTTATGTCATCTTCCAGTAGGTAAAATGTCCAGATTTGTTGTTTTGAAATCTCTCTAATTAAAACATGGGGAAGCAGACCGTCTACAAGGTGAAACGGTTCATTTCTTTTGAGTGCGCAATGAAGACTATTAAAATCTGATTAGCAATGACCTTTGAACTCCACTGGATTCTTGTCTAATACTGTTCAGCTCAAGACACTAATGTTGAATTTAAGTGAATTTCTGTAATGAATGTTTAGAAATATTTCGTTGTCATTACTGCCACCAAAGAATTATTATTGTTATTATTATTATTTTTTTTTTGCATAAATGAATTTTTGCCAAAACGTTTTTGATAATGTCACGTTTCACCTAAAACTGTTGACATTTCGAAGCAGATCCACCAAAAATTCTAGGGTGGAATGATATGTTGTGTATCATGATTAATGTATTGTGACGCCTGTATTGAATCGTATCAGCTTTTTAAGTCAGTATCATGATTTTGTGATACCGTTAAAGTCAAACACACCATTTATAAAACTGTGCAAATACGAAACAGGTCACTTTAAGGACTACAAGTTGTGAATAGGCCAAAAATAACATCTTGATACGTATCAAATCGTGCTCGATGTGTCGTAGAACCTTTTTTGAATTACTGTATTCCATTTATTAATTCTCTCAAATATTATTTTCTAAATAATTTACTGAAATGAAAATGTACAACAAAAAAATCTAGAGGCAAAATGAGACTCAGATACTTGTAATTCTCTCAGGCAAGTTACAAAGAAAGACAAAAACATGATTAGCATTTGTGTCAAACAATTAAACCAGGAGTATTTCTAAAGGGAAGGATCTTATTAGCTGGAGAAAAACAGAACCAGACCTTTTCTGTCCCGCTTAAGCCTCAGGATTACTCAACCTTTGGTGACAGAGACGAACAATGCGGCTTTTAAAAACCCATTTTGGGGAAAGTGTCTGATAGACAATTATACGGCTCTAAGCTGTTTAATAGGTGGTTGTGAGGGGTCTTTAAGATCCTCATTCAGGACCAGGGATCTGGGCCTCGGGGTCTGAGGCGTCTCCAGTCACTGTGGAGGAGGAGTGTTTGTGTGGCGCATTTCAGAGTGTTTTAGGAAAAGCCTGACAAGGAAGGACGCAGGGACAGAAAAGGAGTTTTAAGCTCGCTAAGCAGATCAGTTCTTTGTTGGCGGTCAACAGAGACCCTTGAAACTTTTCCTGAGCTCCAGCTGTCTGAGTCCACAGTAATTCTTCCTTTGACTGCTTCTGTAGAGAGACGATGTCGAGACTGAAGACACTGCATTTTGGAAATATTTATGGGTGGGGGGCATCAACTATTCTGGATGAAATATTTTGCTGTAAAAATGTTACATGTCAAGGGATGACAGCGATATGACTCACATAACATCTCAAGGGCTGGTCGCATCAACACTACAATTCATAAGACTGTAATTGTCCATGATTGGTGGATTCATTTGGTTTAGTTAAAGAATAAAAGGAAAAATAAGTCCAATATTGGCCCTGTGACCCACTGGTGTTCGTGGTCATCTCCATATACCGTAGCATCAAGTGGAAGAGTCTACAAATCCTTCTCGATGGGATGCCAGTCTATCACAGGATACTTCCCCAACCAAGGCCGGTACCCACTTACAGCTGGGTGGACCGGGACAAGGCAGATAAAGTGTCTGTGTCAAGAACACAAACTGGTAGCATGACTGGGAATTGAACCCAGGTCTACGTACCAGGTCACCTCCAGTCCACTAAGCTGCCTGCTCTGGTTTACTCAAAGCAACTCCAACACGTCCACATTCTCTGTCTGTATATTTAGGGAATAACCCCTTTGTGTCTGATGATTTGCGGACGTCAATGCTGGATTTTACAGTCGCAAATTGAGTTTTACCGGTGACACGTTAACGGAGCTGGTAAAATGGATATTTGCAACCGTAATCCAGCATTAACGTCCACAAATCATCAGACACAAAGGGGTTATTCCCATTCTAATCCAATTCCATTGTTTGCACGTTTTATTTTTCTGTAAGTAATTTGGTCGGCAAAGTTTACTGTAGCAACAGTGTCTTCATGCTAAACTGGACATTCTGTGAGGAGACTCACAGATTTCTCCATCTTGTCAGCTGCATTGAGGTAAAGCCAATCAATCAATCCAGGTAAATCCATTAAATCCACACATTTCAGCATCGTTGTTGCTCCGCCAGTTTCTGTCGCTCTCGGCTGATAGCGCCGTTATTGACATCTGCGCAGTAACGTGGTCAGGGCGCGGAGTTATACATCAAATGTGAAATGGCTGAATATTTTGCCACCGTCAAGGTGATATTTTATGGTCTCTAATCTCACACAATTAACCAATCAGATTTGCGGAACAAATGTAACTGGATTAGAATTCCTGTTGAGTCTCACTGTGGTGACTGTTGCGAATTCTCACAGATGACAAGCTGTGCTGATTCTGCTCATGGCTGCGGTGACAGAAACAATCAGTCCCAAAAACTGAGACAGCTATGACACTGTGAGGAACTGTGTCACATCAATTTGATCTTTATCATATTTGAAGTTTAGCCAGGTGAGAGAATCCCCTCCAGATCCACAGGTGTTCCTAAAATTGTTCTCCTGAGTGGCCCAAAGAGCATCTTCTGGTGCAGGATAAAATGCATTTTTATTGGGTGACCGTTAGAAAAACAATGAGAAAAACAATGCTTCAGGAGCTCACCTGCATGAGCCTCCTGAGGTTTGGTCATGGGCACCACCAGGATGTCTTTGGTGCTAGGTCTCTTTGGGGGATCCTTGGGTACTGCTGTTATTTAGTGAGACCAAGATGAGGAGCATCACTTGCATTGTGACGTAGCATTAGCTTTGACATTTTGGCCATGTGGCATATTTCTCTATGCATGATCCAGCACGCAGGTGCCTGAGTGTTGAGGACCCCAGTGACTGGAGGACAAAGTGGACTTTCACCTGTCTGCAGCAGATAAATGGGGTTTTGTTTGTTTGTTTAGATGTAGGAATGGATGTTGTCTGCCTGGGCGGTAGCCATCCAGGGTCCAGGATGGTTCCATCTTGTCATGAATGTGGCCACATGTGGCACCACTGCATGCTCCCAGACTTGACTTGTTGGATGTCAGATGTCAGTGTACCATGTTGTCATCTCAAATGTCCATGCTGAGGCGACATTGTGGTGGTTGACTGGCTGAAATCCCGTTACATCGCCCAATAAAACACACTTTATCCACCACTAGAATGTGCTCCACTGGTCCCTGGTGTCAAAGACCAGAATGGTATCAGGTTTCTCACAAACTCTGGGAAATACTCATATCTGGTTTAAACTCTTCCAAAAACACTCATAGTTTGCAGTCAGCTGGATAACATAGCCAACTTGCTACAATGGCGTTCCAAACCAGTTAGGTTGGTGAGCTAGAACACCGCCTGCTCGAATATCTCATCAAGAATTTTTCAGTAAAAATAACAAATTTGGCAAATTTGTTCATTCTTGTTAATTTGCTTTTATAAAAAAAAAAAAATCTAATCGACCAGCAAAAAACCAACAAGCTTAGAGTCCCGCCAGCAATCACAGAGATGATAATCTCGTGTCAAAATTCATCTGACTTCCAAATCAAAGGAGCTTCAAATTAGCAGATTGGACATTTTAACTGTTTCTGACTCCGTTTGACTCCTTAAAGCAGCATGTTTGTGTTTACAGACCGATTGAAGAGAGAAAAAACAAAAAAGCCATCAATAATCTGTTTTCCCAAATGATTTTTAATCACCCTTTCAAATATTTGTGCTGTCGCTTCTGTGGAGTGGCGTCCTTTAGGATGTGAGATAGCCACAAACAACAGGGGGGAGAAAAAAGATCAACAAACAGGCGAAGCACAGAGACAGAACGCGGCTAATCCTGACCTCCGCTAATGCAGATGCATGTTTATCAAAAATCTAATCGACATTAGTTAGAAAAACACAGAGCTGCCAACGCTCTGCTCTTTGTTCCGTGACTGTGGAACAGCCAGATTAAGATGGGCTTTAACTGGGCTCAGATGGATGGAAGGAAAGCGCGACGGCGGTACGACGACACGACTGTGAAGAAGTCGAGCTCTGCAGCCGAATCTGCTCCTCTTTCATCACCGCTGCTGGAATTCCATCCAGAATATGTGATGTAATTATTCAAACCAGTGTTCTAGCAAAGGTCGGAGCAAGTTTCAGCGTTTACGCTCAAGCGTGTTCATCAGGAACGCTTTGCATGTGTGATGCACGAGACTGACGATGGAATACCTGCAGCGGAAGTCTGGAATCAGAAACAACACACACACACACACACACACACACACACACACACACACACACACACACACACACACACACACACACACACACACACACACACACACACACACACACACACACACACACCCACACACACCTCCATAGGTCCAACACTCCAATGTAGTTAACCCGGTTCAACAGGGGGTGCTGCTGTGCCAAAGTACAAGTAACATGATAATCAATGGAAAAGATTAAAACAACAATGATTGAATTATTCTCATTAAGCATCTGCATCAACATCTAATTATCTAATGCCGACCAGATCAAAGTTCCCATATTTTCCAGAGTAAAAGTCCCAGGTTTTTATCGTTTACATTTTTTTTTAACTCTGTCGTGTGACTTATTAAATTCTGGTGCACCTTTTACGTCCTAAAATACTGTAATCGAAATACAAGTATTTCTGAAATCTGCACAAACAAACATTAGTGATCACATAACATCTGTGATAGAAGAAAATTTTCCAGGACACAATTTTCTTCATTCAGAAATATCGGAGCTCAGCTGCAAAGTGAAGAAGAAAAAGTAACTTCTGTTGGAAACAGCAAAGTGCTCCAATGTCGCGCCAGCTGTTTCAGGACATCAATTCTTCCTCATTTTGTCTTTGGTGCAATTTGTTTCCATCATAAAAAAGTAACATCTGCCCTAATGATAATCTATTAAGACTGGATTCAATATACGCATGTTTCTCGATTTAAGATTTGAGCAAGTCCTCAAAAAAAAAAAAAAAGTAATTGTTTTCAAGACGCATGACTGATCAAATACATTATGAATTGCTGCCTCAGTGGTGTTCAGGTGTCCAAGCAATGTCTAAAGTGAAACCTGTGGCCTAAGAACACTAAAACTGCAAATGAACTACATTTACCACAATGCATTTCACCTTCCCAATGCATACTTCAGGGAATCACACTTGAATCATGATGCATTTAATAAAAATGTATCCAGTCTGAAAGACAGAAACATGCATGCTGATCAGCCGATATGAATGTTAACAGAAAAAGCATCAAACCATTATTGGATCACTGATTTTAAAAGTTGCCCGGGACACGGCATTACAACAAACTAAATTTTTACTAACATTACAGTCTTAGTAGGTTTTTGCCATTATTTTATCTTAACTTCTGAAAAAGAAAACCTCACAGGCCAATGTAAATTTTTTTCCATCATTTTCAAACCTCCTCTTTGACCTCCCCCTTCCTGCCTCTTGGCTCCATCATCAGCATCCTTCTCCCTATATACCCTACATTCTCTCCTCATCCTTTCTCTGCATTCCCTCTGATATTCCTCATCCTGTTCATCCTAATCACTCCCAAAGAAAATCACAGCATCTTCAGCACCACCTCTTTTACAAAAATCCCACATTAACATGTGATTTCTTAACCAAATGTGTATTTGACATTGTGATCATTGAAAAGTAACGTAATCAGATTAAATTTGTGATATTCATGTGGAAGATCAGGTTTTGCAGTAGCTGCTTCGTACTTGAGTCAGATTACATTTTAACAGCAGCCCTCCCCGCACGGTGGCTACACCGCGGTCGGGGAGAGTTGTTCAGTGGTGTTGCGAGGCAATTTTGTGGTGAATTGTTTACAGGACAACACCAGGGCACAACTCTTGCCAGTTTGTGCCTCCCCTGGGCACGCGGCGAACACAGAGGTTACCTATTCTGTTTGGCAAGGTTGAGCAGTCACATGGAGACGATGTTGTTTGATTGCATCAGCTCCAGTGTGTCTGTATCCTCTTTTATCCAAGTTCCTTTATTTCTTCTCCTCCTCCATTATTCCAGTATCCTTCCTTCACGGTCACACAGGGATAAAGCAGGGGTCCGTGCTGCAAACTCATCCGTCTGGTTTACGCAGACTGTTATTTGTAAATGAGGTCATTAGAAGACACTCTGACCGAACTAAAGGCATTTGTTCTTCATGCTGTATGTTTACACCTTTTGTCTCAATATACACTCAACAAAAATATAAACGCAACACTTTTGGTTTTGCTCCCATTTTATATGAGATGAACTCAAAGATCTAAAACTTTTTCCACATACACAATATCACCATTTCTCTCAAATATTGTTCACAAACCAGTCTAAATCTGTGATAGTGAGCACTTCTCCTTTGCTGAGATAATCCATCCCACCTCACAGGTGTGCCATACCAAGATGCTGATTAGACACCATGATTAGTGCACAGGTGTGCCTTAGACTGCCCACAATAAAAGGCCACTCTGAAAGGTGCAGTTTTATCACACAGCACAATGCCACAGATGTCGCAAGATTTGAGGGAGCGTGCAATTGGCATGCTGACAGCAGGAATGTCAACCAGAGCTATTGCTCGTGTATTGA
Organism: Thalassophryne amazonica; assembly: GCF_902500255.1. Classification (NCBI taxonomy): domain Eukaryota; kingdom Metazoa; phylum Chordata; class Actinopteri; order Batrachoidiformes; family Batrachoididae; genus Thalassophryne; species Thalassophryne amazonica. The sequence continues at coordinate 36,964,465 of NC_047123.1, read as the reverse complement.
ATGTTCATTTCTCTACCATAAGCCGTCTCCAAAGTCGTTTCAGAGAATTTGGCAGTACATCCAACCAGCGTCACAACCGCAGACCACGTGTAACCACACCAGCCCAGAACCTCCACATCCAGCATGTTCACCTCCAAGATCATCTGAGACCAGCCACTCGGACAGCTGCTGGAACAATTGGTTTGCATAACCAAAGAATTTCTGCACAAACTGTCAGAAACCGTCTCTGGGAAGCTCATCTGCATGCTTGTCGTTCTCATCGGGGTCTTGACCTGACTCCAGTTCGTCGTTGTAACCAACTTGAGTGGGCAAATGCTCACATTCGCTGGCGTTTGGCACGTTGGAGAGGTGTTCTCTTCACGGATGATGCAAAGGAGATGTGTTGCACTGCATGAGGCAAATGGTGGTCACACCAGATACTGACTGGTATCCCCCCCAATAAAACAAAACTGCACCTTTCAGAGTGGCCTTTTATTGTGGGCAGTCTAAGGCACACCTGTGCACTAATCATGGTGTCTAATCAGCATCTTGGATATGGCACACCTGTGAGGTGGGATGGATTATCTCAGCAAAGGAGAAGTGCTCACTATCACAGATTTAGACTGGTTTGTGAACAATATTTGAGGGAAATGGTGATATTGTGTATGTGGAAAAAGTTTTAGATCTTTGAGTTCATCTCATACAAAATGGGAGCAAAACCAAAAGTGTTGCGTTTATATTTTTGTTGAGTATAAATAAAGACCTGTGATGGAATGGCCAAATGTAATTGGATCACCAAACACATGAAATTCCTCTCTGAATTTACGGAAAACTGAGCATGAAGTACGGAGTAAAAGATGAGCCTATGTCACTGTGATGTTCAGATTTAATGTGCAGACTTGGACAAAATATTTACAGATCAAACTGCCAACAAGCTCCACGTTGCTTCATCTTAAAGCTACAATCTGCAGGATTTAGGGGCCTTTATTATTCGAAATGGAATACAGCATTCATAAGCATCTTTTTTATTAGCATATACTTACGTGCAACAATAAATCACTTTTTTTCTCATAAGCTTAGAATAAGTCTTTCATATCTACATGGGAGTGGGCCCCCTCATGGATGCCACCACATTGCACCACCATGTTGATACCGTACCCCAAAAGGGACATACCATAATTTCTGGACTATACAGAAAAATACAGCATTACCATCTATGGCCACAAGATGGCACCATCTACATGCATATCCATGTTGGTCCAGTAAATACTGAATGAGGGTCTATGATTCACACTCTAGAGCAGAAGGAAGCGATAAAGTACCATTAAGATGGTTGTCAATTGCTGTAAAACACAAAGAAACAAGTAGAAGTAAAAAAAGAAGCAGCTCTGAATGAGAAAAACACCATCTTCAACAATGAGTGAATTTAAGAAATCATGCTCTCAAACTGAAAGACTATGCTCTAGAATAGAACTTTAATACTACTGGGCACAACACTTGTTTGGCCTACGAGACAAGAATACCAACAGCAGGTAGCCTAAGCTACGATAAGCCTATTACCTTTTTACAGTTTATTTTTACATTGTAAAACAGGAGAGGTGGGCCGAATGACTGAATCCAAATCAGATTTCCTTCTGGTCACTGGAGACACATATGTGTTAATATCAGTTATAAATGTAATTCGGTTAAAGATCATAGATACACAATCTGTGTGTGAGATACCGATGCAAGTTTCATCAGTTTTTTGTAATGCAATGAATGGACCTTGGTTTATAATATTAAAAAAAAAATAGCTATGGACAAAACGTTGGAATGTGGATTGAACATGCCTGACAGGCGTGTTGCACCTTAGTGGAGGTGTGTACTCTGCTGAGTGCAACTCTAGCTGACAATGCATCATGCATATAGTGTAACATACTTCCTTTTAGACCAACGTGTTTTTTTTTTGTAACTGTAGCACCCCCACCACCACCACCGCCTCGTGACTCCAGCCTACTTTCTCCTTCAAAGTGCCACTGCTCTGTCTGTATCTTTACTGTAAACACTGCAAGTCTTTTTCGTGGGTTTTAATTATCGCTGAATGTCAGGGATGTCTGCCTAGGCCACTTCTTTCCAAATCTGTTTCTTGTGTAACATTGCACACCTATTGTCCAGCACCCTCACAAACCTACTTATACGCAGCATCTCTGAAGTGTATTCCATTGTTCCTCAAGTGGAGGGACGAGTGTTACTGCTCTCCAAACAGACATTGGTGCATCTCCTGAAACAATGCTGTTCCCCCACAACACATCACTCACATGGGTTTAAAAACACCAGACCTTGACCATTTATGCCTGCAAAGAAAATTACCTGAGCACAAAGCGGGAGCTCTCGTCTACACCCTACAACACATCATAGCACTCTTGTCATTGCAAGAGGAGGGTCTATTATAAACAATTATTCCAGCCCTTCACGGACAGTTTGGTCTTTGTGATGCATTGTGTTTTGCAGCAAAGAAGTATAGGCAGCCATGAATGGAGGAGCTGCACGGTCAAGGTAAGGCTGCAGGCTGATCTAAACACAAACAGTGAGGGTGCAGCACTTCACCTGACGTACTGATGGATTATATACCGTGTGCATAAGCAGCGATTGTGCCGTGACACAGGAAAATGCTACGCTGTGGCTGGTTGGCAGGTTAACTGCTGTTGATGATGGTGTCCTGAGTTATAAAACTCTGAGCATGCACGGTTCTCCTAATATCACCTATAAATTCTTATAAATATCAATCATCTTGGAAGTGCACGTAGGTGCACGGTCTGACTGTCCACTCTCACTTTAGCCCTGAGTGGACGTAGACACACTCTCAAATGATAATTTGCATATAAAACCGTGTGACGGTCAGTCTGAAGATGAACCGTTCTGTCACAGAGTGGAAACAAGTGGAAAAGAGCAAAGTGGAAATTAAAGAAGGATTCATTTACAGGGTTGGGTATCGTTTGGGATTTGTGTGGTACTGATACTAAACTGATACTTTTAAAGCAGTGTTGGTACATAAATGGTGCCTAAACCAACAATTAAAAAAAAATAGGTGCAACACAAAGGTCAATGAAAAAACAGCTTTTTTGTGAAGGCAAATTTGAATGTCAGTTTTGAACTATATCAACACTTTAAACTTACAGCTAGAAATAAATACACAACAAATTCACAAAACAAAACACGATACTAGCCTACACATCATATGGTCCTTTTATCCGGTGTAATTTATACTATTTTATAAAGGGTCCTGGATTTTCCAGACAGAAGTCTGATCCACAATCCAGAGCAGAAGGTGGCAGTAATGTATATGCCAACTGCTACAAAACACGAAGAAGAAGCAGTAGAAGAAGAAGAATTGAATGAGGAGGACATGCTGGGTCTTTGAGAATGAGTGACATTAATAAATCATGCTCTCAAACTGAAAGACCATTCTCTTTAATAAAGAGATGGAATAACCTTCATATGCTCCTGAATAAAAAGAGGTAATAACCTTCATACTACTTGGCACTCACTTGTTTGCACTTCAAGCTGGTCCAACCAGGAGGACGGTGAGGCTAAGTCTAACTATAATGTTGTAAAACTGCATAATCAATTGAAAAGTTTGTTTACATTTAGCAAGGTAAATGTGCACACATTTAGCTTCTTGACATTTTGGTCTGTTCAGTGGTGACAAGAAGCCATTTACTTTTGAGTTTTTGTCCCAATAACAATAACATTAATTAGCTTGTTAGCTTCTGCTCGCTAAAGCTGTGTTGCAGAAGCATTAGCACAACGTTTCAAAAATCAATGCGACTTATGTACTGATGCAATTTATATATGCGTTTTACCTGTTTAAGATGTGACTATAGTTCAGGAATTATGATACATCTGAACAGAGAGGAAGAACAACATGCTACCTGTCAGCTTTAAAGAGCATCTCTCTTTTAAGGGATTGCAAAGGACACTAAATACTGCCTCATGTGCACAGATACAAAATGTTGCTCAGTGAAATCAGTCCGAAAGCTCAACACACCATTGAGTATAAAAGAAAAACATGTAAAATTACAGAAGGGGCTAAACGAAAGGCAACAAGGCCGGTATTACAGAGAGAGGGCTGTGCAAAACAGGTGTGATAGAAATGTGTAGAGAGAAAGCGAGAAAACGAGGTGTGAGACGTGGGTGGACAGTGGGCACGGTGGCTTAATGAGAGGTGAGCCAGAGGAGAAAGTGAGCAAGGACAGACCGAGTGAAGGTAGCAGGGAGAGGTGAGAAGGAGGGAGTGAGTGATAGATGGTGCAGTGGGAGAGGGGGAATAGAGGAAAAGACAGAGGACGAGACTTTGGAAAACACAAGCAGTAAACAAACAGCCAAGAATAGAGTCCAGGTGTGAAAGGAGAAGAAACAGGTGAGGCAGAGGGGGCAGAGAGAAGAGGTTAAAGGAGAAAACTGACAGAAGAGCACCGGCGGATCAATAACATTAACATCCTGCCCTCAAGACTGCAAGGAAACAAGATTCCTACATCAAAACATCGACGAGAGGAACTGCAGGTTTGGAGTCATGAAAGTCATGTTTAAATACCACAAACACTCTGTGCTCCGCTTCAGTCCTGGATTTTGGAGGTCATTCTGCGCCGCTTGGCATCTTGTGGAAAACAGACGTCTCGTGGAGGTTTGCACTTTTTGAATGCTCTCCGGTTCTACCTGTGCATCGTTCACAGGTTCCTCTGGACGGGCTGAGCACCATGAGGAGTTGAACAAAAAAGTAGGTTGAGAAAAACGATGAACCACGGAATCGGATCATGAACACACGGAGTTGCAAACGCCATCAAAGAAAGACTCTCACTCCACAGACACAAAGGAACGGAAAGCTGGCTCCATCCCAACTTGTGAAGGAGTTTGGGACAGCGGTGCACCTCCATTCCCCCCCGTTCCCCTATAAAAGGTGATGTATGGCTTGGGGATGGATATGCCCTTGTCAGAGCCCCATGTCTGAAAATACTGATGGATGAAGGGATAGAGAGGAGAAGGCGAAGGAGGAGAAGGAATGCAGGTGATGGGGAGATGACAATGATGAAGTACAGGTGCTCCACACCACCACATCTCAGACAGCTGTTTAGCGACAGGGGCTGACACATTAAGTGTGTGTGTGTGTATATAAGGGACACATATGTGGAGGCAGATGCACTTTGATTCTGCAAGAAAGGTGAGAAGATACTTATATTTATAGACGGACAAACAAAGGTCAGAACAAAAACTTCCAACACCAATCCACTTTTTATTGTGTGTGTTCGTTCTCCGTATGGAGCATCTGTCTCCATCTCCGTGTCCTTCAAGTCCTGGCTGTAGCTTCCAGGTAAGCCTCAAGCTGAAAGGCCCTCCTCCATGTGGCCAGAAACCAGATCAGACTCAGACACATACAGCTGTGGCCCGCAGGCTTTACCCCCTCATGGGGAACACTCAACACCCCCCCGGGCCCTTTTTAAGCACAACATTGAGTCATTATGTGTGTGTATAAAACTGTATTTGTGTGGCATTTACCCTGCAGCCAGCAGGTATCCAAGATCCCGTTCAAATTAGAAATGAGGGATTAGGTGGTTCCCTTTGGAGCTCAGTGAGTTTCTGTACAAGGGCTCTGGGAATATTAGGAATATCAGTCACAATGGAACACCGGAGGAAAACCACAGCGCTAGTAAATCACACAGCTTGTCCCGCTCACCATCCCATGACCACAGTGCAGAGACGCTGCATTGCAGTTTGTTACGTAGAGCTACCCACCGTATCCTTAATGAATCACGTACAGGAGACGGGCTGACAGGACGAAGACACTCAGGGCAGCATGTCCCAATGGATCCCGTTCCCAAGGCATCAAATCTGTTTTCTCACTGCCTTTGGGTTGACATGCAGTTTTTGTAAATGTGACAAAATCTATCCAGAACCTTCACTGTTACCCGAATCACATCCAAAAAAGCAGGAACATATCACGCACCGGACAAAGTGGTTGTCTGATATCAAAGGAGTTTGGAAAAATTGTAATATTTAATGCAATAAGATAAATGGCAGGAAATATGGACAATCAATTTTTTAGCAGTTTTATTTCACACCATCTTCAACTGGAGGCCTGTGATCAAGCTCATAAAATGACCCCCCCCCCCCCCCCCCCCCCCCGCCCCCAAGCCTTATTTCCAAAATGTCACCAATCATCCATTTAGATCCTTCAATCTGAAAACATCTTCAGAAAACTGGTTTGTGATTTATCAGCTGTCAACAAAATAGAGGTGTTATATGAACAATAGAAGATAGTATTGTTAAGTTGTAGAATTGTTAAAAAAAAAAAAAATCCCATTGTCCCAAATGGGGTCATTGGCTGTGATAACCTTAGAAGACTTTACTCTTTCCCAACTATGTTGAGGCCAAGTAAAGTCCACATCGAGGGATGTTCAAGCTGGTCCAATGGGGGTTGGGTGACTGCTTTCTGCATGCAACAAAGACTATTTTCACCCCCTGAATGAAAGAAGTAATGATGATGAAGTGTCTTGTCCAAAGACGCAGACAGATAGTGTGACTGGGAATCAAACTCAGGTCTACAACTCCTAGGACACAAATACAGACTCTTTCAGTATGACCAAGATTGAACCATGGTTTATTGGTTGCCCAACTCTATATCCAATGAAGTACCTGCTCTACAGGTTGTAAATTTCACAAATAAGCCAAACTCATCTTCGTTACTTTAGCCATGACCTGAACCAACCCAGTGGCACACACTAAAGGCAATGTGACTGATAAGCAGCGCTGGTATGATCGATTCCCATTCCATTTCTACAATGGGACACCAATCGACGGGTTCAAAGAAAAGGTAGAGTGGAGACACAAAGGGCTGTGTTGAATGACGGTTGCAGTTAAGAGTAAAAACCAGAAAGGCCAATGCAGATTGAAGGGTTAGAATGGAGGAATGGAGGGCAAGGACACAAACGGCGAGTAAAGGGGGAGTAAAGGAGAGGTATCAGCCAGTGAACTGGAAGTCTGTGTGAGTGTGCATCTATGTGTGTTATGTACAGAATGCACTTGTGACACAGAGCAGTATTGACAGGCAGGGTTGATGCCCCTGAGAAAACCTTCAGAATTCAATCTCATTGATTGTACAGAGGAGCACAGGATGTTGCCTCTAGTAGTCCATACCCCAATTATGACAAAAACACACCCAGCAACAAGGCACATTTCTTAAAGTTCCTGTTCATGATGCCATTTAGTAAACTTTTCCTGTGAGGGGGTCATGGAACGGAATGGATTGGAAGTTTGGTGATGCAGGATCCTGTTGCTCCTGCTGGCCAGTTAGGGTCTTCTCAGATCCCTACTTCAGTAATGAAGGAGGCAGAAACTGATTGAACTGTGATTTCTTACTGGAAGTCAAGACAAAAACTTTTCATATTGCAAAGACTAGCTTCTCCCTCACTGAAAAAGAATGATGATAACCCCCACCTGCCTGCATAGATGGTAGCTCAATGCAATGAGGAGTTGGGTTATCAGTATGTAGACCTGTGGCTGGCTTTGATGCCTGGTCACGCTTCCTGTCTATGCCCTTAGACAACACTCTTTTTGTGCATCTTTCCAGTCCACCCAGTTGTCAATGGGTACTGGCTTTGGCTGGAGAAATAACCTGCAATGGTTTGGCGTCCCATCCATGGGGAGCGGTAGACTTTTATCAGCTTCATGCTACAGTATCTGGGGATAAGCTCTGGCACCAATGGTCCTCAAAGCCTGCATAGGACTTATTTCTCTTCTTATAATAATGTAGTGCTATACATCATCATCTGGTTTGTCCTTGTCGGTACTGCAAATTGAAAAAGATGAAAATGTGGCTGTTGCTCAGACAGCAAGAGGTGGCAGACCAATAACCAGACCATCCCCACCTCTCAAAAGTAGCCATCTATCTGCCATAGCCAGGTGAAACATGGGTGTGTCCACGGTCTTCTCCAGTTGCTGAGGTTGTCAACATTGAGGCACCTGAATACTGAATCATGCCCAGAGAAAAGCACCACATGGCCAAACTGTCATAGCAGACTTTCCCTCACAATGCAAGTGGTATCCCCCAAACAGATCCAGTACCAAAGACGTCCAGTCATCGCCTTAGGTCACTACATAGCATTTATAAATCTCAGAACCATGCAGTCAGACAGGCAGCACCACAACCTTAAAGACTTCGACCTTCGAACAAACTGCTCAACCAAACTGGATGAGTAAGAAGTTGGATCATCAGGTGTCTTTATCTCAGAGGGAGTTTTTCCTTACCACTGTTGCTCTGGGGGTTGGTAAGGTTAGACCTTACCTGTGTGAAGCACCTTGAGGCAACTCTGTTGTGATTTGGCACTATATAAAGGAAATAAATTGAAATTGGTGTCCCACACCGCCTACATTTTGGACACACTTTGCTTCTACTGTCTCAAAAGGTCAGAAATATCGATTTCTACTTGGGAGAAATCAGAAACTCAAGCAAAGTCCTCTGCTGTTCATGACAAATCTCTCTACCAAGATGTGTTGCTAAAGTGTTAGCGTGACCGGCCCCTCAAGCTTTTCAATAATGCAAAATTAAATAAACAACAACTCAACCCGGTTATTGAATCCATCCTAGTATTCTGAGTGTTTTCATGCTGAGCTCTAATCCGACTCACAGCTCGCACACTTAGGACTTCATTACACCGTTAATGCCTCTCCCTTTGTACAAGTACGTCTGATAGTACACACATACATACACACACACACACACACACACACACACGCCTGCCCATGTGTGCATGCCATGTGTTTGTTGTGTATGCGAGAGACGGGACGGAGGAGGCTGCTGATGGGTGCTGGTGAAGGAGGGGTGGATGGGTGGCACAGAGTCCATGTGTTGTATGACCTTGGTCACTGCTGAGGGGACCTAGTTTCTTGCCAAGCCAATCAATAAGCTAAACAGGCAGAGGATGGCTATTTGGAGCATGGGAAGCCAAACTCAAATACTGATAGGTTATCTGCCTGTCCCAGCACCACTTCTGTGCAAATATTGGACCAGCACATTTTTCACGGTGACTTGCATTTGGAAAAAAAAAGAGAAAGAAAGAGCGACCGGGGGGGGGGGGGCGCGTTCACAGCGATCATGGTTGAGTGGACACTGCAGAGCAAAATCTCCCTCCTCCTCCTCATCCTTTCAATTTCACATGCATGCTGACACTTCGTTTCGCGCAAAATGCGAAACCTTCCCCCAACAAGTAGGCGTGTCCTGTACGCTAAGCAACACAACATGTGAAAATATCCATGAATTGAGATCAAGAAATGTGTATTTACTTCGGCTTTCCCCATTTTGCTCAGGGTCACTGCGGCGACTCCTGCATGGAGCCAAATGCTATAATGATGTGAGGCTAGCTAGCTAGCTACGGCGGTCACAGATAAAAATGACATGAAGCTCATGTACAGGATCTGAATGATCCAGTATCGTCTTAAAACTGATTGACAAATCCCTTTTGGAATAACTGACACTTATGAAAGACAGAATTTTATAAAATGATTGTAAAATACGGCTAGCTAATACAACGGCTGCTGTCACTTCGGATGCCCATTGTCTTAAAAATCAACATTAGCAGTGTGGTGTCCAAAGGAGACCAGCAGGGGGAGCTCACTCCTAGATGTATGAAAGAAGCAGGTTTGCCATTTTGGGGTCGCAGTTGTTGGTGAGCAGTGAGTGAGAAACCGTATGGTTGTTCTCTATAAGAGGCTTGTAATAAAGTTTGGTGTGTTCTTGCTAAAAGCACAGTCTTTTCCTGAGGACCAACGCACATCTTTTTCTGTTGAAACACTTCCATGTTGGCTTTCATTGATCAGAACCAGAGGATGGGCCTTGATTGCAATTGCAACCTATGAAAAGTATTTAGCCTGCAAGCATTAGCTTTGTGGATAACTAAGGAATGTCAGTCTGCAAAAAGTTCTGTGAGAAAGCTGGCAGTAACTTCTGAAGGAGGTTCTGAGAATCTGCGGTTAATCATTCTGTGTTTCCGTTTGTTGTTTCCCCATAGTGTCTGAACAGTCGTGTTCCGCCTTCATCAGTTGTCTGGATGTGATGTTTGTGAATTTTCGCTTGTGTGTGCGTACGTGTAAGACAGCGGGCGAGACAATGGTCCATCAGTAAGTGATCTGTGGTGGATGATGGCAGCTGGATCTGATCAATAATGAACGAGTGACACATGCCAAGCACTGTATCCCAACTAGTCTGCAGAGACACCAGACAGTCCAAAGTATGTGCACGCACAGACGCACACAAGGGTGTGTGTGCGTGTGTGAGAGAGAGAGCAACAGCGAGTCCCCTCCGAGACAAATCAAAGCTCAGAGAAAGCGAGAAAAAGTCACAGCCGAAAGGGAAGGAGGGTGGACGGAGGGGGTGCGACACGGTGCCTTTTCAAATCAGGTGTGGAAGTCAAAGCCAGCACTCGTTGATACAGTGGAGATGGAACAATGACTTCAAGAGCAGCGCGCAACAAAACCACATTAATTATTAGAGAGGAGTGATCAAAGCACAACTGTGACATGAAATAAATGAATTAAAGCTGGAAAAAAAATATCACCATCTGGACAAAGTGTTCCATGTCCCAAAAACTGCTTAGTGCCTGCCTTTGTGTTTTACATGTATTTGTCTCTTAGTGGAATATGACTAAATTTAACTGTTGTTTGTATTTGTCATTGTTTTAAATGTTATTGATTGGTGAACTTTGTTAACTTCTCCTCCAGAAGAGGAAAAGTTCTGAGAACCTTGAACCTACTGTATGTTGTTTGGTAAACTGGTATCATGTTTATCCATCACTTATAAAGTGGGTCTGATTCCCAGTCACACTACCTGTCTGTGTCTTTGGACAACACACTTCATCTGCATTGTCCCACTCCACACAGGTCTACCACACTTGGCATGGTGACGGTACGTAACCTGTTTTGGACTGGTGACCCGTCCAAGGGGACTTGTAGACTCTCATCCACTTAACACTGTGGTGTCTGGGATAAGTACCAACACCAACGGGCCTCAGGATCCAGATAGGAGGACTTATGAAATAACAGTTTAAGTAAGACACCACACACATCTATCTCATCAACCACTTCCTCCAGCTCTGGAGATCCCAATGGGTTCCAAAGCCAAGTTTTGACTGATCTGGTTCTGAAATTCGATTTGTGATCTACAGGTTGGGTTTGTCAAAACATACACCGGGTGCCCTTCCTGATGCCATGCTCGTCATTTATCTGGACTTGGAAATGAAATACTTTGAAGGATCCATAATCCACACCTGGATCATCATCAAGGCCAACATCTAAAGGGTTTATCCATTCCCCCACAAACATTTCTGGAGATTGGCAGGAAACACTGTGATCACAGGACCACCTCAGTAAAGGTAAAATAAAGTCCAGATATCTCACACAGAGCTCCAGCACTCGGTGTGAAACTCCCTAACTGCATCCATTCAAGCTTTGTCGTACATCGTGTTTTTCCATCAGTAATCACGCCGCCCTCGCAATAGTCAGCTCTTGTTTTGAGACCCAGTGGGGTCAGAATAAATGACGTGTAATCTGAACTAATAGATCATTTATTGTTCTCATTAGGCCCCTGAACACTGGACAAGGCCGTGTTTGGTAACAGTGACAGCACCTTCTTTTTTCTGTGTGTGGCTCTGGCTCGCTGAAATAGCGCGATGTTGTCTTCCTGTTTCAGCTCCTCCACTCGGGCCTGGCTCCTGTCCCTCGTCCTTCTCCATCCAGCTCTTTCTCTCCCTCTCAGTGACCATCTCGCTTTCTGTCTTTTTCTCTCTCACTGACACTGGGCATCACTCCCCTCCCTGACCATCTGGGCCTCTGCGAGTGTTTGCAGGCATGCACTCACAAACCGGCTCATGCACGAGTGTGTGCGAGAGTTTGAGAGCAGTTTCTCCTCAAGAGGGGCAGATTTGTGCACGTCTGCTTGTGTGCTTGTCAGTGGAAGGGTCTTCCTTCGCCAGGTGGACAGCTGCTACTTAGCATCCTTACAGCCCAGCCAGCAAAGTCACAGAGACAACGAGCCCGCGGATTTAACCCTTCAGCCCCCGACAACATAAAAGGAAAGAAGCAGAGTGTGTAGCGCCCTCGCCCTCCCTCGCTGCTTTGAAGCACCGCAGCGGCCTGACGAGTGCGACACCGATAGAAACACATCTGTCCATCAGAGCCACATGAATCATGTGATGCAGACTGGCGGACATCAGTGAGACGACGTCCCCTCTGTTGCAGGAATGGATCGATTTCAGTGCAGCACTTAAACACCAAAATATCCCATCTTTCTATAGTTAAACCGAGATATCTGCTTTTGGATCCCCCAATTGGACTTGGCTGAGGATAGGGAAGTGTGGGATGAGCTGCTTCGTCTACAGACTCCAGGATCCAGAGAAGTGCCAGAAAATGATGACAGACATTTGTCCTCTCATGGCTCAAATACAGTACCTTTAAGCCCCCCCCGCACCACCTTCTTGAGGGGCAGCAGTTGATTTTGGGAGATGAACCATCACCTGGTTTTTAATTTCTGTGAGATGTTTCAAAAATGGCAGGGGAAATGGTGGCCAAGACAGACGGACCTGACTGCCACGTTCAGGGTCTGTACAGTTTGGTGACATACTCGGCAATATCTGAAGTCAGGTGTACCCAAGGGAAGTAAAAGTACCTGGATTGACTTTTGGTGAACTAAGGGGGGATGGGGGAGAATACTATCCAGCAAGAGAACCTGTTGTGGAGTTTTCATAGAGGGATCAGGACTGATACAGGTACCATGGCTCCTCACGAAAGAAGAAAAGAACCATGATGCCCAAACTCATGATCTTACCATCCTGAATCCTGAATCAAAGCAATATTAATAATAGATATTTGATGGTGTCAATAAAAATGTGTTTACAAATTGTGCCATTTGAGTGTTGGACCAAATTTGGCAACACTGGGTCAGAGCCAGCTTTATCAACAATATTCAAGCAAAACTGAGCAAAATCAATAAAGTCAACCTGGAAAACAAGAGATCAATAGCAACATGTTATACTCCAGAAACTGTGTCAAGATCCAGATAGTCGGCCTGCGATTATGACTGACAACTGAACCACATAGTACTGTTCAACCCAACCCACAAATCAATGGTAAGAAGCTCAGTCTTTATCAGGATCGTATTCAACACAACTACAACTCCATGTCATCTTTAAGAGACAAGAACATCCTGCACTGCCCCCAACGGTGGACTGTAGATCCTGACTGTGCACACTTACGACATATGATATCTGCTACACGCACAGAAATAATAAATTCAACGGTTTTTCATCTTCCCCATGGATGGACACGCCCCTTCTGCTACACTGTAAAACTCAATGAGTTAGTTGAACTCAAACCATTTGAGGAAACCAATTAAACCATTTGAGTTTGCCAACTTAAATAAAATCATTCAAAAAAAATTAATTGTTAAAGTTTTAGTAACTTAATTTATAGTTAAACTTATGTAAATCTAGTTTATGTTTTTCAATAAAAAAGTGACAAATTTCTGCCTAAAAAAAATTTGCATTACATTTTGCATTATATTTTTTGATGCATTCTTTGATTTACTTGTTGACTCTGCCTTGTGTTGTTATGACTCTACCCATTGCCTCCCCTCGGGACGCGAACTCACAATCTCTGGCATGGAAGTCAGACTCTCTAACCAGAAGGCTAAAACCCAGAGTTCTGGCCTTGTGACCAGAGGATTCTTTTGAGCCGTTGGGAGTGAGGTTTACTAACTACATCTGCACAGCGACACCTGCTGGCCTCCGTTACATAAACTCAATTAAAATGAGTAAATGGAATGCACTGGAAATACATCACCAACACTTAAATGCCCCAAAACTTTAAATGCACTTAAATGAATTGAGTTATGACAACAATTAATTTTGAGTTAGTTTAATTAATGGAAATGAGTGACTATAACTTTTTCCAAAGTTTGAGTTACATTAACTTAATTATTGTATTAAAATGGAGTGTTCGGTTTAACAGTGTATGCAGACACCTCTCTTCTATGTTTGGAAGAAGCACCGTAACCCATTTATACGTCAAGGCTCATAGGCTCTGTTGCTGCGTGAAATGAAGTCAAGATAATGAAGTCAAGATATTGCAAGAAGTGAATTAATAGCCTGGTTGCCTGTCATCAGTCACAACAAGCGTCCACTTCCTAACACTCATCCCATTAGGGGCTGCAGGAGTGCTGGAGCCTGTCCCAGTCTACTTTACAGCAGAACTTTAGTGCACCTGTTGTGTGCAGACAGGTTCAGTCTGAATATTTGCTGGCAAATGGCGAGAGAGGAAAAGAATAGAACTGCTAAAGGTATCAATATTAATATGTACCAGAAAAACAAATTGAAGTCTGCACATTTTAAAACAGCATGGGCGCAACAAACCCCGTCGTGTCCACAGTCGTGTGTGTGTGTGTGTGTGTGTGTGTGTGTTGGTACTTATAGGCTCTGCATGCCGCGTGCGTGCACACGTGCATGTGAGCCTGGCAGTCAGATTTAATACTCTTAAGCGTCCCTGTGGTCCTGTCTTTGTCTGGTCCTCAAATGGAGGTTTAGCGTGTGCAGCCCAGGCTGGATGAGCTCGATCAGACCATTAGAGTCCTGAGCCCTGAGGAGCATCTCACCACCTCCTACTGAGATCTGATTTAAGACACGGTGGTAGCATCAAACACACAAACCTCTGGATTATGTCGACACTCAACGACTTAGTGGCCGCCCTCTCTCTGCCCATCTCTCTCTGAGGTTTTAGGAGTTTGTTGGACTAAAAAAAAACTTTTAGATGTCTTTAGCACTGGTTATGGTTGGAATTTTTAAAGGCAAAGACAAATCATGTGAGATTTCATGTAGGTTATCTTTTTTCAGTTTGGTGTAAATCATACAGAAACAACCATCATCATCACAACAACAACGTTAAATTATTTAGTAAAATCACAAACTGGGTGCCAGCATAATGTCACCATTATAGCAACATGTCGGCTTGATAAGCTTAAGACGAGCATGGTAGCCAACTTACTTGCTAGTCGGGTCTTTACAGAGATAAATTACTGCATAGTTCAAAACAGAAGATTGAGTGTGGGTCTTGGAAGTACATCTGGAAAAAAATGGGACCGTCTAATATTCAGGGTCTAGACTTTTACATGTCAAATACCTCTGCATCAAATAGCTGTAAAATGAGTGTGCCTCCCAGAACTGAAATGACCCGCCCCTCTAACTAACCTACATTACTGAGAGACACAGTGATCTTGTTAAGTTAACCAGCAATTGGTATGTTATGATGCAAACTTTGAGGTCATGGTGATAATGGCAGCAGAAAATCATCAAACAACTGTCAAGCAACCAAGAAATGTGGAGAATGTGTTATACTAGTATTTGGTGAGGCCATAAAGATTGAAGCAGTGTGTCAGTGCGCGGCTGAGAAAATAAACAAAGGGCTGCCTATCCAATGTGCTTTTATTTGCATAATCCTCAAATAAAAGCACTTTTTTTTATTATTATTAAAAGAACCCGTGGATTTCAGTAAGTCTTTTCCCAAAATTTTGCCTTGAAAAAGGGGACATCTTTTGATCAGGGCATCTTATGTTTGGAATAATGTAGCACTGGATGAAACTATTTGTACTATCCTCTCATATCTTACAATTTACTTCAAATTATATTGATCCAGTTGTGGAACAGTTACAACTTTGCTAAAGCGCAATATAAAAAAACAGTGGATGATGTGACACTAAGCTAATATGATAGCTGCCT
This sequence comes from Thalassophryne amazonica, assembly GCF_902500255.1. NCBI lineage: Eukaryota > Metazoa > Chordata > Actinopteri > Batrachoidiformes > Batrachoididae > Thalassophryne > Thalassophryne amazonica. The sequence goes on along the minus strand of NC_047123.1, from coordinate 36,948,695 downwards.
GTATTCTAGATACTGCTTATTTCAGTCATCTAAAGAAAAGGTCAGCAGAACCTCTGGGTCACCGGTTTTCTGTTACAGCAAAAAGAGCCTTACATGTTTATATTTCACCTTTTGAGCAAATGCACCGTTTGCAATGAATACCTTTGAAATGAACTTGGAAAAAATCCATTGCCAGTATGCCAGTGTGACTGCCTGCTTTGGGGAACATGCAGGTAAGCGACAGCAGCTGATCAGTTGGAGTTAATTCTGGTCCAAGCACTGATGTAGACTTTTGTTTTTGCATCTAGATGCAAAAAGCTAGCGTCCAGGTGTTTACATGCACATTGCTGACCCGGACACTGGGAAGCACTTGGAGTTTAGTGTCTTGCTCAGGCACAGTTTGGTATTGTTACATGTCATGTGTCCTGTGACAATACATGACCTGGTGTAAAGGTTTGATTCCCGTGTCGTTCTCTCTTTGGCATTATTCTCTCCTTGTCTTATTATTATTCTCTGTGTTATCTCGATATCTGTTCTCTGGTGCTTTTACTGTACTTTGACATTTCTCTTGTGCTTGTTTTGTGTAGCTAGAATTCCTGTTTCTGGTCTCTGCACTTTGGTGTCAAATTGTTTTATCGTATTTGTAACTGCTGTTTGAGCGCTACCTCGTTGCCAGATTGTATATGTTCATCCTGCACTCTTGCTTTTGCCAGTTTTTGGTAAACACCTTGCTGCCTCACTTTGAAATACCGCTCCATGTTGGGCTGATCACACATTACAGACCTACTGTCTGTTAGTCAGCTGCTCAGGACCGTTATATTTTTGCTTGGTGGACAATAAATCTGCTTTTACCTTCCATTATTGTGGTTCTCTGTGTTGGAGACCTTCTTCCAAACCATGACAGTTATACAGGCAGGTGTAGCTGGAGAAAGACCCACCAACCTTTCGGTTAATTGTAACCCAGCCTGCTTGCACAGCACTGATCTTACTAAGGCCATGCTGATCATGCCAAAGCATTTACTGTGTAAATTGTAAATGTGAGAACACAGATGAGTCTTCACCAGGAAACAGAACTTGAATCCCTACTACCAGGGACTGGGATTAGCAGGTATTCGGGGACGTGGATCAGACAGCTGTGTAAGTACTGACCTTCATTCTCCAAAACTGCCTGTTAACTTGAACATGATTTGCTGCTCTAACTTTGGTCGGGACTCAGTTGAGCCTTGGCGTTCCACGGGTTCCTAATTGATTTCACATGTGACAAGTGTGGATTGTCTTTCCACAGTGTTCCTCTGCACGGCCAGCGTGCAAACGACGAGCAGCGACAATACCCGGCTGTCCCTGGTCTCTTTTCTTGGCTGCTGGTTCTTGCTTTGATAAGCAGCACTGGGTGCATTCTTCTTTGCATCCAGAGGATGATGGGTATTAGTGTTTTCTGGAAAGTCTGGAGTCCACTTCCTCTGCAGTCTTTGTGTGAGGGCGACAAGTGTATCGACAAACTTCCCGTCTGATTCGCCACATTAAGAGATTAGAAACAGAGGCTGAATTTGAAGGCAGCCCTTTGGAAATATCAAGAAGAGACCATCTTCCCCTGTGCTCAGTTTGGAGGAAGTGGATAGAGATATGTTTCATTGTAAATCTTTCACCGTGACATTTGTTAGAAAAAAAGACCCAAAAAACCAAAGAAATGGGACACATTCTAAAGCCTTTCTGTGCTGCAGGATTTAAGCAAACGCAAAATGGGATAAAATCGGCTTAGACTGTTGAGACAAGTACATCTAAGAGAATGCACAAAAGGAGGGGTGTAAACGGCGGATTCTTCCCGGCTAAAAACTTATCAAGCACAGGCTTTGTGCTCAATCCATTTAAGTGAGTCTCTTACACGCCCCTATTGTTTGCCTTTAATGGTCAAAAAGTGACTTGTGCAGGGCTATCGCCTCTTCATGGGGATTACAGCTAAGTGCTTAAGTTGTAGTGAAACCCAGATTTACTAACGGCAAACGAGAAAGAACAAGGGAGGGTGGAGGGAGGGCAACAAAAAGGACCCGGACCAAGGATTTGTTCCGGGATTGCTGGTCGGATTCGGTAGCGCGGTGACAATGTCTGTGCATGCCATCAGTTTCTCTGCATGTCCATATTTTTCTTGCGACCCCATCTCGCCCATCCCCGTCCCCGTCTCCTGCTCCCTCTTATGCTTATCCTCCGGTTTAATTAATTTCTCGCTGTGCTGCCGTATGAGTCTTGGCCCTGGAAGCGTCTGCTCCTGCAGATTCCGGCCTGCTCTCCTGCTGCTGCCAGAAAGTGACTCAATGTTCCTTATGTCTTACAAGAGACGACAACAAGTTCATAAAACAGAGCATGAAAGCAAAGCAATTAACAGGACTCAGATTCATTCATTCACTCATGAAGGTGCAACGTATGAAGGCTGAGCCCCATTTTTATTTTTAACTTCTGCAGCTTTTCAAAGAGCAGCATTTCAATTTATTCAGTTTGAACATAGGGTTTTATTAAGTCATCCAGGTAGGAGGGTGCTAGTCCATGAACAGTTTTATAAGCTAGTAAAAGAACCTTAAAATCTGCTCTCACAGAAACCAGCAGCCAGTGAAGGGACGCCAGACTGGGTGTAATGTGGTCAAAATTCCTGCTTGGTGTCAAAAGTCTGGCAGCAGCATTCTGAACCACCTGGAGACCCCTAATGCTGGACTGCAGTAATCCTGAAAATAGGACATTGCAATAATCATTTCAAAGAAAAGGGTCTGCAACTGTGACATATGTGTATTCAGCAGTCTGGAAATATGACACGAGGTAAACTGTCAGGGACAGCTGAACCTCCTCAGAGATCAGCCAAATCCAGATCTGGACTCACCTTCTAGAAAAGGATTCATCATTGAGAAATGGAACCATTTCCAACATTTTGGCCTCTTTCTGTGGTGATACACTTGCAAATGAGCTTCTCTGTGAGCAGTCCAACCTGGATTCTGTTAACCCCCCCCCAAAGGATTCTCAACTCTTAGACCAATCCAGAATCTGTTCTCATGACCACCCTACATGAATAAAAATGTAATTATTGACACATCAATTACTGCTGCATTTGTATAGTATAAATTCAGTGTTATGACATAATTACCCATAATGCAATGTGGTGCATTGCATGAGACATCTTTGGCAGAGTTCCAGTTTGGGGCTGATTTCTTCACTCCAAATTGTTCGTCCTAGATGTGATGACAGAATGCTCCCCCGCCACCATTTCTTTCTTTCCTCTTCATTTTTGCTGAAGTCTCCAGTAAAAACCCGAGGACGTCCCATCACTTTATATCAGTCTCGAATGAGTGACTCATCTGGATCTTCTGCACATTTCCTCTGAATGAAATGTTTGAATTTAAACAACGATCCCCCTCCACCCCGCGCGCGGTTTATGACTGTTTTCACTGCAGTAACCTGAAGCCTCTGCAGCAATCGCAAAGCCACTAAAGTGCTGTCACTTTCTGTCACGAACAACATACAAGACATTAATTTGCTTTTTCAACAAGGAAGAGATGGCGATGATACCGACAACAGATGATCGCCGTGTTTCCAGAGTCTCCTTGAGCATTGTGTTTGTGTGCACGCTCCCTGAGCTAACAAAGTGTAGGTAAACGAGGGAGCACCTGCCCTTATTGTCACCACGGTCACACAACACCCAATACTGAGCAAAGATGAAGAAAAGGGCCGAGCCCTGCCCAGGCAGAGGCTGCCTGTTCAAATACGGACTGTAAACCTGCCGTCTTTTCTCTCACTAAGCCTTGATATGTTCCTCAAAGCTGCCGAGGCCCATTGTGTGCGTCCACCTTTGTTGCTTCATATTGAGGCGGGGCTGATGGTGATGATGATGGCGATGGCGGTGACTTAAGGAGAACCAGCTGCTGAAGGGCTGAGAGAGCCACAGACAATTGGTGTGTTTACTTGAGAACATGCACACGGTGGATGTTCAAAGTCATCGTCAGTGAATAGCGTGCACATGTGTAAAGTGCGTGCATGTAGCATAAGGACTGTCAAGCTCATCTCATGTGATCTGAAATACAGAGAAGTCGACTGGAACCATACATCTATCAGACAAGATCTCTCAAATCACAAAAATGTCAACACAACACAAATGTGACGGGTTCCTGGTACAAACACGCAACTTTGACTAGAACATTAACCTTTAAAAGGTGCAAAGTGTTGATGAATATACTGGATCTTGATCTTATCTTGATGAAAAGGTCCAGGTTTTGCTGGCGGTCATGAACAGCTCTACAAGGTCAACACTGTCACTGCATACAGGTACACTTCTGATGGCCAATCCAAGAAATCCTTAAAAGCCTCAGTCTTAATCTTGATCCTGGACCATCACACATACAGACACTCCGATTCCTCACTCAGTTTCTCAGGTGCTGCTGCCTGCGTTTCTGGTTAAAAATAACACTGAAGGCAACTGGGCAGCAACAAAGACATAAGCCTGTATTTTCCCCCCGTGTTTGATGCATAATATAACCCACAAGCTGGTCATGTCTTCTACATTTGTGGTGGCACAAGCTCGTCTTCCATCCTGCAGTCTGTGTTGTGGATTTTCAGTCCCCTTGCCGGGAGTGACTGGGATATTTTCGCCCTAAGCCCCAGATGCTGAGAGGCTCCTTGTACTTGCACTGCTGTAACAGGGCCAAAGAGGTTAATGCACACAGGGAGGGAGAAGCAACCAGCTGTTGGCCTTCTAATGTTTAAAACCTCCTGCCCTCTTCTATTCTTTGTCCCTCCCTCTATCCAAGACAGCCAGGGCAATAAAATGTGCTCCAATAGTGAAACATCTGCTGGGAGCATTTCAGTGGAGCCAAGAGTGTCTTAGTTCCCAAGCAACAAAATGAGGATATTTTCTAAGCAGGAGCAAAGGGGACTTAAAGAGATAAGGAGATAATAGCTGGATGGAGGACTCAGGGGCTGCAAATGTGCAATAAGGAGGTCACCATAGAAAAAGGGTATGAAGGAAAAGAGACAAGGAGGAAGGTAAAGGATCTAGGATGAGAACAAAGTGGTGTGGTAAACAATACCGCCGCATTTTGAGGATAAACTGAATAAGCCTTTATTTATAAAAAGATGTAGGTTACATGACTGTACTGTATACTGGATTTTCTGGAGTGTGAGAAGGTTTTTTGGTTTGTTTTTTACAAGTTTGGGAGGCCCTGTGACTTATATACTGAAAAATCATGTGTTCATCATTATCATCACTATTATTATTAAAAGAATAAATGCCAATAATAAAAATACACTACAACAAGGCAAAAAAAAAAAAATCCCAATTATGTCCATCTGATGATTTCTTCTGTCCAAACAGTGCTGTATAACATTCAATGTGTTGTACAACACACAGCACATGTGCTCACCACAGTATGTGCTGCTACTTAACATAGGGGCATTTAAATTCCTTATGTTCCTGTCCGTTGTTAAACTCACCCCTCTGGAAATGCTGTGTTACAAAGTGAGTCCCAAATACAGAAAAAAAAGTGTGACATATCCATTTTTCCCTCTTCCAGAGGCATTTTATTTACGAGGTGTAACTCTGGAAGATACGTACGTGCACGTATGCACATCCAACCGCAAAGTAGAATGTTGAGTCTATGATATGCCCATGATACACAACATTATTACCAATCTGGGTTGACAGTTTTTCCTGTAAACAAATGAGAAAACATATGATGTGCATGTGTGTGCACGCCAGTCCACGATCCAATAGTCCTGAAAATTTCACACAAACCTCCACGAGTTCTGAATTGTCAAGTAATAATATGTGTATGTGCATGCACATTTACACATGTTCACACAGATCGGGCTCTGTATAGACCCTCTACTGGTCTTCCACAGCGAGCAGAGGGCACACCGGGGAAAAAAACGAGGTGTCGCCAAAATAACAGGATGTGTAAAGTGTCTCCTGTGTGACGCGTTTTGCCTTTGATTAAAGCTTCAGGATGACAAACGGAGACAGAGTAGCGCATGAAAGATGCAGAGCTACACCCTGGTTACCGTTCTTCCAGCTCACAACAAGACGAAAAACACATCAAACTCTTCAAAGAGTCTTTGATTCCACCAGTTTGCAACGTGACTCCTAGTCGCCACAAAACACATCAGAATCCTTCTGTTCTTTTTGCACAGGCAACACAATTCAAATCCCAGCTGCCAAACTGGACTCTGGCCATCACTCAACATTTGGTTGTGTATTTTTAGTAAGAGTGCGATGGATGTTTCCTGGGTGAGCACATCACAAAAAGTCCCACTGTGTCTTAATAAAGCTCATCTCTGGGGCTGGAACAGACACCGGTATGAACACCTGCTTTAAAATTCCTAGAAAGCACGCTCACCTTTTGCTCATGCACAAGCCTGAAGGAGCGCACGAATGCAAGTCCCACGTGAACTGGTCGGGTTTGTGTTGCAAAAACCGAACTTGTCTAAATGCACCGTAAATGTGCATGTGAATGAGCACGTGCAGAGCAGTCAGTCCGTCAGGCTGCGCCACGAAGAAGAGAGATATAGTTGATCAATCTGCAGTATATCCCAAAGCAAGTTGGGCAACTTTTACTTTTGAATGAAGTCATGAATTTCTAATGTTTGATCCAGAACACCAACATGTTCCATCCTTGCAAAAGAGTGGATCACACTTTGAGGTACATCTCAAACCTTATTTATCAATTTATGTTAACATTAAGCCCATTTTTAAAAAAAAAGAATTCTAACATTTCTGACGGCGGGATCCCATGCCTGGAATTGTTGCAGCAGGTGTTTTGTTTTTTCCAAACTTTATACAATTTTATTAAACTTTGTAAAAAAAAAAAACCTTGTAGTTGTTAGAATGGCCTAAGCAGAGGGTCACCCTTTTGAGTCTGGTCTGCTTGAGGTTTTTTCCTCAATATCATCAGAGGGAGTTTTTTTCTTACCACTGTCACCTGTGTGCTTACTCCGGGGGTTGATAAGGTTAGACCTTACTACTCGTGTGAAGCAGCTTTGTTGTGATTTGGTGCTATATGAATGAAATAAATTGAAATAATAAATTTAATTGAATTTCTATTTCAAATTATAATATTGTGTGTATGTTTGCTCCTGTTTGTCTGCAGACTAACTTAAAAACCAGTGGAGGGATTTGGACAAAAACTATCAGATTTATATAGCGCGCGCATGTGTGTGTGTGTGTGTGTGTGTGTGTGTGTGTGTGTGTGTGTGTGTGTGTGTGTGTGTGTGTGTGTGTGTGTGTGTGTGTGTTGGCATGTCTTTGGGGCCAGGTGCGGGGCTGGGTTCAGGATAAACAGGGCCTCGTCCTCACCCCTCTGCAGACCACCATTTCCTGGTGTCCTTTGTAATGAGAGGAACACGACATCACAACAGATCAAACAGCGGTCATCTGCTGAGTCAGGGTGAAGAAAACCTCCTAGTTAGTGACGACTGCCCGAAATAAAAATGAAGGTGTGATGAGTTCAAACACAGCAAAACGTTTTTGCATCATTTATTCACCTGCAAGATTGCCATTCTCTGTCCATCTGTTTTAACATACATGTGGCTTTAAAAGCTCCATGTGGCAGTTTCTTTCACCTCCAAAGCCTAGGTCTGGTGGCCTCCTAGGCCACTGCTCTTCCTGTCTTTTTACTGGAACAAAATATACAGTCACTTTCTATCCTGTCTCCCAAACTGCACATACAGGCCCAGAGAGCGTTTACATCTTATCTAAATCAACGTGTCTGACACCATTTTCAATACTTGAATTTTTGTGACCCCGGAGCGCACAATTCTTTATTTTTTCCACTTCAGAATTCCCCTTTCTGCGACTGATAACCTGCTGTCCGGCCACACCCCCCTCCCGCTGCCTTGCGAGGCAGGAAGCGCAGCAGCTCAGACGTACTGTACGGTCCCTCGCGTCTGGGCCGGAACCAGGATGTGTTGCTAGGCGCAGGGATGATTGTGTCAGCACTTGCTGGCCGCTTCGTTTCCTTACAGGTGATCTCCTGAATGGACAATGACAGATATACGTTTCCTGCCATTTTCCACTCCTGCAAGAGGGGGATCAGAACAACACGGGACTCTGTGACCACACCGTCACCTCTGCAGGCAGCCCGTCTCCAAAGTTAGCAGAGCGGGCGAGACAAAGACACATTGAGCTCATCAGCCACAAGACCTCACGGTGACCCCCTGACCTCAGACTGGAGGTGGGCGGGGGCTGGATTAGAGATCCGGGAGATGGGGAGGGGGTGATGAGGACATATTGAGGAAGCCACTCTTGATTTCTGACGCGTTTGATGAACTCTGATGGGCAGAAGGTCGAGGAGGATGAGAGTGTGATGGCGTGGCAGAACGGCGGGGGGAGTTGGGGTTGGCGCGGGTGGCGTGTGGCAGGATAGCGGAGGTCGTTTTGATTTACGGTTTTTAAACTTATCCAACTACGGACACTAAAGTGCGTATGCATGGCGGGGATGGGGAAAAGGGGAAGTGCAGTGAGGGAGGGAGGCAGTGGGGTGTTGAAGTGGACGGGCGGCCATACCCTTGATTTATGACTGAGGTGATTAATGCCCAAGGATATTACCCCTTGGAAAAGTGCTGGCCCCTTGACTGAAGTTGTGTTTTGATACATGTCTGACAGGCAGGAGCGATTTGGCCTCCTTTTGTTTTGTGACGCCAACATGAAGAGGGGTCACTTCTTGTTCACCAGTCAGGAAATATCTTTCTGATCGATTTATAATGAGCTCAAACTATAGGGACCGACTTAAACCCATAAAAATGTAATGTTTCTGAAGCTGTGCAGCTTCTGTGATGTCATAAAGGTTTCTTAATATATAGTTGTTTTAACAAAGATAAGATAGAAACTTGATGTTTCGGTTCAGTCACTGAAGCATTTAAGCAAAGAAATGCCATAAAATGTTACTAACTTCAATACCAATGCACCGGAGTAAGAAGTGTACCTCCATTAAAACTGTAAAAACATTATTTGGGTTCATTATCGTTTCCAAGGGTATCTTCTTTTTTCCGTCTGCAAAATATAGCGTGGATCCGCCCCATCCTGTCTATGGCTGATGCTGAGAGCTTTAATACTTTGAAAAACTGTGACTCAAGTGTCACACGCACAATCCTATTTCTTAAAGACTTGCTCGTCCAAAGTACAAACTACTGCAAAAACACAACAACAAACTTTGCAGTCAAGTCAGTTGAGGTTTCATGGTCTTGGTCAACAAATACTGAAATTTGCTATTTTAAAATAGAAATTATGTACCTAAACAACTTGTACAATACACAATACAACTATTAATGACACCAAGAGCTGTTCTTGATGTTACTTTCTTAAAATACTGTGTTTTGGATATAAAAGTCCATGTTCTTTGTCTCTTTTTGGCCTTAAAGTTCAAGTGTTGGCCTGGGACTTGAGGGGACAAAGCAGTGACCTTGGTGGTCAAAACTTTGGACTTTGACTTGGGGATCAAGGCCCTTGTTCTGGGCCTTAATGGACTAAAGCCTTGGCCAGGCTGTTAAGAGATCAAAGCTTTGGCTTTGAGGATTTGGGCCTCGACTACAACACTGGAATATTTAAATTAGCAGAGTAATGCAATGACTGACCAAGTCAGTGAGCTCGTCTTACTGACCAGAAGAGTCAAACAATATCTGTAAATGAAAAACTTAAAAAAAAAAAAATCAGAAGTTATTCAAATTCTATTAATAGCAAAAGTCACAGTTGAAAATAAGCAGTGTTTCATATAAATATAAGCAGCTTCCTTCCTGTGAAATCAGTACAAACTGACTCTCGTTCAATACGACAGATTTTGGGTTGTACCATTTTTGACATTCTGATTCTGATTGTACAATTTTTTGTGACCATAACCACTGAAATAAACTCTCAAAATCTGAGAATTTCTCTGGAGTAGAACTTTAATCATACGTTTCCAGACTTTCCTTAAATTTTGTTTTAATCCCTAAGAATTTCTTGTATGTATTTCCTCCTTCAGGACGTGTGCAGTCAAATAGAGAAAGCTCATGTATGTAACATGTTACTGTGCAGAAGGGAAACGCTGAGGTCAGTCGCGGTCCAGGACCTGTACTTGGCCATTGGGCCATCTTGTTTTCAGAAGACATAAATCACCCGAAATGCACCGGTTCCTCTCCCCTTCAAAGGCCTTTGTTTTAGCAGCTGATGATAGAGGTTATCAGCAGGGCAGCGCCAATTCTGCCTATAATAAACCTACTTAGGGCACACTGATAAGATGCAAAGAGAGCGTGAAACTCTCACTGTGGGCTGCCGGGAAAACCGGTGAATCAGAATGTTTTTTCAGGCTTTGAATTCATTGTCACAGTGCCACCGTGCACGCGCGTGCATGTGCAGTAAACAGCTTAAGTTCCTGTCTGTGCGTTTCTACGGCTGATCCTGTCTGGGTGATAGAGCGGCTTTGCGCCGCTAGTTTCAGTGCCATCATCTCCGGCTGGAGGTTATGTCCACAGCGGCGTACAGCGGCTATTGATGCCGTCAATAAAAGTGTCTTCAAGTCATCTCAGCTGACTCGACGCTGCAAGGTTAAGCGATGTTAAGCACACCTTGTCCTTCTTGTTAGACACCGTTTGTCTCAGTGTCAGTCGCGTTTTGTCAGACACTTTTATGTTTGCTTGTTCACGGACAAGGACAACTTTTCTTGCTCCTGCCGTGGCCCCTCCCCGCTCCATCTCAGCGTAGGTCACCCTCACGGTTCTGTGTGAGGAACAAGTGCCCATCAGGAGGAGGGGTGCTGTATGGGGGTATCGGTTTTTGCTCATCACCCTCGCCATGGTTAGCGGTAGCGCTCTGGAAGCACTAAGCTAGCAGCCATGTGATCTCCAGCTAACCTTGCCCAGGGCCTCTTTTGTCTGCGCGGCGCACACGGCTGGCTCCATCCTCTCTCCGTTATCAAGCGGGTCAGCGGAGGGGGCAAAATCAATGGCACATCGCTGGCAATGTTCTCAGGACAGTGACCGCAGCCCGGTCTGTCGGGGCCCTTTGCACCCCTTTCGAATTCCCCCCTTTTCTCCCGTCTCCCTCAATCACTCCTCCACCCCTCGGCGGCAGCACTGCTAACCCGTCCTCTCTGATTGACACTTGAAAGGTGGCCGAGGACGGGGCCGGAGGCAATGTTCCACGCACTGGAACCCTCCGTGCAGGAGAACAGCTGGTGACATCTGCAGAGAGGCCCACAAAAGGCAGTTGAAAGCGTGCAATGGCGGCCCCCTCCTTCTCTTCTTCCCTTGTCTCCTCACTCCCTTCTGTCTCACCTCTCTTTCCCTTCTTTCATTTTCTGCCACTCTCTCCCTCAGATGTCCTCTCGATCTCCTAAGAGCTGGCCCTTTTGTCTGAAGCAGCGATTCAGGCGCCTTTGAAAGGCGCGCTTTAAACTTGAAGCGCTTACGCATGAGCATGTGTGCGTGTGGGAAAAAAAAAAGAGAAAGAAACAGGAGGGTGAAGTGAGGACAGAAAGGAAACGGCTGCGTGGTGTACAACACCAAAACAAACACTTGAAGACAAACTCCCTCCAGTCATTTCACTTATTTATCCATCTGCTTCTTGGCTGAAAATCACCCAAAGTCTGCGTGTTTGATCTTCTGTGGAAAGCGATCGGCTGCATTGATATCCACGTGCACACGCCCAGTTAAAAGCTGCTTTTTAAGAGGCGCCATTGTCCCTGTTCAATGGCACTGCCCCGGCTCAGCTCACAGTGAGTGCTTGGGTAGCAGAAGGGGGTATCGACTCCCGTTAAAAGAATCTGAACGCGTTCACTGACGAGACACACATCGCCTACAGGAATGTCAAACTTCCGATCCGTTCCCTCCCTCCTCCCTCTCAGGCTCGCTTTCATCAGTCCATGTCTGTGTCCTAAAGTCAAAGGCTAACGCTGTGCTTCTAGTCAGTGTTTGAGCTTTATTTATTTATTTACAGATTTTATTGGTTAAACTTTCCGCACCATATTTGATTTATTTTATTGTTGCACTGACATTAGCTTCCTCTGGTGACTCACAGTTAAGAGTAACAGCCAAATTTAAGTTAATTTATCTCGACAGATATATAAAATGTCTTCTGCTGAAGGGTTTATTTGATTAGTTTTTTCAATATCAATCTCGTAAAAGCTTTTAAAGCTACAATATGCAGGATTTGGTGTCACCTAGTGGTAAGGTTGCAGATTGCAGATTTGGTTTCCCTTCACATTTTTGCTTCTTTGACGACGGGGATTCATTTACATACCTCATTATATGAGTGCCTCTTTAAACAGTATGGAAGGTTCTAGAAGATTCTGCAAATTGATGGAATTAAAGCTTCTTAATGAATTCATTGTCATAATTAGGACTTAACTGGGGGGTACTGACTTGTACCCTGGGAGTATTGGCTGCCCTGTAGAACCAGTACCTTCTTGCATTTAAGAGCGAGGGATATGAAGACTAAAACCAAGGCATCTGGAGCATAATTTTGGATCTCTATAAGTCTGGTTCCTCTTTAGGAGGCGTCTCAATAACATTTAGGCACCATGAGCAGCTGTACAATCTACAACCCCCGGCAATAATTATGGAATCACCGGCCTCGGAGGATGTTCATTCAGTTGTTTAATTTTGTAGAAAAAAAGCAGATCACAGACATGACACAAAACTGAAGTCATTTCAAATGGCAACTTTCTGGCTTTAAGAAAAACTATAAGAAATCAAGGAAAAAAAATTGTGGCAGTCAGTAACGGTTACTTTTTTAGACCAAGCAGACAGAAAAAAATATGGAATCACTCAATTCTGAGGAATAAATTATGGATTCACTCTGTAAATTTTCATCCCCAAAACTAACACCTGCATCATATCAGATCTGCTCGTTAGTCTGCATCTAAAAAGGAGTGGTTACACCTTGGAGAGCTAATCTAATCTAATCTAAACGAAAGGCATCATTAACACCTAAACAGAAAAAAACAAGGTTACAATGGGCTAAGGAAAAGCAATCGTGGACTGTGGATGACTGGATGAAAGTCATATTCAGTGATGAATCTCGAATCTGCATTGGGACAAGGTGATGATGCTGGAACTTTTGTTTGGTGCCGTTCCAATGAGATTTATAAAGATGACTGCCTGAAGAGAACATGGAAATTTCCACAGTCATTGATGATATGGGGCTGCATGTCAGGTAAAGGCACTGGGGAGATGGCTGTCATTACATCATCAATAAATGCACAAGTTTACGTTGATATTTTGGACACTTTTCTTATCCCATCAATTGAAAGGATGTTTGGGGATGATGAAATCATTTTTCAAGATGATAATGCATCTTGCCATAGAACAAACACTGTGAAAACATTCCTTGCAAAAAGACACATAGGGTCAATGTCATGGCCTGCAAATGGTCCGGATCTTAATCCAATTGAAAATCTTTGGTGGAAGTTGAAGAAAATGGTCCATGACAAGGCTCCAACCTGCAAAGCTGATCTGGCAACAGCAATCAGAGAAAGTTGGAGCCAGATTGATGAAGAGTACTGTTTGTCACTCATTAAGTCCATGCCTCAGAGACTGCAAGCTGTTAGAAAAGCCAGAGGTGGTGCAACAAAATACTAGTGATGTGTTGGAGCATTCTTTTGTTTTTCATGATTCCATAATTTTTTCCTCAGAATTGAGTGAGTCCATATTTTTTCCCTCTGCTTGGTCTAAAAAAGTAACCGTTACTGACTGCCACAATTTTTTTTTCCTGATTTCTTATAGTGTTTCTTAAAGCCAGAAAGTTGCCGTTTGAAATGACTTTAGTTTTGTATCATGTCTGTGATCTGCTTTATTTCTACAAAATTAAACAACTGAATGAACATCCTCCAAGGCCGGTGATTCCATAATTTTTGCCAGGGGTTGTACTATGTCACCAACAAAAGACACTTGGCACCACACAGACTTGACATCAATGAGGAAGGAGGCTCAAATTAGCAATCAGAAATTTAGGAACCTTTATTCTGAAGGTCCAACAGAAACCCAGAATGACAACAGAGGCTCTGAATCATTGGAGGAATCAGTAGAAATGTGATATGTTTGATTCATTCAAAAATGATTGTCAATGTCTCAAATAATGCCACGAGACTGTGAACTAGTTCTGGCAGCATAAAATTTAGCAGGAACTACAACTTGCACGCCCCCTTGTGAGGTGTCATAGGTGTTGTGTGGGCCGCTGAAGAGGAGGTACTGCTGGCCCACCACCACCAGAGGGCGCCCCGCCTGGAGTGCGGGCTCCAGGCACCGGAGGGCGCTGCCGCTGAAGAGGAGCAGCCCAGGTGACAGCCGTCACCCATCACCTGAAACAGCTGACAGTCATCAGCGGAGGGGTATATCAGCTGGACGGCATCTCCATCTCACTGCCGAGATATCGTTCTACCAAGAAGGTAACGCACTCAGCCAGTCATCATATTTCTGAGGACTAACCTGTTTTTGCTTGTGCTTGAGACAGTTGAAGACTGAACTTGATCCATATCGGATAAGTACCCTTCACTGCAATATTGTTTGTGACTAGAGGTGGAGGTGGTGTTTCCACCCTACGTGTTGCTGGGTGCAGCCGCACCCACATCTGACTGTTTCTGTTCCTCGCCAGCAGTACCGGATCCGACGAGCGGAGGCAGTGGCCACCTGGGAGTTCGGGACTTGGCGGCTCCAGTATTCCCGGGGTTCGGTGGCAGAGGAAATCGGGTGGTTCCGGTTCGACTCTGACGGACGTCTCCTATCGTCGAGCCTGCCCACACGTCACCAGTAGAATTGGTTTATTCTTACAATTGTGATCTTTTGTGTTTGTTGTGCGAATTCACAACAGTAAAACCTTGTTATTTGACTTCTTCATTGTCCGTTCATTTGCGCCCCCTGTTGTGGGTCCGTGTTCCTCACTTTCCCCAACAATAGGGATGTGATATGCAAATTAGTCGAGGGGACGAGAGTAAAGTACCGAAAGTTAGCTTTTTCCACCCATCTGCCAAAGAACAAGCAGTGGTAGGAAAAAGTGCAAAAGAAAGTATCATCTGCGTATAATTAGAATAAACACAACAGTACCAAGAGTACTTCACCAAACTGGCCGTGAGTCACTGCAGGAACTTAAACTCATCTAACCAGAAGAAGAACTGCATTTCTAGAACACTTTTCCATTTAGCAGATCCTCAAATCACTTTACACTGATGCTTCACATTCACAGTCAAGGCCACTCCCCCTTTTTACAGCTGGGTGGAGTCAGACAATACCTATTGTTTTATCCAAGGATAGGCTTGCATGAGCGGGATTCAAACCCACATCTACAGACTGGTTGACTCAGCTACCTGCTCGATAACAACAAAGAGACGTTTTCGTCTGCGCCAAGGCATCAACTTTACATTCAAGAAACTCCAAAAACGTCTGGATGTGCCCAATCCCACCAATCGTTCTTTAAGCAGACAGCCTCTGAAATCTGAACCCGGTTTTGCCGTGCCCAGGTCCTTCTCTCCTCTAAGAACGTATAAGAGAGGTTAAAAGGTTGTCGTTCTCCAGGTGCCCTCCTGGCATCAATATTTCATGGCTGTGTGAATCCCTCCTTTCAGGGAGTCAGTCCTGCTGACTGAAGGTATCTTCAGGACCCGGGGTCTGGCTGACGGATGGCCACAAAGCACCCGTCAGGCTCCGGAGCTCGCGTGAGCCGCGCTGCGTGTGTGTTAGTGTGCATGCGGGCATTGTGTGCGTGCGCCGAAGGCCCGGGCAGCTCCCCCGCGGTCTCCTTTGTCGGGCAATCCTGCCATTTGAATGGCCAGGCCGCTCTGAGTGACACAGGAAAGCGTAGCTGGTGGTAAAGTGAGATAGTGACCTCTCCGTTGCCGTGGAGGCTGTGCAGGGGGGGAGTGGAGTGTTCACGCACAGCAGCGGCATGTGCGCCCCGCTTCTTCTTTTTTTTTAAATGATGCTCCATTTACGTCACGTTTTATTGTTTCTGTTTATTTGTGTGAAGCGTCTAGTTTTTGGCGAGTGAGGTAACGGCGCAGCCACGCCGAGGCGCGGTGGAGCGAGCTGGTCCCGTAACATGAAACAAGATTCCCCCCGATGATAATATTCAGTTTCAGTTCTGCCAGCACGTCCTGTCTGTTCCTGTCCAGAGCCCCTCCAAGACAAAAGGGGGAAGGAGCCTGGCAGGGGAACAGTAGCTTCTTGTTATTATGACAGGTGGTAACATGAACTCCTTGGAAGACTTCTCCTGTCATCCAGGTCTCAGGTGCCCTTTATTCCACAGGCGGGGGATGAGGAGGTCACGACCTCCTGGACAGATTATGTTGGAACAAGCTGCGCTGTGTTGAAACGGACTTGAATAAGTTTATTGGCTGATCCGGTCACGGTCTTTTGTCTGGACTCCTGCGGGAGGCCGAGTACAGATTAGTCAATGGATCGACTATTCAGATCAGATTATACGCAGCCGGACTTTTAGCTCACATCTCGCTGCTCACACAGGCTCCTTCAGGACGGAGAACGTTACAGAACGACATGATCAGGACGCATTCGTGTAGTTGATTAATTTTATTGATCCACATTGTTATGGGTGCTTTTCCATATGATGCAAATGGAAAGTGCTTTACAATGATGCCTCACACACACACACACACTGATGTCAGGGTGCGAACTGCTCAACTGCCCAGCAGAGAACTTTGCCCAAGAATCAAACTGAAGCTCTTCAGAGTCGTGACTCTGTGGTCCTCCAGCTTTCATTTGTTGTAAATCCGTGAGTTACACGAACACGAGGCCAGACTCAACAATCCGAGTTCGCTCTGATTTGTGGACATGAGCCGAATCTGTGAGTTTCCCGATTTTGGAGAAGTGAGTAGTAGTAGATCATCAGTGAATCCAAGTCTGCTGATTGAAGGAAGTGAGTCAAATCCACTCAGTGTGGATCTGTGGATTATTTGAGTCCTGACTGGATTATGTCATCATGAGATTCTACGGGTTATAAGGGGAATAGTGAGTGAAACGCTTTGTTTGTTTTATTTGTATATACATTGACTGGTGGTGGTAGAACCAGGTTCCTGATGAGTGGATTCGTACCGGCACCCGGGCTAATAATCTGACTAAATCCAGATTTGCCCAACATTAATGCATAGTTGTTGCGATGACGCACTGACACACAACTTGACAACACTTTTACCGAGGTGCCTAAAACAGCAACATGGACATTACCGGAGTGGATCCTGCTCACGGTCACTTTGTGGTTTACATGCGTTCACTCGCATCTTTTTTCATTCGCCAGCCGAGTGAACTGTGACAACAATGAAAAAAAACCACAGTGTGGAGTTCGAACACAGATTTCTACACGTCTGTACCACGAACGTTACGAACAGCTGATGTTGAGCTGGAAAAGGAGGATATTCCACATTACAAGAACTTCAGAAAGCAAACCCAAATGTCTTCTGTTGCCTTGCGATAAACTTCAACTTAGTCAACACGATACGGTGACTCAATATTCCTAAAAATTCCTCAACTGGACACAAACACCCTGATATCAGTTTGGGAAGACGCACTATATTCTACCAACATGTCCTGAAGCAGATTTCCCATCAGGTCGGTTTGACTTCATACTGGGTTGTTCCGTGTGTGATCGCGGATCAGACGACAAAAAGATCCGTTCAGATTTGCTCCGGTTCAAGCTGATCGCCAGACTGGTCATAAACGACGTCGCTGACTCAACGCCGGATCCAGGATGCATCAGAATATCACATTTTTTCACAAACTAAAAAAGCAGAATCAGTTTTGATGGTAAAACGAGATGTTTGGTCGATAATTTGAGATCACTCCTGTTCCTGCGGGAGCACGTTGAGTGCTACAGGTCGACCCGTGGGACAGACAGAGCAGAGTGACCCTCGACCCCTGACGCTCATTTTTAAAGTCCTGTTTGTTATTAACATTCCCGCCATGTCGTCGTGGCGCGGTTCAAAGGCGCTCACCGCGGTGTCTGAGATGACACGCCTGCTGTGGCACTGCTCCGGCCAAAAAGTGACAGCAACGTTGCCGCTCTCGCTTGTTAACGAAATAAATAAATGTGCTGTGAAAAGCCAATAAGCGGCGGGCAGGAAGCAGAGCCAAGGATCTCGCCGTCAAAACCGAGCGCTTCAGCCATTAATCTCTCTAACTCTCCGAGCCCCCTTCTCGCTTCCTCTGCCTTGCTCGCTCTCCTCTGAGAGAATTGCTGCCATAGATGTATAATTCACAGCAGTTTGGCTTTAGAAGGCAGCGGTTCTGTTGGAAAACACGGTGACAGCCAAGTTAGCGCGCCCTCTCATTCAACTCGGCCACCTGTTCACTGGAGAGGCGGCAGACAGGGACGCCTGATTTCTATTTCATCTTTCCTCCACCGTCTAATGACTGTCACGAGCTGGGAATCATCTCATCGATTCAAAATGACAACTTAAAGGAACCCCAGAACTCTGGCAGATACCTGGGCCGACAGTTTCAGTTGTCGTTTCAGTTGTTGGTGTCAAGTTCAGCTCGTCAGGATTCTATTCCCAAGACCGGTTCAGCATTTCAAGTCCAATCGCCTTCATCAAAATAAACCTGGTTAGACCACTATGAAAAAAAAACTTTTCAAGTTACGGGGTTCCACCTTCCACTTGATACAAATCAGCGCACCGTGCAGCGCGCAATGCTGCATGCAGTGCAGAGCGCAAAGAACATAGTGTGTAATCCAGCATGCAATGCAACGCCCAATGCATGTGTTACTGTTGCACAGCTGCTGCTCCCATAAATAACTTTCCCGCCTGCTTTAACGCTTTGCACAAAGAGCCGCGTCCTCACCACAAAAACGTCTCACTTATGATTGGTGTAATTGATGTTACACTACAATTAACTGACTTGACAAAACCCCTCTGTGCGCTGCATCTAACTCTACATTGAGTGTCGTGTAAATAAAGCACTTGGCCACACCCCCAAATGCATTTGCTCTATACACTTTTTTGAAGATAGGGCCCACTCAGTTGCGTGTCCAGAGTTACATTCATTAATTTCTCTTCAGCATGCCCCGCCCACATTCAAACCTTCCAATCAAATGCATGCATATTCTGTGCAGAATCTCTACTTTTAATAGTGTGACATCACAGACATTGACAGTGTGTTTTGGCGGTCATCCCAGTCTGGTAGTTTTCGCTGAAACAACAAAGGAAGAAAAATTTGCTTTACAGACGATTCCCACATGTTCACCTGCTTCCATGCAGCTGCACGTAGCCACGCCCACGTCAGACCTATTTATTAGCATAGGATGATGTTTGGAGTCGATTAGGAATAACAAGTTAGCGATTTGGCAGGCGTGTGCGCTCGTCCATCTGCGCGGGCCCTGCATCAGTCTCAGGGTTTCCTCGCTGATGATGAGGGCTGTCAGGAGCTTTTTAACCTCCTAACTGCTGCTCCCCACCGGCCCTAATCACACATTAATGACATCAGGAGGACCCCGGGGCTGGCCACATTGCTGCCTGCGCACACAGGGTACTGATGAAGAGGGCAATTAGCAAGCAGCAAATAGCATAACCTCCACTGATCTGTACAGGGGTTATGGGCTATTAGACGGCAGGTTACGTCGCAAGATCCAGCAGGAGCTGAAAGAACAGGGACCTGCTGCTGAAGCTAAACAAGAGCCCGTCATTAGAAGAAAAAAAATTCAGTTTTCTTTTTGCCACAGAGGTGTTCTGTGATTGGGTGCTGGTCCATGGGTCAAGGGTCAGACTCCAAGTGAAATGTTACAAAACATCTCAGCTCCTTCAGCAGCTCCACTCAGTGTGAGGACATACCTTGATATACATTAAGAATTTCTGGAGAAATTATTCACCAAAACGCTCGTGTGTTCAGCTGTTTCACCGTGTGTACATACCTGATCCGTCACATGGACGGCGTGTTCCAGGTAGCACATGTGGCCCCTCAGTAAAACCACCACCAGAGGTTTTATTCACAGACCAGCACACCGTCATGCCTGAAGACCAGAAGAAGCCCAGATCATCCACAGGAAACTCTCAGAAAACCTCAAACTCATTCAGCCCGCCCACTCAAAGTCAAAACTCCACGTGATGAGAAGAACATTGTCCACCAGAGACAAACATTGTCCACCAGAGACAAACACTGCTGGAAATTTGTGGTGGGATTATGAGCCACATTTCTTAGTATCACTTTTTGTCTGAATATAAAGTTGCCAGATATGTAAAAAATAAAATAGTTCCCATGAATTTATTTTTGTAGTGTTTTCTCATCTGATGCAGACGCTCAAAACACTACATGCCAGCACTCATCTACTCTTCAGTCCAACATCCTCAACATCTGACAGACAGATTTGATCAAGACTGGTCAGTTAATAAATTATTGTCGACCGTCAAAATAAGTTAGTGTTGAAAACAAAGCCGATTACGATCCAGAAGAAGAAAAAACACACAGGAAACAGATAAGGTAGAAGAAGCAGCACCATTCCCGTTTAAATGCAAAAAATTGATGTTGACTTTCCAAAGATCATTTTTAAAGAACAGCGCTGCCATTGGTCAGTTTATAACTATATGTTTTGTTTGTCCGTCTTGCATGTGATGCACTACAACAATGTAATGATAAATTATTTAAAGCTACAGTGTGCAGGATTAAGGATTGTTTATAAGTGGAACATAGGATTCATATCCATCTGTTCATTAGTGTCAGTGATGCCGGTAACCCGTTACTCTAATCTGACCACTTCTTTTAGTAACGAGTAATCTAACGCGTTAATCTTTCCAAGTCAGTAATCAGATTAAAGTTACTTCTCCATGTCACTGTGCGTTACTATTATTTTTCATTGTGGGTCGATAGCAGCATTAAACTTGGTCCGTGGGCAGGAGGTCGGGGTTCGACTGAACTGCCCACTTTAAGTGAGCTGTGAGCTTTTCATCCACGTTTTTTTGCAGCTGCTCGACTCGTCCTCACCTCTTAAAGGGCGGTGATCAGCACACCTGCACTGAGCTTTACAAAGACATTTTTATACTTTTTTTTCCTCCTTTATTTAGAATTCTGAGCTGAGTTGCTCCGTATCGTCTCGTTAAAAACAGCTGATCCTCCGCGACGCGTCAACAACTAACACTATTTTCCACTCAAATGCACCTAAACTCTCTTTCTGAGGACCACATGATGTGAAAACGCAATAAAACTTTCTTACCTGTAAATCTGGTCACGTTTTCTGCATAAATAAATGTTATCCATTCTTTGTGCTCAAACGCCAAAGTAGGGGCGAATCCAGATGGAATGGGGGCGTGGGGCAGGGATGTGCCCCCCACAACACCCCTAGATTAAAGGTACAGTTTTGAAGCCTTTTTTTACTACAACTACTAATACTACTTAAAATAATATTAATTTCGACAAGTAAAATATTTAGAGAGAATTTAAATGTTAGAAAAATGCTAGAATGAATTTAATAGTTACATTTATAAACAATGTAGGTTCAAAATTGCAAGTTTTACTGTTACAGTGCTGTCAACAGTTAAATATGAGGTCAAGAAAGAGGTCTTTATTTTACTTTTTATAAAACAAGTATTTATTTTCATTGAAGTCAAGAAAGGGTGACTATAAAGTAACTTTTGGCAAAACAGGTATCATTGTCATGCTGAGGTGGGTTGTTGTCGGCAGCTGGGAAAAGTAACTAAAAAAGTAACTAGTAATCTAACTTAGTTACTTTTACAATTGAGTAATCAGTAAAGTAACTAAGTTACTTTTTCAAGGAGTAATCAGTAATCAGTAATTGGATTACTTTTTCAAAGTAACTGTGGCAACACTGATTAGTGTAGAATTAATTACTTTCAATTTCTTCATGTCAGTATGGTAGCAGGGCCCCTCATGCTCTGCCATATTGGTACAGTAGCTCAAAAAGGACATATTTACTTGCCTTTTGCATTTTGTGACAACTGAAAGACTGCTTTTGGTCTTTTCCAAGTGCAGGACCATCAGACTGTACAACTCCTCAATCTGGGGGAGGAGGAGTAACAGGAAGACAGAGGATGGGAAGGAGAGGAACAGGAGTAGGCAGTGAACCAGTAGCAAGCAGTATTACTGGTATTTATATTTGCAAATGTTTTTTTTACTCTCACTTTTGATACTCTGTGTGCTTCTTACCCTGTGTGCTGCTATACAATGCTGCTGGAATCTCAATTTCCCTG
This sequence comes from Thalassophryne amazonica, assembly GCF_902500255.1. Classification (NCBI taxonomy): domain Eukaryota; kingdom Metazoa; phylum Chordata; class Actinopteri; order Batrachoidiformes; family Batrachoididae; genus Thalassophryne; species Thalassophryne amazonica. The sequence goes on along the minus strand of NC_047123.1, from coordinate 36,926,574 downwards.
AGGGAATCTTCCCAAGGGAGTAATAAAATTCTATCTAATCTAATGTAATCTAGAAGAAAAACCAGTGGTTGTTCCACTATAAACGGTCAGCTGGTTGCTAATGCAGGCTAACAAGTTTGAGAACATAGTGCAGTCTGTAACCTCACCACTAAATGATGCTAAATCCTGCACACTGCAGCTTGAACACTGCAGCTGTCTGCACTGTCTGTGTTCAGATGTGATCGTTTTGTGTCTGCTAACATTAGAAGCAGCATTAGCATGTTTCCCACTGTTCCAAAGCACTTGTCTGCATGTAAATTAACACAAGTGGGAGTCCTGCCGTCATTCCTTCTTTATGTTCTCTAATGTCATATACCAACACAGAGCAGAGTAGCTACCTAAACTCTGTAAGGGAGTTAGAGTATCTTGTCAATAGTTTTACATCCTCATTGAAGACAACTTTGGATGCTGTAGCTCCTCTGAAAAAGAGAGCTTTAAATCAGAAGTGTCTGACTCCGTGGTATAACTCACAAACTCGTAGCTTAAAGCTGATAACCCGTAAGTTGGAGAGGAAATGGCGTCTCACTAATTTAGAAGATCTTCACTTAGCCTGGAAAAAGAGTTTGTTGCTCTATAAGAAAGCCCTTCGTGAAGCTAGGACATCTTTCTACTCATCACTAATTGAAGAAAATAAGAACAACCCCAGGTTTCTTTTCAGCACTGTAGCCAGGCTGACAAAGAGTCAGAGCTCTATTGAGCTGAGTATTCCATTAACTTTAACTAGTAATGACTTCATGACTTTCTTTGCTAACAAAATTTTGACTATTAGAGAAAAAATTACTCATAACCATCCCAAAGATGTATCGTTATCTTTGGCTGCTTTCAGTGATGCCGGTATTTGGTTGGACTCTTTCTCTCCGGTTGTTCTGTCTGAGTTGTTTTCATTAGTTACTTCATCCAAACCATCGACATGCTTATTAGACCCCATTCCTGCCAGGCTGCTCAAGGAAGTCCTACCATTATTTAATGCTTCAATCTTAAATATGATCAATCTATCTTTGTTAGTTGGTTATGTACCACAGGCCTTTAAGGTGGCAGTAATTAAACCATTACTTAAAAAGCCATCACTTGACCCAGCTATCTTAGCTAATTATAGGCCAATCTCCAACCTTCCTTTTCTCTCAAAGATTCTTGAGAGGGTAGTTGTAAAACAGCTAACTGATCACCTGCAGAGGAATGGTCTATTTGAAGAGTTTCAGTCAGGTTTTAGAATTCATCATAGTACAGAAACAGCATTAGTGAAGGTTACAAATGATCTTCTTATGGCTTCGGACAGTGGACTTATCTCTGTGCTTGTTCTGTTGGACCTCAGTGCTGCTTTTGATACTGTTGACCATAAAATTTTATTACAGAGATTAGAGCATGTTATAGGTATTAAAGGCATTGCGCTGCGGTGGTTTGAATCATATTTGTCTAATAGATTACAGTTTGTTCATGTAAATGGGGAATCTTCTTCACAGACTAAAGTTAATTATGGAGTTCCACAAGGTTCTGTGCTAGGACCAATTTTATTCACTTTATACATGCTTCCCTTAGGCAGTATTATTAGACGGTATTGCTTAAATTTTCATTGTTACGCAGATGATACCCAGCTTTATCTATCCATGAAGCCAGAGGATACGCACCAATTAGCTAAACTGCAGGATTGTCTTACAGACATAAAGACATGGATGACCTCTAATTTCCTGCTTTTAAACTCATATAAAACTGAAGTTATTGTACTTGGCCCCACAAATCTTAGAAGCATGATGTCTAACCAGATCGTTACTCTGGATGGCATTTCCCTGATCTCTAGTAATACTGTGAGAAATCTTGGAGTTATTTTTGATCAGGATATGTCATTCAAAGTGCATATTAAACAAATATGTAGGACTGCCTTTTTGCATTTACGCAATATCTCTAAAATCAGAAAGGTCTTGTCTCAGAGTGATGCTGAAAAACTAATTCATGCATTTATTTCCTCTAGGCTGGACTATTGTAATTCATTATTATCAGGTTGTCCTAAAAGTTCCCTAAAAAGCCTTCAGTTGGTTCAGAATGCTGCAGCTAGAGTACTGACGGGGACTAGCAGGAGAGAGCATATCTCACCCGTGTTGGCCTCCCTTCATTGGCTTCCTGTTAATGCTAGAATAGAATTTAAAATTCTTCTTCTTACTTATAAGGTTTTGAATAATCAGGTCCCATCTTATCTTAGGGACCTCGTAGTACCATATCACCCCAATAGAGCGCTTCGCTCTCAGACTGCGGGCTTACTTGTAGTTCCTAGGGTTTGTAAGAGTAGAATGGGAGGCAGAGCCTTCAGCTTTCAGGCTCCTCTCCTGTGGAACCAGCTCCCAATTCAGATCAGGGAGACAGATACCCTCTCTACTTTTAAGATTAGGCTTAAAACTTTCCTTTTCACTAAGGCTTATAGTTAGGGCTGGATCGGGTGACCCTGGACCATCCCTTGGTTATGTTGCTTTAGACGTAGACTGTGTTTCATAATTATTGTATGGCCTTGCCTTGCAATGTGGAGCGCCTTGGGGCAACTGTTTGTTGTGATTTGGCGCTATACAAGAAAAAAGTTGATTGATTGATTGATTCCACAGAAGCAGATATCAGACAAGGTGGATTATTTTAAAATGCATTTAATCTGACAGATTAACCAGACACTGAATTAATGAGTTGCTAATGCAAAACTCAAAATGAAGGTAAAACATGAAAAAAATATATATGGAAAATTCCTTCAAATTAAGAGATATTGGAGCCTATTTTTTGCAGAGGTTTTTTTTTAGATTATTTTATTGAGTGTTGTAGGTGTAAAACTGCTTTAAACCATTTTGATCTCCACAAAAATCTTATTTTTCAGCACTTTTAAATCAAAAACACGTGAACGTGTATTTAAGAAGCTCTTCATGCTGCACACACAGTAAAGTTCGCAGCCTTTGAGGATTTCAAAAAGTCTGTGGTCAAAGATGGCGTCAGATTACTGCGCTCTGTGAAGTACATTAAAGAGGCCAAAGCACTAAAGCCACAAATGGCTTGTGGAAGTGTGACACAAGAGAGAAGAATGGATTTGATAGTGTGTTAATAGACGATTTTAGTGTCAGATTTCGTCCCACGGGAGCTGCTCTGCTGTGTCGTGAACGCTGGCGCTGACTCTCACGTACGCACACAAAAATACAGAGATCTGACACGGAAAAAAAAGGAACGCAAAGTATTCATTTGGAAAAGATTTGAGTGTGCACGTTTTGTGCGCGAGTGTGTGATGCTTAAATAAAGAAGAGTGAGGCTTTAATGACATTATCACACGTTTCCTCCCATGAAATAAAGCATTGTTTTCTACTGCTGCCATCACGATGGGAATGCCATAATCCCAGATTATGAAGGATGGGTTCGCGGACACACAATCAGCCTTTTGTGTTTGTGTGTTTGCAAAATGTGTCAAAGCTTTATTGTTTACAGTCGGGACCTGAAGCAGGCAAGCGTTCTCAGGTGAGAATGTTCCACTGTGCACGTTTCCGTGTGGACGGGATTGCAGAGGCTATCGCCGAAAGCATGTGTCAGGTGTTCGCGACACGTGCTTTTGGCAATAGCCATTGCAAACCTCTTTGCAATGACAAACTCTTTAGACAGAACCACGTGCGCACGCACAGACACACAGCATTCATCAAAACCGGGTCCCGTTTAGGGTCTCGAAAACGCTCATAGTTCTTGATCAGTCATGCAAAAGAATCCGCGGGTCACAGTGGCGCTGGGTTTAAAAAAAGCAGCACACTAGTTGCTGAGCATGACAGATGTCCCGTGGAAGACTCCTCGGTGTTCCTGTCGCTTGCCCTCCCTCCCTGTGGATCGGAGCGGGGAGAGAGCAGCGAGACGGGATCCTGGCCTGCTTAACCTACTTCCCAAGACCTCGCTCTGAAAATACTCCCATGTTGGTGACCACGTGTGGCTATGGCATTAGCTTTAACTGCTGTGCGCGCTGCACATCAGCTAGCATGACGCTCCGACTCAATCCCAAGCATGATGGATTCTGGAATTTACAGATTTTCTGGATTTAATTCAAGGTTTCATGATAGGTCGTTTGAGCATCTTCATTGTGATGTGCTCATGCACAAATCATCACATTGCAGGAGGTGCAAGTCGAGACAAAATAGCACCTGATGATAAAACTTTTTGGTTGCTTTATAGGAAAAAAAACTTGCATCGTCAATGATGAATCTGCAAGAAGTCCGATGCTTGTCTGTGTTCGTAGTAAAATGTAAGGAAGTTGGTTCCTGGAAACATGAAGCTGATGTTCAAACCAACCCTCAAAACCAACCTCAAAAGGTTAAATTTCAATTTATTAATTTATATAGCACCATCTCACAACAGAATCACCCCAAGGTGCTTCACATAACACACAATTCATAACAAAGTAAATTAAAATCAAAAAGGGCACAATAAAAAGGTAAAACACAGTAGAAAAAAGAAATTACAAAGCAAACATAAAAACTGAATAAATTAATGATAAGACAGTCTAAAAAAGTGGGTCTTCAGTCTTGATTTAAAAGTCTCCACCGTGTCAGACTGCCTTATAACTGCAGGCAGATTGTTCCAAAGAGTAGGACCACAGTAGGAAAAGGCTCTATGCCCCACAGACTTTTTATTCACCCTTGGAACACACAGAAGACCTGCACCCTGCAAACGCAAGGGCCGCGCCGGTACGTAGGGCTTCACCAAGTCCGTCAGGTAGGAAGGAGCCAGTCCATGAACAATTTTAAAGACCAGGTTGAAATTCAGATCTATTTTAGTGAGTTTGTCTCTCAGCAAAATGCTCTGAGGTGATGTTACTACTGGCAATGTACGTTTAAGACTTTTATTTTGAAAGATCAGTGTGAAAGGAGTGTATCCTTGGGGAATGATGGAAGCTCTGCAGTGTCCTCAACCACAGCCGACTTAATAATGGATAAATGGTGGCAAAAATAAAAAAAATATCAACAGCAGCCATATGGAATTATTTTGGGAACAGAAAGGATGATGGTTTTTTTTTTTGTATATAACCTCTGCATTGTGTTTCCCACTCAGGGTGTGAACTCACGAGCTCTTGGATGGGATGCAAACACTCTAACCACAAGGCTAAAACCTACAGGCTCTATCTTCTGTCGCTAGAGCGTCTGTTGGCGTTGGGGAGTGAGGTGTACTGACTTCAACTGTATCATCAGTGGTGACTAATACCGACATATCACCCAGTCCTCATGAAAATACAACCCGAAAGGCTTATTGTTGAATATGTACATGAATACATACAGAGCCTGTGTTTATTTCATCCAAATTTGTGTCAATAATTTGAATTTTTACAGCGATATGGTGAAGTACCACAGAAAACACGGCGGTAATGTAGATAATGTCCAAAAGAGACACAATGATAAACAAAAGGACACAATGATGGCCGTTATTGTTCGAGTATGTTGACTATTCTATCTATAGATCTATTATTCTATCTATTCGATCTATAGATATAATCTTAAATTGAACTGTTTAACACCTGTGCAGAGCACGCCCACTTACAATTTTGTGTTTTGTAGAAAATATGTTATTGCACTTTGTTCAACTGTCACCATGTTTGATGTACTTTCAAAAGGGACTGCAGTGCCCTCTAGTGTACGCTTTGCTGAATTTCGTGCTAGTATAAGTGACATATGGAAGCATGTGGACAGTGACGGTTACACAAAAGAGGCTTTATGGAGACCATCTCCAGATGTTTACAGGAGAAAAAAAGACACCACACAGAAGTAACTGACTGTCCTCCAAACGGACCGATGGTCAACGGACAAACAGACAGAGGAGGATGATGTGGAATGAGGTGAGAAAGAACCGGGTTGTTATGAGGAACAAAGTGTGTAAACTGTGATCTCGCCTCCTTTACAATAGTGTGTTCAGAGTGTCTGTGACCGCAGAGGCCCGTCTGTGCTGCACAGAGCTGGTTCTGATAAGAGCGCAGATCTGCAAAGTCAATGTCGCGCCATCTCCACTCAGACTCAGTGTCACCATCAAACGGGCTGGATTAGGGACCTTGCAGCAACTCTTCCGTGTCATTTGCCACGAGACAAAGATCAATCAGGCAGATGAAGTGAGGAAGTATTTAAATAAAGAGAAATTAAACAGAGGGAGGGAGGGATTCTCTTAAATAAAGAGAAATTAAACAGATGAAGGGGACGCTGTCTTTAAATACCGCTCAGCTGCCCTCATCCTTTAATGTAATGAGAAGAGGAAGACTAAAAAGCTCTGCCCGAGGATGAAAAGGTGATTGGTGAATTTTTTTTTCCTTCTGTTTTTTTTTTTTTTTTTTGTTCTCCCCCTAAAAGCTTAATGCAGATTAGATGTTAAATCTGACACACCGGAGGGCGAAGCATTCATTCGAGTCCTCTCAGCTCGTGTCACTTGGGCTGATAGAGGGTGAGACGAGAAAACACGAGCGCGTCCTCAAGCATGTTCGGAGGCCAGAACGGGTTGACAGCATCAGGCTGAGGAGAGGAGGAATGGAGAATACAAAGAGGGTGGCCATCACCCCACCCCTTTAAGGATGAGGGCGTGTCCAACCCGAACCCGAACCTCATGTCACTGCTTCTGCAGAAAATGACAACTCACTATTAACTTTGTGAAGCTCTTCTTATAATGAAAGTACAATAGAGCCAACCCCCCCCCCCCCAAAAAAAAATCAAAGACTCACATTTTAACTTTTTCACTCTGTGGGCCAGCAGACTGTATTCAGCTGTGTGAGGGTTGTGTGTGTAGAGGAGTTGTGTATGTGTGTGTGTGGGGGGGGGGCTGCTGCATGCACTATGATCATTACAGTAAAATTATTATTATTATTATTATTATTATCATCATGATTATTATTATTATCATCATGATTATTATTATTATTATTATTAATGTTACTTGTTGTAGCAGGTTAACGTGTCAAACTTGCCTTCTGTCAAGTTTGTGAAAATCAGTTCATTACATTTTGAGTCATTTTATCAAACGCACAAGTGAAAAACTTCATGGTAGGGATGTGAAAAGTGTGTGTGTGTACACACATTCTCTCAGTAATAATAATCCCTGTGAGATCCAGATTTCTCAATCCGGTTGCCCAAACTGACACTTTAAATAAAATCATCCTAATCCCACATGGTAAGAGAAATGAAAATGAAGAGATTAACATGCACTCCCCCTCCCGCTCCCCTCCCTCTCACCCTTGAACTCCTGTCTAACCCGCCACAGTGATTGTCCTCTTCCCAACATGCTCAGGGACACCTTCTAGCATGTCTAGAAGATGAGGCAGCGCCACAGATTATGGCTCTGGTCTCACTCTCCATCTCCTTCTTCTCAAACTGTTAATTTTTAAGACAGCACAGTTATTCTGGTCCCACTGAGGAAATGAGGAACAAACTCGATGATGAAAACTTTTGCTGTGTTTTCTGAGGGTAGAAGAAATTCAAATGTCTGTTTCTCTAACCCAGGAGTTCTCCTGCAGCTTCACCATTACCAATAAAGCTCAGTAACACCCTTCCGTTTTCGCGAACACTGTTTTTGTGGCGTAATCCAGCTCTTGTTCTCATCCTTCCTGCTTCCTCCCCTCTTTATCCATCCATCATCTCTTCCTCTGCTCCCTCTCTCTGTCACCTCATCGCCATCTCAGCTTTTCATTTCAACCTTTCTCTCCTCGCTTTTTGTGAACCCTCTCCCACGCATGTCATGTGATCCGCCCTCCTCCATCCATCACTTAAGCACATCTCTTTTTTTCTCTTCCATCCTCATCCCTTCCTTTTTAAAGGATAATCTTCACATAAATGGATGGCGCTTCACACTCACTCGTCCCTCTTAAGTGACTGTCCGATAATCTCAGGACTGATTTCGCTGTTGAAGCAGCGAGCCTGGAATGGAACTGGGAAAGTGGGTCAAGATGAGGCCAGAGCCTGGGTCCTCCGAGGCGGGAATGCACTGGCATGGAGAAAAGGCTAATGCCAGACAAAGCTAGCACGATCATCACAGCAGATGGGCATCATCTTTTCTCGGAATCTAAAAACTCACTGTCTTACTCCCTCGTTTGAAGCCTTGCGGCCTCCACTTTGACATAGAAACTAGAACGATGCTCAAATCTCCCCCAAAGTCCAAAATCCTCCAGTTCTGACAAGTCTTTTAAACTTTCCTGGATCTGCTTCTTTCTTTGTAACGGCCCAAAATATCACCAAGACCAAATACTTCCATTAACAGTCATAATGAATAGAAGTGAACTGTAGTATTTTATGTTTCTAGAAATTTCTGGCTCCGCCCTTTTGCACTGTTTTTGTTTTGACACCAACAGCCAAATCTGTTGGGTGTCATTTGGAACAACATGACATAAGTGTGGCAGGTTCCCGGTTCAAACCCTAACCCTGCCACATTTCTCCATGCAATATGGAGTTGCGTCAGGAAAAACATCCGCTGTTAAACTTGTGCCAATTCAACATGCAGATCCACCTCGGATTCGCTGTGGCGACCCCGAGCGAAAACAAGGGAGCAGCCGAAGGCACTTTTTAAAATTTATATATATATATATATATATATATATATATATATATATATATATATATGGTCATTTGCTCTTCCTCCACAATATTAGAAATTACAATCAAACCAACGTCACACCTGTGGTGCATTAGTGGTCTAAATTGCGTGTCCATCATTCTGGTTCTGGTCCACTGCATTTTATATTGCACGCAATTATCCTTTGGCTACTTCAGACCAGATTTTATTAACTGTATTAACTTCTTTTTAGAAATTAACATATGTACCATTTCAGCATCTCAGTGTTACAGTAGAAAAAAGGAAACATTTTGAGACCAATCCAATTCCTAAAATAAAATGTTCATTGAAATAAGAACCATCAAAGAGACACACACCCATGCAGGGGTGGTTGAGTAACATCCAGTATGTTGTCCATCACATTTCCATCTTGCTTTTTTTTTTATTTTAAAGTTCTTATGTTAAGTAACAACCCACACTGTGGCGCGCACATGTGCTAATGACTTCCTGTCCATTGTTAAACTAGTCCCCAGGGAATTGCTGAGTTAAAATGTGAGTTCCACATAAAGAAAAAAGGTGTGACTTATACATAAGGCATTTTTCAACAGATGTGACTGAAAATCCATGATCTCCATCATTCCTGTTTGAGGAGAGACGTGTAGGTGATGCATTAATGTCAGTGATGTCTGTTTGGATAAAGGACATGATGTGAGCTGCTTTAACACATGATAGAAGTGCAGAGTTTCAGCTGAGGTGCCAAGAATCACGTCACCTCCTTACTGGAAAGGAAAGAAAGCCTGAGTCAGGTTCCACATGCATGTGTCTGTTTTTTCATCCTCTGTTGTCTTTATGGGTCAGCGGGCGAATAAAGCCGCTGTCACTTTGCTTTGGGAAGTGCCACGAACCACAATAAACTTCCGCACAGGAAGAGGAGATTCCTGCAAGGAAAAGGCCAAAAGGATCAGGACTCAGGACGGCCCCCGGAAGCACGTGTGCCGTGACTTACCAGCAGAGTGGCGACGTTCGTGCGCGGCTGCTACACTTCGTATGTCTAAATGCAATGAACAGAAGCTGGATTTTGACTTTGATTTTAATCTATTTGCTAATAAAGTCCAGCTCACACCTCTAACCCTGCAGGGCACAGTTACAGGACGTGTGGAGATTCTCCACAGACTGAACAGTTTCTGGGATTATTTGTATGTTGTCTGAAAATTATGACTTAATCTTTAAACTTTACCTCATACGTTACCAGTGGTGCAATAATGGTAAATGGTTGTCTGTACTTCAAATAACAGACGACTGTGATCAGAACTGACTTTTCCTCCTTTTTCATTGTCATAGTCGGCACCATCCAGTGAGAAGATCAGGTCCTCCCTCCAACCTAAAGGTTATGGGACAGAGTCCTGTTCAGGCCCGTCTGCATCAAAGTGTTCTTGAACGAGTCAATGAGCCCAAAATGACTCTGTCCTGGAAACTGTGTTAAATTTGCATTTGTTCTTTGACGTACAGACACAGGATCAGCACTTCAGCGCTGTGGGGACTTTCCAGCGGACTTTCATGTGCAGGCTGCAGACCTTTCAGAAGGCACCTCTCACACCTGACTGAGTTCGGCGCCTCGGCACAGCTCAAGTGCATCCTGGGAAAGTCAGAATCCCCCTCAACATGGAGAAGCACAAGATGGGAAAGACGGGTTTTGAACATCTTCAAAGGTTATGGGAGATCAGTGCTAAAGATGATCACCAAAGGCCCTGCGGCGTGATCCTTTAAGGGGGTCAGGAGTATGTACTAAAAACAACCACTAAGAGGCGCTGGAGATCATTTCGGTTTGCCGTTTAGTTGTTGACCATTTATGTACGTTGATGTTGTGCAGTAGAAAGTATTTCCCCTCGACTCTTCCGTTTGTTGAGGTACCGACTGCACTGTGTGACGGTTTGTGCACGTGTGCAGTCAGATCTTTTATATCGGACACGGCACAAATGGGTGCATGCTTTGCTATTCATGTCCTCTGAAGGCTTCTCTGGTGTTCCGGTGGATGATCTCCTGGCACACGAGGGGTGACGGGGAGATTTGGGCCCACAATCACACGGTGTGTGCTCATGTGTGTGCTCACGGGCAAATAAAGAAGCATTTTTATTCCAAAATCAGAATCCCAACATCTAAAACATGTCTGCCTTCTAATTAAAATGCATTGTTGCATATCACCAAACTTACTGGCACTTCCTTTACAGACAAATTAAATTTTAGAGAAAGTAATCATTTGTGGGTTTAAATGCCAAGGTAATGTCGTTTTTCCAAAGTGGATATCTTTTCCACAAGAAGACCTTCGAGGGGAATGCCAAGAGTCAGTCGCTGGGCTCTTTGTTCGGCTCGTCCCTCTGCTGCAGTAAAAATCAAAGAAACAATCAGCAGATAACCAGACACGTCTTCACACACACGTTTTCTTTGTTCCCTTTTATGTCTCTGCCTCCTTTGACACTGTATTCAGACTGTACACTCGTAAAAATCCTCCGCTTTTCCGACCAGGAACTTCCTCCAAGTGTAACATCTTGGCCAGCAGTGGGACACGCTGAGGTAAGGGGGCCGGACGGAACCCACTGGTCCTGAACACAATGCAAGAAGACACGGGCGTCAGCCTGCTGCCTTCTTGAGCTTTTTCTCCGTCTTCCATTTCTATTATTCTTCTCTTAGAGAAGAAAGTTGTTGTGAAGGACAACAGTTTGCTTCTTAAAATCATACAGAGGCCGTATCACAGGTCCTTCCTTCTTTCCTTCTGCTGTTCTGCACGGCTCCCAGTAAGTGTATATATTTCCTTATGTATATCCCATGTTAATAAACTGTATGCGTGCACACTGGACGTACTCTGCCCACTGCACATACTAGATTTTTGTCCCACTTACAGTGTACACAGCATGTGTCCTTCTCTTGATTTGTCTTGCCTAATTATATTTGTGTTTGTCTTCTTTTGCACACTTTACCTTGTTGCACAATTCTATTATCACTGCTGCAAGTTTCCGCATGTGGTACTAATCCCTTATTTTTCCTTTTATTCCAAGACAAATGACATGATCCAAGTTAAAAGTCGTATCACCAAAACAGAAAGAAGAATCTTGTCGAGTGTCAAACTTTTCTTTTTACACTTTCCTCCATGCAAACCGCCTCTGCAGCATCTCAGTCTGAGCTCAGAGTGTGCACAAAGTTAGAACAAGTCAAATCCAGCCCAGTCTCATGCTTTTTTATTATTATTATTTGTGCTGTGACGTGTTCAGAAACTTGGTGCTGCACAGGTCAGAACCTTTAAATGCAGGAAGCACACCGGCTCGTGAGCTGTGACGCCTCCTGCAACTGCTAAAAAAAATCTAAAGATAGGCCCGTTAGTCAGAAGGGAGGGGGTCAGTCTGTATGTGTGTGTGTGTGGGGGGGGTGTCTTCTCAGGGGGCATCGGGCAGCACGAGAGACAGGATGTTTTGGTTTATTCAGCCCAGGAGTGGGGGCGACATGTACAAGGTGCGCCATGCCCTCAGAACCAACTCAGTGTGATTTATAGCGGTGCTGGCAGACGCCACCGTCCACGGGGAAGCCTTTGAAAGTTGTGCACGTGTGTGTTCACTTGTATCAGGTTCTATTTCTATTTATTTTTGACATACATATTGTACATTACACATATATTTGATTATTTATCCAGAAAAAGCTCACAGGTTTTGTTTTTTTATGGTGCCGTGGCTCTGAGGGGTCATGACGCACTTTTACAGCTGCTGGTTTTAACCTGTGGCTCAAGCACACTCATGCATGGCACAACTGAGGATACATGGTCAGCCTACCCTGATTAATTACAAGGCATGCGCGCGCGCACACACACACACACACACACACACACACACACACACACACACACACTAATGCTGGCCTGGATGTTGCAGTGTCAGCCCTGTGCAATTAGCAGAACAGAAAACATCAAGATGATGCCACATGCAAATTTCAAAATAAAATTTCATTTTTTCCCATTCAGGAAATAGGTGGAAGGAAACGTTTAGACAGCGGTGTGGTGGTGGTGTTACCGGTGAGTGTGGTCCATGTGGCACACAGCAGTGGCACTGTGCCACCAGTCACACATGCAACTACAGGCAACAATTCAATTAACATTCTGTTTATGCCCCAAGTGAGACGCAGCAGTCAGACGTGCCACAAACTGGACCACGAGCAGACCCAAACACATCACTTACTGTCTTTACCATTAGACTGACTGACAGACAACTAGCGCTGAATGCTAACCACAGTTAACTTGAGTGACAGACTAATATTAATTACATGACACAAAGTGCTCAAGCTGTTTAAATTCAATAAATTCTTCTTGCCATGGAGAATCTTCCCATGTAGTTTTCCTGTGATGACCCATTAAACATTTGACTCGAACCCATCCCCTCCCGGTTGTTTTTCATCTTGTGCATCTCAAATTTAAAATTGCATACGACAACGATAAACTGATTAAAATCCAGTGAACTTTGATGCACCACATCAATCAAAAAATTTACTATGTTTTACTTGCACAATATCCTGCAGACATGCCTGCCAGCTGCTGCGTGGTAAGTAGATGCTGGTTGGTTGGCTCTGGGAGCATGCACTGGTACCATGTGTCCCTGCATCTACCACATCATGTAACTGTATTGGGTCCTGGATGACAACCACCAAGAGAGATAACGGGTCCATCCCTGCCTCTCGAAAGCAACCATTTTTGTGACACAGCCAGGTTGATTGGGGATGTGTTGGAGTTCTCCACTTACTGGAGTCCTCAACACTGAGGCACCTGCACAGCAGGTCATGCACAGAGAAACGTGCCACATGAACAAAATGTTGTAGCCGACGTTCCCTCACAACGCAAGTGATGTTCCTCATCTGAGTCTTTTGAAGGAACCCTTCATTTGATGAAGACATTCCATTGGTACGCAAGGTTCGGCCGAAGGGACAAACCAGGAACCCAGAGACTTGGACCTTCACTCTACTGCAAAGTTATCAGCATCTCCATACATCTCTGTCCAGAGAGCTCTTGACTCTATGACCTCTTCCCAGGGGTCCTCCCTCTGAAAGACTGAGGACCCACAGACATGAAGGTCATCGCAAGGATGAGTAAATATCTCCACATGTTCAACACATTCACCACACACAGATACACATCTGCTGGCCGAGTCCAGGAAGTTATTAAATGCTGGGATGCAGGATGGACGCTGGAAATTTAGAAGCAGCTGTGTCGGTCAGACACCGACACTGACTGATTTAGTACATTTCTGCACAGAAATGTACTAAATTAGAGAACAGTTACTTTCTGGTTGTTTCCCAGCAGCTACATTATAAAACTGGCTGTTCCTCCACACAACTCTGCAGAAAGGAGTGAGGGATGAAAGAAAATGAGTGATGGTAGAGTGAGATACAGAGCAAATGTGGTCCACTTGAGAGTTTATGCAAAGAAAGTTACTCCATCAAAAGATTTAAAAAATAAATCAATTGTGATAGAAATCCACATAACCCTGCAGAAAGGATTTTGTGTGACTTGTAATGAGCTGGCTGGTCTATGTGTTTGATTTCCGAAAAGTCTGGAGGCCACTGAGCCCCCTGCTGGCTGTAAAAGTCATGTCAGTCTAAAGTGCACGTGGCAAACGGGTGAAAGGTGAAAATATATCAAAGGATGTCGCTGTCCTGGCGAACGTGACACGAGAGTCAAATATGCAAATTAGCTCCATTTCAGTCGTGCAGAAAGCGGCTTCTGACCTCCTCCTAACCTTCCCCTGACCTCCCCTGGGGTAGTAACACCTCCCAGTGTGAGAGGTCACTGGGGGAAAGACTGCTGTGTTCCAGGGGGTCAGCCACAACAGCCACATGGGAAGGTCAAAGGTCATGTAGCTCCAAAAAAAAAAAAAAAAAAAAAACTAGACAAGAAGGTGCCAACAGGTAGAAGACGTCTGGACGTCTGCAGGAGCAGAGTGGATCTGTGCACGACGCAGAAAGGCCTTAGTCTCCTCTTCAAATTTCACCCCTCTTTTTTGGGGGGAGTGGGGGGAGGGGTAGAACCTCTGAGGTCAGATAATTGATCACTAATTACTCTTAATAGTCTCGCTGTGCACGCGTGTGCACGTCTGTGGGTTAACATCCACGAACTCAGAGCCGTGATTAAAAACTCACTGACCTGTGTTTTATCTGAAGCCCCCCCGGCCCCCGCCCGCCCGTCACGTCCCTAATCTATTTTCCGTGACTTTTTTTTTCTTCAGATTTAATTTAGCTCCTCTTTGATTTTATGACTTGCGTCTGTTATTGTTGGATATCTTCGTCTCCTTTCCTTGTAATTTTATTTTATGACGTGGAGTGATTGGAGTACAATACGCCCCCCGGGAAGCACCACTTACCTCCACGCCAACAAATGTAATTACCGCTGATCAGAGGAGTGAAAACAGACCGCCGTTTATCTGTCACAGCCCACCTTTTTCTAATGACCTTTTTACACAGTAAATATAGTCACAATGGAGAACAGCAGCAGTACAAACCTGCAAAGAATAACAACTGAGAGCTTCGTTTCAAAGCTGCTCCAACATGACAACCAGCTGCAAAAGGTCCTGAGCTTCAAAACTTAGGAGTTTATAAAACTTCTGAAACTTCGACACTGAAATGGATTTGATCATTTGATGCTACAAAATTTCAGATCAAACAGACAAGGCAGCACATTTGGTTGGACTATTCCGTGTCTCACTTGGAAAAAAAAACAAAACAAAAAAAAATGTCATGTTAAGCAAGAAAAATTTTCAAGCATTAACCGTAAGAATTTGTTGTGTAAGATCAACGGACACTTTGTGGGCCCTATCTTGCACAACAACGCACAGCGGTGTGCTGCAGCACAAATGTCACTGTTGGTGTTGACTAATGTAGATATCTTCATGGTCACGTCCAGGTCAGGTCAGGGAGCGTCTGCCTGTTGCCACATCCACCACACCATGAAACTGCCCTGGGTCCTGGATGGCAACCACCACGGCAGGTAAAGACATCTTATATTCCCTATAACAGTTATGTCAAAAATAAGAATGAAAAAACTTTGATTTCTTTGATAATTTATTTACAAAATTTTTTTTTAAATGGCATTTATGTACACAATATTTTTTAAGCACCAACAAGTCTTCCCAATGTGGGAAAGACTGGAGTCTCCACAGTTTACATACAGTTTCTCTCTCGGAATGTAACTTTCTATTCTTCCTCTTCTGACCACCTCAGCCTGAAATCCAGTTAAATGTTGGCTGAATTTTTGTCATGTGACCGTTGGTCTGAGCCGAGCCAATCGACCTTCACAGCTGTCACGAGGAGAGCAGAATTTTTTTTTTTTTTTTTCCTGTTTAACCGAATCTGGATTGAGCACATATTTTATTTATTTGTGGTGAATTTTCAAATTAGACCTGTAGAATAATTCACAAATAAATAAATAAATAGAATAAAAGGATTTTGATTAAATAACTTTTCTGAAACTACATAACATTTGATTTAGTTGCACATGGTGAGTTCAAAGACCATCACAAATTTGAAAAAGTTTTGATTTTTACATATTCTATGATAAGTGGCAGAATTTTAGATTTTTTTTTTTTTTTCGAAAACATGCCTATAAAACCCGCTAGCGGTCTGTGTGGCTCAGAGGGTTAATAAACAGAAGAATGAGGTAACCTACGCTGTCAGCCATTGACGGAAAACGCTAGCGACGCCATTCTTCTACCGGCTGCAGTCATGCTGCCTGCAGGGGGCAGCATTTCCATCAAACTGAATGGATCTTCTTCTTCCTCACTAACAGCTAATTAGAAAGCGTAACTTAAGTGCCCACCCTCCGGGTGGCTCATCCTCAAAAACCAAGAGCGGCCCCTGACATCCCCCCCGGCTTAAATCTCCATGTTCGACTTTAAATCTCCACATTATTGAAGGGGGTCTGGTGTAAATTTACATAATCTGGCCTTGAAAAGATGTGAAAGCGCCTAGAGAATCAGGACGTGCCACGGCGGCTGTGCACTGGACAACAAAGATGGAGTTTGCGCCCGAAGTCAACATCCAAAGTCTTTTGGTGTTTTCTAAGTTATGTCCTGTTCTGCGTGTTGACTGGTGAGAGTTCACGTGAGAACAAAGCGGTTCTCGTTACATCA
Organism: Thalassophryne amazonica; assembly: GCF_902500255.1. Classification (NCBI taxonomy): domain Eukaryota; kingdom Metazoa; phylum Chordata; class Actinopteri; order Batrachoidiformes; family Batrachoididae; genus Thalassophryne; species Thalassophryne amazonica. The sequence continues at coordinate 36,909,868 of NC_047123.1, read as the reverse complement.
ATGAGCATTGAGACATGTGCGCGGCGGGTGTGATGTCAGACGGGGGCAGAGATAAACAGGTCGGGGGGTGCTGTTTGACTTTCGGCACATACGCCCTTGTTTCCCTTTGTTTGTTGTAAGGACACCCGGCTTACAGTTCCAGGCAATTTCCCAGCATGCCTGAGCGCTCGAGCACCTCCAAGGGGCTCCATGTGCACCGGGTTCTGTTGGCTTTACCCCCAACTCCTGCCCGGCGGGGGGTTTGATCTGTAAATCGTGGAAGACGTGTTGACTTTGACTCCAGAGAAATGTCACACAGGCACTTTTGAGGATTTTCCACCTGGCTGAGATTAAGGATGATGTTTGGAATGTACGAGTATCTTTAGTTTTAATGAGTGCAGCCTCCCTGAGCGCTGTTCTTTTAATGGCCTAGTACTTCCACACGGGACGAACACGGACCCAGACTTCACAGAACATGTAACAAACAAAATGCATGAAAAAAAACAGCTGACTTGTCCGTAAAATGAAAATTTAGGCAAAATTTAGGAAAATTTTACTTCCACCAATGAGGTTAAGTTTTACTCATCTACACGCGTATGTTTACTGAGTTACTTCAATCCAGTGTCTATTAAATCAGGTCACCCCCCCCCCCCCCCCCCCAAAAAAAAAAAAAATTTAAAAAGAACAACTCACTCAGTTTTGGTTTTGATCTGCCACATGTACTTGCAGATTCTGTTTTTGTTTGTTTGTTTTTTCTTAACCAACTCTGCTGAGGAATTTTTTTTCAGTTTGTTTACCCCAAATTGCTTAAAACAGGTGTAATTATTTTTATTTCTTAATTTATCTGTTGACGCTTGGTGGAGTGGTGGCCTCTTTTTTTTTGCTAATCTAGGAAATTTTATTTTGCACTTTTGTCAAAATTGAGAGTGTTTTTTTTTTTAAAACATCACTTTTGCATGACATAACTCATGGATTTAAGAGATTTTTGTTCTTATAAAAATGCAGTTTTGTGCAGCAGGTCAGTGGTGTTCAGGCAGTGTTAATGTGTTGGGTTTGGAATGCAGGTTGATTGGGGTTAAAGATCCTGATCCACCTTGGTGGTGGTGGAAGTATGCGCTCTACAGAGTGCCTCTTCAGTTATGTCACCAGTTTTGGCTTCCATGCTATTTGTATTTTGATGAAACAGCGCCCCCACTTCCACACTGGCACAGTTACAAACAGACAGAGAGCTCTGTTGGGCCTGATCTCGTTTACATTCTATTAGGGAGATCAGAAAATTTACATCAATTTGCCTGACATTCTATTTCTGCTGCAACATTTACGTTTTTGTTACTTGAGCTCTGCAGATGGATTATGAATCATTTCCTTTTTATTTGGAGCTTTCCAATTGTTTTTTTTAACTAATCCACTGATTTTGCTGATTGTGACCAACATTCTAGTGAGATTCCATATGATCTGGATCAGAATACATACATTTTACACTGACATATAAGAGAGCGAGCTGCAAACACCCTAATGCACAGCTCCAGTTTTGTTCCATCACAGGTCACATGTCTGTCTGCTTCATGTCGTTTTCCTTTGACGTGTTGCCTTTGAACTGGCTCTTATAACAGTGACAAATAGGCATTCATGCAAATGCAACTTATTTGAATTTTAGACAGTGAGCATCTCACTCTCTCTCAGAAACAAGGACGTGGGTCACCATGGTCACAGTGTTCCAGTTTCTGCAGCCCCACAGCCCAAAAAGGGGGAGAAAATAAAATTAAAATACAACAGCACCACAAACTACAAGGGCACTCATACGAGTACATATATCTGATAAGGACCAGACTAGCAATTTTTGTAATGTTAAATTTTGAAAAAAGTGTTAAATTAATCTGTTTCTGAACCTTTACAGATGCACCTCAAAATTAAAGCAGTTTCTATTCCAGATTCAGTCCAACATTTGCAGCAGGTTTCAAAGAAATCAGCTCAACTTAACTTACATTATTTTAAAAATCTACAATTCCATTAATTTCTGACTTTTGTAAAATCTCTTCATGATCTTTTTTTTTTAATGTTTAAATGTCCTAATTCCACTTCAAGATTTAGAGGTCCATTCCAGCAAACGTTTTTCACACAGAGTCAGCCTTTTTTATTGGTATTTTTAAAATATGAAATTGTACATGTCTGACGCTGCATTTTTGTGGATCCAATCAGTGAAGGTCAGATTCAAATTTCTGACAAAGAGCCTTGAAAACCATTTTTGCTCTTTGAACAACCTAAATAAATTAAAAAATAAACAAAATTTTTAAAAAATCAACAGATGAAAAAATAACCTTCTAGTTAAGAATAATCAAAAAAATATTAAACCACTGAGCCATAATTCAGATTTTTGTGTCACCTTCAACTCATAATAATGGTTTTTGTTGTTTTGAAAAATGGCCTTGAAAGCAAATAAATAAATTCTGCACCATCGTCACAAAACCTGCTGGACATGAGGTCCAAAACGGATTTAGACTCTTCCTCAGTTTTGGATAAATCCTTTATCCTCCTCTCCTCTCCTGTCTCGCTTCTTTCCCTTCGTTTCTGGAAAATAAATATTATCAGCTTACACACACATTATATGCACGCACACACACACACACACACCAACCCAGTCTCACGGCAATTCGTGATCTTCATCACGAATAGAAATGTGGAATTATAATAAACAGAGTTTGGTTGAGTTTCAAGTTGGGTTTTGTTTTCAATTTGCTCCTAAAAGAGAAAGTGATGACGTCAAAGTATCAGCAATAACAGATTGTTATGTTAATGGGCCACACAGTGCGCGCGCTTTGGATTGGTCAGGCTGAGATATAAAAAACAAACAAAAAAAAAAAACGTACCTTTATTACACCTCAGAGATAAACACTGTTTTTCTTCTTCTGCATTCGCGGCCAACTCTCATAAATATGCCAGTAAATTCAGTCATCAGTGCGCAAAGAGCCACATGGAGGTGTGCCGTCCTCCCCCCATCCACACACAAAAAAGTTTGAAATGAACGCATGGGCTGATCCACGTTTCCTCTCCACCTCATTCCGGTTTTCCTTTTCCAACAGCGCGAGCTTTTATGTCCCGGCCTGTTTTTCCAGCCTGTGCGCGCACCGACGGCACCCTGGGGATGTGAGGCCAAAGCAGGCACAGGCCCGACACGGAGCAGGGACACCGGGACACCAGGACACCTGCTTTGGAAAAGACATTCCAGACACTGCAGTCTGCTGACTCCGTGCAATCCGCCGCTCCTAAAAACACACTTGCTTGCGACATGGAAAAAAGACACGCCTTTTCCTTTTTGGCACCTGACAGATCGAGGGCTGCTGGAAAATAAGATTTAGATTTAAGTGCTTTAGGTTCCTGTTTGTGCAGATATATATATAAAAATTAAAAAAAGAACGCGTGCGCAACAAAGAGCTCGTGCGCGGAAAATTTTAAAGTACAGCTAAACTTTCACATTTAATTAACCTTTAAAAAAGTACACGTAGTAATATTAATAATAATAATAATAATTAGCACAATTTATTATCTGTGCGCAGTACTCGTTTTACGCATTCTTCATAGTCATTTTGCAGTATATTAAGGAAAAATCAATCTACATAATCTACAAATTTATGAAATAAAACATCCACACGACAAAAATAAAATAAAAATCAGTGCCCTAAATAAATCATTTGTTCCAGTGGGTGAAGACAAGATTTGTAAATGCCAACAAACTCATATAAAAATTCCGAGTGATTTGGATCAAAGCAGCAAATCAAACAGGTTCTGGATCAGATTGTTACAGGTGTGTGTGTGTGTGTGTGTGTGTGTGGGGGGGGGGGGGGGGGGGGGGGAATCCAGTTATTCACTGAAGACTTCTTTAGTCTCTCTCTCTCTCTCTCTCTCTCTCTCTCTCTCTCTCTCTCTCTCTCTCTCTCTCTCTCAGGTCTCCAGATTTTGGATTTTCTGAATTCCAAAGCAGACCGCAGTTTATAAATCTTGTCACACATTAAACTTTAAACCTCTAAATTCCCCCAAAACGACCCGCTGCCAGTTTGATACTTAAATTTGCGACAGACGGAAACGCGTAAAAGTTTGCTCGATGAAATAATCAAGTTGCAGCACTTGCTTTTGTTTGTTTGTTTGTTTGTTTTTTTTAAGAAAATTATCTTTTCAACAGTTTCCAAAAGATTTCGACGGTCAAGTTAATTTGCAAATGTACGGAATGTGACAAAAAGAAAGAAAAGTGCGCAAAAAATCCACCTAATTCCGTCACTCATCTTCAAATTGCGGGTTTTCTTCTCTGTTCTGTTTAAAGATGTCATTACGAAGTTAATCATAACTTTTTAAAAATTAAAAATCTAATTAATTGGCGCTTATTTTCGTTTTGAGAGCCGAATCCGAGGCGTGAAGGCTGCAATAAATGTTGATTTGTTGCGCTTTAATTTGCGCCAATAACGGTTCTTTCAGGCGCAGTCCGTCGCTTTAGAAGACATTTGTCATTTCCTTCTCTCTCTCCCTCCCTCTTTCTCCCCCTCTCTCTCCCTCTCTCTCTCTTTAGTCCCGGTCTCTGGTCAAGTTCAGTGCGTCGGTCTCCGGACCGGACGGACGCTTCTTATTGGTTTGTTGCGGCGGTTACATCACGCCGCTCGTGACGCGCACGTCTTCCTACTTCCTTCGTGCGCGTCTTAAAGTGAATCTTTTAGTGGCGGAGGAGCCGCTGCAGCATCCAGACTCCGCATCCAGTCAGACGCTCAGTCGTGCGCTCCGCGGCACCGGACACACGGAGACACCGACGCACGAGCTCTTTTCCCTCCTCTTCTTCTTTTCTCTCAACGTTTTCTTGATTTTATTCCAACCGAATCATCACGTCCGTCACCCAGCGGCCCGCCGTCCCTCGTCTCTTTTTGGAGTCCAGCGTGTCCTCTCTTCATCATAAAGGGTAAGTCAGCTCGGACGCCTCTCTCTCTTGCTCGTGCTGCGCCTCGCCTGCATGCGCAAAGGTGGGCGGAAAAAACTAAATCCAGCATCATTAACGGGGAGATTTAGTCCCAACAGCAGCAGCAGCAGTGAATCCCACCCAGACCGGGTCGTGTGCTGCTCTCGGCTTCATACGGGCTCAGATTTGTGCATTTTAGCCGCAGCTTCCTGATCAGAGCGCGGATGAAGTTGGTCTGCGACTTTGCGGAGAAACTTTAGGATGCGTTTACGCGCTTTTGGAGCCGTAAACGGGATTTTAAAGTCAGTAACGGAGCCACTTTATTACTATGTTTCATCAAATGGTTTAATTTTGGAGTTTGAATAGTTTTGGTCAAAGCGCGAGAGTTTCGGTGAGTTTGTGCGTAAAGCGCGGCCACAAAAAAAAAAAAAAGCAGCGGTGGCTTCTCATACAACTTTAATGGAATTATTTTTAACTTTCCAGGATTGAAGTTTAAGGCTAGCAGAGGTAATTTTTTTTTTTTTGAAAACGATGAAGCAGGGATTTAAAAGTTGACTATGCAACACTGTTGATGTGCGTTCTTATTTGAAATGGTTAGTGCGCATGGGCACCGGAGGACAGGTGCACCGTGGGGACAGACAGGTGCTGGTGCCTATTTCAATCTCATTGTTAAGATCCTGAGGCGACCGAGTCTCCTGGAGATGGATCACCCATTGTCTGCCCCTGACTGTCCAAATTTAAGAGGAAGACATGCGTTCGATTTTAGGCTCAGAGACAAACATGAGACACAACAAGCTGTTCCTCAACAAAATACAGACTTTTGAATTTGAAGCGCTGATTTAAAGCACAATGAAATACAGTTTGAAAGGGAATCTGTCATTCTTAAAAGTCATACACAAGTGTTGCAAATGTAAAGATGTTAACTTTCAATCAAAAAAAGAATGATTTTAAATTTGTTTGCTTCAGACACAAACATTTTCTCTTTTATCCTGACAGTAAAATCAAACACTGATCTGAATCAATTTACTTTTTTGTACATGGTGTATTTATTTGAAATCTGTGAAAAATTGAATATTTGCAAAAAAAAAAAAAAGTGAACAATCCAAAATGTATTTTATTTTATTTCAGAAGTCATCATCACTGCTGACGTTTTTACATTTTGGTGAAGTATCAAATTAAAATTACTTTTTAAACACCGACACTGATGTGTGTGTGTTATATTACAGCTGCAGGCCTGTCTGACAAAATGTTTGTATTCAGAGGCTTTTTTTTTTTTGCTTTTGTTTTGTTGGTGGTGTTCTTTTGGACGAGCGCTTTAAGTTGAGCCTTGCCAATGCTGACCCCTGTGACCTATCCGTTTGAGCAGAATTAACTGGCCCTGCCAGCTGAAAAGACGAACAAAACGCACAGAAGTGAACTCACGCTGACAGCAAAATCAATAGGCCTATTTTGTGTGTCTTTTATGTGTCATTCCGGCCATAGCTCGAGATATGATCGCCACATTGATTAATGTGAACGCAGGACGTAGTGTCGCACTTGGACGGGGTCGCAGAAGTGAACTTTAGCACGACGCCTATTCTGTATTCCACATACTAACCTCATTTCTTCATATTTAATTTTGGGAGTTAATAGCGCCTATGTTGGCTGATACCACACAAACATGCAAATGAGGACAAGCACTTAAGTAATTATCATAATTTTATGCAGCTTTGTGTTGCGTGGGAACTGGTTCAGTGTCGCGCGGTGTGTAACGATGGACCGGATTCCAAAGACGAGTCCTAATCTGACCCATGTTCCCTGTGAGTCTCACATTGGTCCTCAAGTGTAATCACAGCGACGTCTGTCTTTAAACGCATTCGGACAGATTCTTGTTTTGGATGTGTGAGTTAAAGAAATCCCGTGTGCAGAGTGACAGCTGTGAATTATTGCAGTCAGTCAGCTTTAAAACATTTAAATGACTTTAGTGTTTGTTGTGGCTCGTGTCCTGCGGTGGTTTATTTTCTGATAATGAGGATTTTCACCCGTGACTCTGTGCACTCAGGTAACCGGAGGCTTTGATCGGCGAGGACGGGCTTTGCGGGATATGGCCCTGTAGCAGCAGCCCGTGATGCCGGACCATGACAGCGAGTCCCTCCTGAACAGACAGACCAAACGAAGACGTGTGGACATTGGTGTAAAGAGGACCATTGGCAGCACCGCTTCCTCCACGGCGACAGTAACCACCGATAACATTGCCCGCGCCAAAGCAGCCATTTTCAGTGCCATGAACTCTCTGAGCTCTCACTCTCACCACGGATCAGGCGCCGACTCCATGGAGTGCTCTGTGGTGCAGCCGCATGGCGGGCCTGGTGTGGTCTCAGCCAGCGACAGCGAGTCCAAGTCCAATGTGCTCCGGAAGCTTTTAAAGAGGACTAATTCATATGAGGATGCCATGATGCCCTTCCCTGGCACCACCATCATCTCACAGCTTCTCAAAAACAACATGGCAAAAAATGGAGGCGGGCCAGAAAGACGGAACAGAGGTGAGAGAGGGGACGGTGAGCTTCCACGCTCGGTGCTGTCCAGCGCAGGGTTCGGAGGCCCCGCAGGACGACGCCTGTAGTAACTCTTCCCAGGACAGCACCCCTCAGGAGTGCCTGTCACCATTTGGCCGTCCTCCTGGCCTGGCAACCTTTGACATAGAACGTCTCAATGATGAACACCTGCGTGCCAAGCGGGCCCGCGTTGAGAACATTATTCGTGGTATGAGTCATTCACCCAGCGTAGTGATACCAGCTGCTTCTCGTCACGAGTGTGACCACGATATGGACGGGAACGGGACATGGAGCTCGACTGTCCACCTCCTCAGTCCCAGCAGCAGGCGCCCAGCAGCCCGCGGGGAGGCGAGATAGGCAGCAGCAGCAGCCGAGAGAACAAGCGTAAGCAGCGTCTGCCTCAGCAGCAACAGCAGAGCTTCACCCAGCTGGTGTGCCAGAGGAAGGAGCAGAAGCAGGAGGAGCGGCGGCAGCTGAAGCTGCAGCTGGAAGACATGCAGAAGCAGCTACGCCAGCTGCAGGAGAAGTTCTTTCAGATCTACGACTCCACGGACGACTCTGAACACAACGACTTGCACAACGACCTTCACAATGACATCGGAAACATGTCCGAGGACAGTCCGGTGAGGTCTGACAATGGCGGCGATGACAGAGGAGGAGATGACCTGCGCTCTGACAATGAGATGTCTGACTTGGACCCAGGCCATTTTCTGGACAGGGCACGTGCATTGCTTCAGGAGCAGGCCCTGTTGGCAGATGGAGAGAAGCCCAGGCGAGATGGCCTCGTTCGGGCCAAAGGGCAGGGAGGTCCAAGCAACTCCATGCACACTGAAGGTAAACAGCTGGCAGAACACGAAGCAGGAACTCAATTCGGCCATGACACAGGTAGTGGACACAGTGGTTAAGGTGTTTGCCAAACCTCCACGCCCCACGCCTCAGCAGGCCTTCCCCCCACTATCCATACCCCCTGAAAGATTTCCCACTGCTGTCAACGGAGACAACCCCAACTTCCACACCGCCAACCAGAGGCTGCAGTGCTTTGGTGATGTCATCATCCCTAATCCATTAGACACATTTGCTGGCATTCCAGGAATGCCTGGAGCTGCCAATGACCAAACCGAAGCACTGCCCTTAGTCGTGAGGAAGACGCCAAGTGAGCACCATCACCAATCCTCAGCTGTGGGCGCACATGGCGGGCACCATCACCCCTCCCTCCACCCCTCATCACTCTCTGCCTCCATGGGATTCAGCCCCCCATCCTTCAGACACCCGTTTCCCCTGCCTCTCATGGGTTACCCCTTCCAGAGTCCCCTGGGTGCCCCTTCAGGTGGCTACACAGGCAAGGAGCGTTCCTCACCAGACTCAATGGACTTGTCCCGAGAGACCACCAGCCTGAGGACAAAGATGGCGTCAGGCCACCACCTGGGTCACCACCACCACCACCGTTCTTGTTCACCAGTGCACCCCGGCAGCACAGCCGAAGGACTCTCGCTGTCCCTCATCAAGTCTGAGTGCAGTGATCTCCAGGATATGGCCGACATCTCACCCTACTCAGGCAGCAATGTATCCTTTAGCTGAGTGAAGTTTAACTCCGCCTACCAACAGAGTGGGGAGGGGTGGGTGGGGGGTGACAGTTAATTGATCAGCCATGTTCGAGTTCAAAATATATCAAAATGTAATTACAAAATTTTGTGGGGAGGCTGTGTTCAGGTCCAGATCGAGTTAATTAACAGTTGGCGTGGGCTGCCTTTTTTATCGCTGTGCTTAGTATCACGAAGTGAGGAATTTTTTTCAAATAACCGACCTTGTAGCATCATAAAAATAAAGAGCCATCCTGCTGAAATCAATCACACCACCGTGGTGGAGGTACACACTCCGTGAGTGTGTGTTTGTTTGTTGATGGCGGGTTTGGACCAATAACTGAGGGTACAAAGAGCCTAAATCTCCTACAGTCGAATAATAATGCTATGATCAACGCTGTTATCTCTGCAAACTGATGGACAAACACTTCAAGCAATTTAATCCCACAAATAGTTAAAAATCGACTCTTTTAAAGCCTAAAATCAGACTGAATCACCGACACTCCCACTGCTGCTTTCTCCTCTTTTCTACTGCTTTGATTTTATTTTTGTGCCTGTTCCAGAACCACCGGCTTTACATCCAGCGTCAGTCCTAAATCATGTATCACTTACTCACCAAGATTAAGTCTCTAGGACTTTTACCGATTTTAAAAAAGGGCCAGAAGAAGAAGAAGGACACTGATGGCGGTCTGAACCTTGGCACGTCGTGGTGTTGTACAGCCTCCGTTAGAGTTTAACCCCAACGTGCCCCACTCGTGCCCTGTGGCTAAAGAGGCTATCCCCTGTGGGAGGCTCAAATTGAACCCCCCGGGGACTCGGGCCTCATGGCTTAAACAGATACTCAGTTTTCCCTCCTTAGTCCTCCAGCCCTCGACACCTCTTACCCCCTTATGAAAGTTTGATTGGTCTTTCCAGCCACTGGCGTTCTTTAAAGAAATGAATTGTAAGCTGTTGCAGTTCGACCATCCCGTCTGATGTCTTCTTTCTGCTCTTGTGTGCACCTGAACGCTTGTTGTGTGCATGTGCATCACAAAAGGTTTGCCCGAGGACTCGGTAAAGATGTATATTTATGATTGCTTGTGTTTTCTCCTGTGTTCCTCTTATCATCCATCGCCGTTGTAAAAAGCCCACAATCATTGTCGTTTCTTTTCTCTCCTTTTTTTTTTCATTTCATAAAGATCTGTCAACAGCCGGGGGGCCCTTTGGCTGTTGCTTGGCAGCCAAATACTTCTTTTTTTGTTTTCCCTCCCTGCAAAAAGCCCCCACCTCTCTCTCCTCCCTGTCTTTTCTTTGAAGCGGACGTTAACAGGTGTTTGCAGCGAGCTGTTTATCTTTCATTACCTCGCCTTGTCTTGTCTTCTGACCCAAGGGTGAACGCTTTCCAGAGATCCATAATCCTTTGCTTCTACGGGCTCCCGATGGAGGGATGAAAAGAGAAAAGGGAGGGAGAAAGAGAGAGAGAGAGACATAGTGCAAGAAAGTAGAAAACAAATAACCGCGTATGCCAGATGCTGGGTTTCACTGTAGCGTGCAGAAACGGAATCACAGACGCACAAAACGCACATCAAACGATTTTTCATTTACGTTTATTCTGCAAATGCACAAAGTTTGGCATTTTTTTGATTTTCATTACATTTTTTAAAATAAGCTATCTCATATGTCTTCACTTGTGTCGGACGTTTTCACCAAACGCATAAGTTTGTTGATAATTAAATAGTTTCCTTTTTTGGGGAAATTTTATCAGAAGCTAGATTTAAAAAAAAAAAAAAAATCTCTATTTTGAAATAGAAGATTAACTTTTTAAAGAAAAATTTTAAACTGATCTCCATGACAGATGGCGAAATTATAGAATCCATTAAGTTTTGCTGATGTGGATTCACTCAAAAAACTGACTCAATGAATTCGATTTCCATCTAATAAATATATATAGTAGTCCCAACTAAATTAAATTAAATTATCTTGCATGGATGTACTTTTTTTGAGTTGGGGCTATGTATATTTATTAAATGGAAATCCTGCACATGAGTTCATTCAATGAGTCATTTTTTTGAGTTTATGTAATACAAACTTCTTTTTTATGTTGAGTTTTTATTGTCATTTCTTAAAGAGTAGCATGTTGGTCATATACTGTAAAAACAAGTAAATGAAAAGTTGAGAAAACTAAAAAACTCAGGGAAACTAGCAGCACACGTTTTTGAGTTTACTCAACTCATGAACATAACGTCAATTTTTTTACTTGAGTAAACGAAAAAATTTATTGGAACTAAAACTTTTATCACATTACAGATAATCAACAATTCAAAATCTGTTGGTGAAAAATAATAATTCTAAAAGACGTGTTGTTAACATACAATTATAATATAAAACGTTAATGATTTCAACGTGAAATTCCAGGATTTTTTGAATTGTCTCAATGAGTGTCACTATTATTTGTTAGTGACTGTAAGTCGTTTCTTTCATTCTTGTTTTTTGGACAACTTGTCAGGCGTTCTGTGAGGTGCTCTCAAGTTCACCTGAACTGAACGTTTTGGAGCAGATGGCAGCCATCAATTTCCTCATTTGTTCTCAGCCTGCATTCCAAATATTCTTGTCCTTACACCTGAAATTAGTAAGCGGAGCTGCTATTTCCCTCTCATGACTCTGGGCTTTGGGGAAGTGTTGTGAAAATGATGATGTCTTGTCAGATGTAGCAGGCAAACAGCGGGCCAGCTGGTATGAGTGCACCATCATGACAAAATAAGCACGCACGCCACCCCTAAGACCAATCACAATTACGTACATTTGCAAGCTGTGAGTGAACCGGAGACAAAAATGCCTCATCAGGAGATATGAGGCTTCTTAGCTGCCGTCGACTGGAGGCAGGCTGCAGAGGTAAATGTCTTTGTTTTAAAAATAATTTTTAATTTCACTGATACACGGCGAAAGTGATGCTAATCCAAATTGAAAAGGCAAAAAATAATTAATCTAAGTGTAAGTGCAGAGCTTTCACAACAAATCCCACCGTCTCTGCGTGCGTGTGTGTGTGTGTGTGTGGATCCATTGTATCGCCTCCACTTGGAGCAGATGGTGTGGAGAGTGAGGAGCGCTGTTCTTTTGGCCAGGCCCAACACAGCAACACCAGTCTGCCAGGGTTTCCCCCACAAGACCCTCACTGCATTTACAGCTCTCTCTCTCTCTCTCTCTCTCTCTCTCTCTCTCTCTCTCCAAGACAAAGTAGACGGGGTCTTTAAGGAACCGGCACAGCACGGTTCAGCGTTTGCTGGCTTTGCCGTGTAACCCCGGGGCCAAGGGCAATCCACTGGAGCAGCTGATGCCTTCTTTCCGCTCCTATAGTTACAGCTACATCTGGACACGCCACTGATTTTAACAACCTTCCCTGCAGATCATAAATAACACCGAGCAATGCATTTTGTCCACTCCAGTGTAAATTGTCCTCACAAAACCTCAACCACAGGGATCTCCAACAAGCGGCCCGGGGGCTAGATGCGGCCCGTGTGATAGTTCTCCTTCTGTGTTGCACCCTGAGTGCCGAAGCATTCGCCAGAGATCACTGTGAACGCCACGATTTTGAAGAAATGACAGTGAGGAGGGCAGAAGTTATGTCTTTATCCATGATGGAATTTTACTAAATTTTTGTGTGGAGATGATTCATGGATCATGGAAGAGTTGCAGGAAATTTTGGTGGCAATCCAGATCACTCTCTGAAGTTCTATATCTTTCTTTGAATCTCATTATTGGACACTTTAATGTATCGTATCTCCTCACAAAGATGAGTTGGGGATAAAAGTCCAACATGAGGCAGTTCTCCCGTTTGGCTACTAACGCCAATACAGAGGTCTGCCCTTCTTAGTTTTCAGTCATGAGATGATCCGAGCCCTGTAGTAGTTAGGAAACACTCAGTAGGTTACAGTGTTGTGTCCGTTGTGGTGAACAGATGGAAGGGTGAAAAGCACCACCTGTTTTGTGCTTTTCTGAAGAAAATCCAGACACACTGTGTTGGTCTTCTTCACTTAAAGTTTTACATAAATGTACTTTTCCCCCCGTTACGTATCCTCTTGGAGGACCGATCCTGGCCGGTTTGATGTCTTTGCTCAGTGGACACCCTTGTTGAAACAGCCTGAGGTTTTAAATACGCGGCTCACCCGCTATCCCTGTTCCCTTTTCAGCGTCTTATCCTCCAGATTGATATCAGACGCATTATATGGACGTTAATTCACCATGGAAAAAGCTTGGGCCATTCGGTGGCGCAGATGTGTTACAGCCCCCCCTACACACCCAACCACCCTTCATTTCTGGCCGAGACCCTCTCCTCCTTCTTTTTGCTCCTCCAAGGGTTTGGCACAGGAGAAAGGCTGGGGGGTAGGGGGTGGGGCAGCGGGAGGAGGTGGGGGATGTAATTGAAGGTTGGAGCCATGCTATCCCTCAAGGTGCCCCCACCAGCTCATCTCCATCCTGTGTCCTGCTCAATCCAGGCGATCCATTAGGAAGACAAGGCCTCTGTATCTCAGTACGGCTGATGTGAGTGTTTGAGGCCATCGCCGGGACCTTGTTTAGTCACCGATATCACACCAACCTCTGACTGTCATATTCAGGCTTGGCATGTGCTGCCGCCAAGCCATTAGGCCGTCTTGCCCGTCACTGGCGTTAACTGCTGCCTTTGTCTGTGATATGCAAATGCCTCCTTTTTTCGTCTTCCTCTTTTTTTCGGGTGGGGTGCAGGGAAAAGGCGCTTGCTTGCTTTGACTGTGAAATGAGCCTCCTTATGTAAAAGCCTGGACTGTCGTCCTGGCCAGTGTTTTATTTACCGTGACTCTCTCACACCTGATACGGACGATGCTAATTGCAGGCAAATAGGTTTGCCATGGTGCACGGTCTTCGCCCCCCCTCCCACCCACCCAAGGCCCCATCTGTGCCTGAAAGGAAACTTTGTTACATATCACCAAAGTAATAATTTACTAGCTACATATTGTATTGTAGTTGACTGACTATCATTTTTTTTTCCATCCAAACACTTGTTCTATTCCTTAACTAGTTATTTTCAGATCCAGGAGGGTCTTTCCCCAAATCACCTGAAGAAGGCCAAGCTCATGTTTTTCTACACCCGCTACCCGAGTTCCAATATGCTGAAGATGTTCTTCTCTGATGTCAAGGTGAGTCCAAGAAACACTCGTCCCTTTATTTACTGTCCATCCGTCTTATTCACTGATTATTTTTTAATTCAGTGGTTTGATCATTTTATTGCAGTTTTCTATAAACAGCACTGCAGTTACGGTTTATATTTTCTAATAAATTGATCAATATTTTGGTCTCCAAAATGTCAGGTCATAGTGTTTTTAAAAACTCACAATTTCTCAGAATTTAAAGAATCAAATTCAGAGTATTTTTGTGGTTCCAGAATCCAAAGTTGCTCCTCGTTAAACCAGTTAATCTGTGGTTAATCCTTTTTTAAATCAGTGCACAACTAAATCTGATGTAAAAGCTGCTGAAAGTGGCATGAAAACGTTCTTTTACTTTTTTTTTTAAATGAAAAACAGTTAAAATGGAAGAAAGTTATGATTTAAACTGGTTTCTCATCCTGGTTTCAGTTTTGAGTTTAAAACCAGTCAAAATCAGATTACATGTAATAAAACTGAACATTGTTATTGTCAAAATTTGGCTTTTTTTTTGTTGCTGTTGCTATATACTGCAACTTTTTAATGATCCATCAATTATCTGAATATTTGACAAATAATGTTCTACTGATCAATCAAGTATTTGTTGTCTAATACGCAAGAAACAGGTTTTTTTCCTCTTTGTGTTTCACTGTTATTATATTTGTTTTAAAAAGGGGAACTTTATTTATTAATTGTGATCAGGCTGCTTCAGTTTGTCTGCAGCTTTCACTCACCAAGTTGTGGTTTTATGCAAAAGACGAAAGAAGAGGAAGTGGTGTGCATGAGAGCCCGCGAGTATTGGAAAGATAAAGAGTGGGATGAGTAATGGAGGGGTGCAGAGGGCAGAGAGCCTGGAGACGGGGGAGTGGTTATCCGAGCAGGTGTACGGCGGATGGTTTGATGAGCATGGGGGGGGGGGGGGGGCACTGTGCAGGTCAGCGTTTGCTCTGCGTGGATTTGAATGAAGGAAATTTGGAAACACAAAGCACAATATGTAAGCTGCACAAAAACAACAACAGCCACGGCACAATGGGCGTTGTGCGACAGTTTGTTAGTTTTGTTGTGTTGTGCGATGGCGGCGGATGCGGGGGGGGGGGGGGGGGGGACACTGTGACAGATCCAGGCCATTTTATTCAAATCACAAGATAAAGGTTCCTTTTTTTCCCAGCTGCTGCCTCTTGGATGCCAACGTCGACCCTAAGCATGTAATTGGTTAGTTTGAAAGTTGGGGGCGCTGCGTTAGTAAAACCCCAATATTTGTTTTCACAGTTTATAGCGGTTTTACTAAAAAGATGGTTCACAAACTGTGGTCATGAAGCTACTTCTTAGTCTGGTTTGCTGTATGTCCCTGTTTGAAGGCAATCCCAAGTTCTTCACTGAAGAACAAATATTGCATCATAAACAGAAACTATGAAAACATTATGAAAGTCACTGATACCAGGTCAAGTTTATGTGGACATTTCCAAAGGTGTGGCAATAATAAGGCCAAGCCATCAAATTAGTGGCCTCATAGGCAACGACTGGATGTCTTTGGTACCAGGTCTCTTCAGAGGATTCTTGGGTATTGCTGAATGACTTGTGTTAAATGGACAGTTACTTCAACAACTTCCAGTGAGGAGGAGCACTTGCATTGCGAGGGAATGTCAGTGACGACATTTTGGCCATGTGGCACATTTCTCTGTGCGTGATCCAGCACACAGGTACGTCACTGTTGGGGACCCAAGATGCTGGAGAAGGCCATGGACATGGCCATGTTTGACCTGTAGCAAAAGGTTGGGATGGACTTGTCTGCTTGGGTGGTTGCCATCCAGGACCCAAGGCGGTGTGATGGATGCAGTGATGTGCCACACACAGCTGACCTCATTAAGTGTTTTTGATCCCATTAGACAAAGTCTTGCAGGCTCATCAGGGCTTCACTAATCAGGTTTTGAGTGTCAAGACTCTAATGAACGGAGGAAGTGAGTTTCCCCGACAACCAAGGAGCGTAGTGATGGTTTCCCTTAACAGAACTCTACTTAAGATGATTGTGACTTTTTTTTCTGAAATTAGGCATTTGTGAAATCTTTTGAAAGACATGTTATAACACTAATGTTGACGCTGCTGATGACATCACAATGTATCGTCTCATAAGCCTGAACAGATCTTACTCTGATATTCACGCAGATGCCTCCGTTATGGTGAGATCACTATTATCTGCACCAAGTATCACACAAAGATCTTTGTGATGTCATAAGGAAAAGTTGTTACATCAGAAGATGGGCGGGGGGGGGGGGATTGCATTCAGATCCTGGTCACCACCAAAACTTCATCAACTCACGCTTGAGTCAATCACCATCTTGTCTAAATCTGTCCATTGCCTTTTGGGATCATTCAATCAGACATACTGGGATCTTCACATGACCTTCACCCCTTCTGCCAGTTGGTGGTCAGTGCTATTGCTAGAATTTGATTGACCCTTCTACGAGTATGTCCCCACCTCAAACCTTCTGGTAAATACTGGCTTTTACTTCTTCAAGGTCCATGTGTTTGACCACATGTTTCTTCTAACCAACAGAGGAAGGTGGAAGTTACACAATCACTCCATCTGTTGGCAATCAAGGTTATCTCAAAGAGTGGCTTAATGAACATTTGTAGAGAGGTGGTCCTTGGGTCCTGCTGGACAGAGGTTTTTGGTGATGCTGATACCTTTGCAGGAAAACAAATGTCCAAGTCCTTGAGGTCCCGGTGCTTCCTGTCTTACTCTACATTTGTAAGATTAGAATGATATCCGGTGAGCCAAGGCAACACCTTTATGTCTTTGGTACTTGGACTTTTCAGAAGATCCTTGGATACTGTTGGAATGACTGTGTCAAGTGAAAGGTTACTTACATAGGGAGACTCAGATGAGAAGTGTCTTTTACCAGGTCTCCCTTGTAAAAGAGAACTTGATCTCAATGGGATTAAGCTGGTTAAATAAAGAAAATAAAATCATTTACACTGTGAGGGGATGTCAGCTATGGCACTTTGAACATGTGAGGCATGTTTCTGTACATGAACCGGCACTCAGGTGCCTCAGTGTTGAGGACCCCGGTAGCTACAGAAGGCCAAGGACACATCCATGCTTCACCTGGTTGCAGCAGATCGATTGCTACATTAAGGGATGGATTGGACATCTGTCTGAGTGGTTGCCATCCAGGACACGGGATGGTTCCACTGTTAGTTGGATGTGGTATTATGTAGAACCAGCACATGCTCCCACACCTGATTTGGTCTTTGGTGTGAGAGATGAAGTGATTAGTTGTTGTTGGAAACCCAGATCTGCCTCATTTTTTTCCTTTGATCTTTCTCTGACATCCTTGCTTTATGACATCACAAAGATAAGATAAAGTTTGGCCAGTATTATCTCGTAGGATGTGCACATTCTTGATTTTCACCATGTTCCTTGTTTTTACCTGACGTGTTTTAAAGTATAACTTCCACGCAGAACACATTTGCATGCGCGCCATCGTACGTCTCACATGACACCCAACCGCCCCTTGGAAACCCCATCTCTAAAGTTCTAGAGCTGCTTCTCGTCCGTTAGCAATAAGCGTCAGTGTTTGGAGCGCGGGTGTACGGGAGGTCAGGCAGGTTTCCCTTTTCTATGTCATTCCTTCGCCTTTCTGTTTTTCGCTGATGGCGTGTGTGCCTCGGCGGGGCCAGGAAGAAAGAAAAGCCAGCCGCTAGATTTGAGTCACTGCAGTAACAAAAGCCCACTTTCCAGGGCCGCTTTTTGTGTGCAGTCAGCCAATAGGCAGCCAGAGATTATCTCCCACAATTCACTCCTGCGAAAACAGGAAACGTTGGAAAGCCCTGATGACTGTGAAGGGGCTTATGAGAGAGAGAGAGGCCCGTATGAGCTTCCCCATCTTTCTGCGCTCCTCTCTGCTTGTTCTGGACTAGCTTAGCGCTCTGAGGTCTTCTGTGTGCTTTCTGGCCCATTGTTGACCGCTATTGTAGCGTGTGTGTGGGCCACCGCTACGCTGCCGCGTCTCGTCCAAATATGTTGAAACTGTTAATCGACTCAACAACTGTTGTGATTGTTGAGCTGTAATTTATCAGGGAAAACTGACTGAAGATTTGATGTAATTTTTTTAAGTAGTATTATTTCCTCTGCTGCAGAAATCAAACTATACTCCTCAATTTGATACAAAACTACCCCCCCCCCCCCTCCAAAAAAAACCTCACGCACACTAATATCAGAAGCATCCATGTGGCAGCCAAAAACGTAATAACGGTGCAAAGTCCAAAAACACACTGGGATCAGTCTGGAGTTCTGGCAGCAGGAGCCGGGAATCAATCCCACGACCCTTCAGGTTTAGAAACACTTTCTTCAAGCTAAGCTACACTTATCACATTTTACTAAGATATTTTGAGATATTTATTACATTAGTCAAAGTTTTAATCCGGGATTAAATAATTAATACATTTTGAATTTTTAAAATTGTGGGATTTTTCTTTTTTCTTTTTTTTTGCCACAGTGTTCTGAACTCTAACAAATATCTCCATAGAATCTCTGTAGTTTAAAGTAAAATAATTTACAGATGTCCCTGTTAGACCTTTATTCATATTATTATTATGACTAATTAACTGAATTACCACAAATTAGCAGATTAATTGGGATTTCAGAAAAAGAATGTTAAGTCAGTGTAAAATAGTCGTCTATGAACTCACATTATGTTTAAATCTGAACAAAACAAAAATAATGTGTTTTCTTTTTCCTTTTTACACAATTTATGTTTGAACAAAGTTTCTTTTACCCTCCACTGATGTCTGTTTCCTGACATCGTTCAGACTCAGACAAAATCATACACAGAAATCCACCAACAACATTTTATAAAAATCATCCACCACATGACGCTTTACAACTTTGTTTTCTTATTCTGAGATATTTAGTGAGATACGTGATATTTCACACTTATGAGATGGAAAAAGAAAAAGGCAGAGGTATGCACACCGAGAGCCCACTGGGTTCTCTTTTTTTCTCGTATGAGACTGTGTGTGTGTGTGTGTGTGTGTGTGTGTGTGTGTGTGTGTGTGTGTGTGTGTGTGTGTGTGTGTGTGTGTGTGTGTGTGTGTGTGTGTTGGTGCCACTTAGGATCTCGTGCTGTGAGCACTAAGCGCTGACCTTTTACTGGCTCTTCAGTGTGAGTGTGAGAAACACGCTCTCGCTGTCTTGCTCTCATCTCCCTCTCAACACACACACACACACATACACACACTATGCCCGTGTGAGAGACCCCTGCCAGCTCTGATGAATGAGCTGCAGTGATGTGTTCTCCGTCCTCCTGAGCCTCCATCGGGGGTCTCTGTGTCTCTGTGTCCCATCAGCTGTGTGAAGCACCGACGGCGCTCTGAGCCGTGGGCGACCCACCAAACCAAAGTCCTTCACTGAGCTGCACAAACAGATATAATCTACTCGGGGTCCGGCGTGCTGTGTGTTAAATCTTTGCTGTGACGAGAACTGGAACCAATATCCAATTTCATTTTTCGCCTCATTCAATAAAATATTAGATTATAGTTTTCAATATAGCAGTTATATTTTTCATGGATTTTTCAGCCAGTGTCTTTGAATTCTGTTCAAATACAACTTTGGTTAATTTTTGCCAGCTGGTCACACAGATGTTTTAACTCCTTTCGAACTCCTAGTCTCAAGCATGTTTTATAAAACTGTCACGTCAAAAGTTAGTTATTTTAGTACATATCAAGTCATTTTAGTACATATTAATAAGCTATTATAAGAGGTGTTAAATTAACACTGCAGGAGTGTTAACACTGCCAGTATTTGGTCTCATTTGAATGCACAAATTCTCCTGCTCCCTCCCTGCAAAAGCCACAAGCCCCACCCACCACATCTATTATTGGCCTGTATAGTTTATGATGCAGCACACTGATCATGCCTTTATTCGTCCCCATCACCTGAGGACTGTCGGCAAGAAAAAGAAATAATCCAGGAAATATGACAAGAAAACTTAAAAAATAAATTAATTAATGCACATTTGTAAGTGGGATAAAATCTTTTGAAATTTCCACATCTACCTTCAAAATGTAATGCAACATATTCCAGGATATAGATCGATTTTTTTGTAAAGCATTTCAACAAACTTCATCTCACCAAAAAAAAAGGTTTTACATTTTGCACCTCTGCGTCTTATTTCTCTTCCACATTGCACTTTTTCACTAACTTTCTAAAAGTTCCCTCTTAGTTTTTTAAGACAGTTATTTTTTATTGATGTAAAACTGGGTGAAATTTCTTTATTATTGGAAAAAGAAGGAAGGACAAAGATTATCCCTGGATATCTTATGAGTTCTTCTGAATGGGACACCAGTTCATCACAAGTTACATCCTAAACCAGGGCTGGAACCCATTTACACCTGGGTGGACTTGGGACAATCCAAGGACACAGACTGGTAGCCTGAAGTACACACCTGGATTAAAATACTGGTCTACAGGTTGGTAGTTGAGCTGCTAGCCATCAGAGCCAGCAGCTCTGCAGGTCTGATTCTTGGATTAACACCAAACCAGTTTACACCAGACCAGAACAGAACAAAATCCTCAATATCAGTGGCAGCTGAACCACTGATTCCAGCTGATGAATGGACTAAATGGTTCAGGTCTTGCTGCGGTGGAGCCACAGTCATAGTTGCTCGGACTCTGATGCGTCTTCCTCCTGGCTGTCAGCATAATGAAGTAACACTTGTTCAAAGTGACAAATCCATCACTCACTGGCCCACAGTGACACCAAAGGTCTCCTGCATGAGCGATGGATGCCAATGGTGTCACACATGCAGATATGTAGAACAACATCCATTCTCTAATGTGGATTATTCTGAGAATTTAAGCGACTTCCTGCAGGTGTGCAGCGTGTGAATGTTTGAAACAGCACTTAGATTTTAACAGTCGCTGTTCCCCAGATGTTTGGGAGCAGACACGAGGTGGATCTGATCTTAGATACGAGGTGGATCTGATCTTAGATACGAGGGCTTCATGTAAAACTGTTTTTCCACGCGGTCCATCTGCCTCGTTGGACGCGTTTAAGAACAGCCTGGTGCAGCTGATGTAGTTGGAAGTGTCAGTAGTTTGTTTGTTTGACACTCCGGTGTCACGACCCCAGTTTGCTGACTGCTCACGTTCTGACCCTCTGCACCCCCCACCCGTGCAGTAAAACACCATTGTCCCACAGCGCTGACCTGCACCCGTTCTCCTTTCCACCCTCCCTCATTTCCCCGTTTATGCTCACCCTGCACTTTAGGGCTGCCATCATGTTGCCCCTCCTCTCCAAAGCCACGCCAAACAACGTGGCGTGGACTAACTCTGTTCCACTCTGCACTTTTATGTCAGTTGCTGATCATTCCAGAAAGAAACGGCACCTCCTTCCGGCTCAGTCACGTCGGCCCCATCCAGCCATTCCTCTTCCACCAGTTGGTCAACATTTCTTCCTTTTGCAGTTTAGTACGGTTGTGCGTTTGCTGGCATCTCCGCTGGTGAGGAGAGCGTGCACGTGTTTGTGTACATCTGTGTGTTGTGGAACAATAGCTGGAGCCTAATCTCCATGTCAAAACGGCTCTGCCTCCCCGGCGAGCAGTCTGCTCAGCGTTTAGTATCGTTTTGTCCCCCCATTCTTCCAGCGCCACAAAAAGAGCCGAGGGGGTGAAAGGTGTGAGCGATGGCCGGAGGATATGAAGCTTTCAGAGGCCACAATGTGCTTGAAGCACACGTGTTTTAGGGCAGTCGCCTAAAATGGCGAGAAGAGAATAATTACTTTGATTTATGTTGATACAATAAATAAACTTCTTTAAAAAATAGCAAAGAATTTTGAGGCCAAATATCCACCAGGTGATGATGTATTGACTCGAGGAAACTATGCAGCCTCCGAATGTCAAGGTCGTCTGCGGTACTGCCAGCCAATCACAAGCCATGTGAACAACATGCTAAGCGGCGATGATATCGTAATATTTTAA
The DNA here is from genome assembly GCF_902500255.1 of Thalassophryne amazonica. NCBI lineage: Eukaryota > Metazoa > Chordata > Actinopteri > Batrachoidiformes > Batrachoididae > Thalassophryne > Thalassophryne amazonica. Next base: position 36,887,706 of record NC_047123.1, on the reverse strand, counting down.
ATAATTGCACTTCTATCAAAATTATTAAAACAGGTCTGAACTTCAAAATTAATAACAGTTTTCACAAACACAAAAAGTGAACAAATCACGTTTGGCACATCGACACGCACGACACTCATTACTAACTTATCACTTGGTTACGAAAATCATCATTAAAATTAAAACCTGGACATATTTTTATAAAGACGTGGCGCTTGGCATTGTCTTATTTAAGTTTTTTGAAGTTTGATGCCAAAGTTGTGACATAGAGAGATAGGAAACGCCATCCTACAAATACTGATATCAGATTTTCTTTCAAACATTTGCTTTCATGAAGTTGTAACACCCCAAACCTGGAGTGCACTGGCATTACACAGGAAGTCACTACACCGCCAGTCTTCCAGGAACTCTCACTTTGCTGGATCTGGTTTTGCCGAATGCGAGCTCAGTCTTGGGGCAGCCCTCAGCCCTCCGGTTCCTGATCTAGATGTTCTGACAGTTTCACTGTGAGACTAAAGCGTAAACCCTGAGAGGACCAGCCTGAAGCTCCTCGCCCTGTTCAACCTGGTCGAGTGGCACAGATCAGACGGCTACTGCATTCCCTCTTTTCTTTTGCCTTTCTTCTTCTTCCTCCTTTCTGCCTGGGAGGTATGGTGAGGGAGGAGAATCAGGATGTAATTGGTGAGCGGGGTTAAGTACATGTTTGAGCCCCCTGCGGGGCCAGAGCGCTTCAGATGATGACTTAATCGTTTTTCTGGTCAATTATGTGTTTGCAGTCTCACCCCCTTCACCGCTCCCTCCATCCTCCGGGTTACGATACGGGGAGGTCTGCTCCCAGTGGGGAAGATAAACCATACACACCCACGCTCTCCCACTCTCTCTTTCCCCTCCTCCTCCTCCTTGCTCCCTGTCTTACTTAATGTCTCTATTATCTTCTCTCACTCCATGATTTGTGATCTCAACTTTGATCTGTCTCCTGACTCCATCCAGTTGTCTGATTACAGTGCAGTGTGCACTGGGGGTGAGGTGGGGGTGAACTGCACACATGCTAGGTGTATTAACCAAAGCTTAGACTGGAAAAGGAAAGTGGAATACCCACAAGAAGCAGAGACGTACTGTTGCCAGAAATCAGAATCTTCTTGTTGCCAGGTGACAGAATTAACCACTGCTCCACCATGAGGTGGCTACCTCAAACATATCTCATTGGGTGTCCCACAAGGAAGCTGTCTAGGTCTACTCTTCTTCTCACTATAATAATGCCAATGCAATTTTTTTTTAAGTGTCCATTAATTTTTGTGTCAAGTCTGATTGGAATGAAAAACCAGTCATGTATTTAATAAATGAATAAAAAGCATTTTCTCAAACCAAAATGCAAACCGAAGCCACAAGAGTATCACTATGCAAAAACAGCTTTCCCAAAAGTAACACCGAGATGCCAGCTCCTTCAGCACATTTCATAAATACCTTTAATAAGTACCTTAAACTTTTAATTAGCCTGTTAATTACATTATTGTTAATATTCATTTATATGTGATTGTTTATTCTTACTGTCTTCTCAGGGTAGTAATTGTAACTGTTTATGCCCAGTGTCAACACCTTTCTTTGATTACAGTTTAAATTGAAAAGTAAATTTTGTAGAGTAAAACAGACTCTGTATCAAACACCTACTGTAGGACCCACTTAACATAGTGTTAAATCTTGTGTTTAATCAAATCTATTACCGTATACATGGACTCTTTTTTAGTATATCAACTTGATATGATGCTGTGATTGACTGGATTGAACACTACAAATGAACTGATTTAACACTACGATCAAACTGATTTAACACTATGATAGACTGGATTTAACAGTGCAATCAAGCTGATTTAACATTGATTGAGCTCACTTAACGCTATGATGGAGCTGATTTAACACTGATCAACTGGATTTAACACTATGAATGAGCAAGTTTAACACTAATAGAATTGATTTAACACTACGATCAAGCTGATTTAACACTATGATAGACTGGATTTAACACTGCAATCAAGCTGATTTAACACTATGAATGAGCATATTTAACACTAAGAACTTATTTAACACTATGATAAAGCTGATTTAACACTGTGATGGACTGAATTTAACATTGTGATTGAGCTGATTTAACACTGATTGTACTGATTTAACACTAAGATTAAGCTGATTTAACACTGCTATAGAATTGATTTAACATTGATCAACTGGATTTAACACTATGAATGAGCAAATCTAACACTAATAGAATTTATTTAACACTATGATAAAGCTGATTTAACACTATGATAGACTGGATTTAACACTGAGTGAGCTGATTTAGCACTGATTGTACTGATTTAACACTAAGATTAAGCTGATTTAACACTACAATAGACCGGATTTAACACTGCAATCAAACAAATTTAACACTATGAATGAGCAGATTTAACACTAAGAATTTATTTAACACTTTGATAAAGCTGATTTAACACTATAATAGACTGAATTTAACATTGTGATTGAGCTGATTTAACACTGATTGTACTGATTTAACACCAAGATTAAGCTGATTTAACACTGCTATAGAATTGATTTAACACTGATCAATTGGATTTAACACTACAGTTGAGCTGATTTCACATTACAATGGAACAGATTTAAAATGATAACATGATATAATACTAAGATTAAGGTGATTTAACACTGCTATAGAATTGATTTAACACTGATCAATTGGATTTAACACTACAATTGAGCTGATTTCACATTACAATGGAACAGATTTAAAACGATAACATGATAATACTAAGATTAAGGTGATTTAACACTGCTATAGAATTGATTTAACACTGATCAACTGGATTTAACACTACAATTGAGCTGATTTCACATTACACTGGAACAGATTTAAAACAATAGCATGATATAATACTAAGATTAAGCTGATTTAACACTGCTATAGAATTAACACTGATCAACTGTTTCTACAGTTGAGCAGCTTTAATGCTGATGGAATTAATGTCACCCTACAACTGAGCTGATTTCACATTATAATGGAACAGATTTAAAACGATAGCATGATATAATACTAAGATTAAGCTGATTTAACACTGCTATAGAATTCATTTAACACCGCAGTTGAGCTGATTTTATTTTTATTGGGCTGATAAAATATATATGTCCTCGCTGCAGAATCTACTTACTCTACAAATTTTACTTTGTGCTTACTTTTAGCTACATTTTGCTTCACTTTTTAAAAACCTGAAATTTATCTCAACGTAAAGTTTGAGAATGTATAAACCGTTGTGGTCCTCCTCATCCCCTCTTCTTCGTTGGTTTGCTTGTCCGTGGCGCTGACTGTTTTCTTGACCACCTTAAATGTCTTTTGTTCCAGTTTAACCGCTGCATCACCTCCCAGCTGATCAAGTGGTTCAGCAACTTCAGGGAGTTCTACTACATCCAGATGGAGAAGTTTGCCCGGCAGGCCATCAACGACGGAGTGACTGGCGCCGAGGAGTTGAGCGTCAGCCGCGACTGCGAGCTCTTCCGGGCCCTCAACATGCACTACAACAAGGCCAATGACTTTGAGGTAAAAAAAAAAAAAAAACTCTACTTTATTCAAACGGTGCTTCAACGTGACGGCTGGAGGTCCGACACAGTAGGAAAGGATGAAAGCTGGATGTGGTCATTGGGAGGAGGAGCTTATTTTTTCAAACAAAAGTGAATTTCATTTGATACGTGGCGATGGCGACAGCTCAAGTGTCAGCGACCTTTGACACTGACTCCTGCTGCTTTTGCATTCTGTAAAAAGCAGGCAGAAGATATTCTGGGAATCTGATGTTTGATGGCTGTTTGTCGCAGATTGTGCCCGTGTGACGAAGTGTCATCAAAGAGGAAGAAAACACGCCGATGCCACCGCTGCACTCATTGTGCCTCTTCCTCACTGTTCATTTCCCCTCAGGGGCTCTCAGGTTGTGTGCAGGCGTTTGTTTGAGAAACCACATTTTACTTCCCCGTCATCATTTTCCCTGATCTGCAGTGAGATGCTCGTGTGTGTGTGTGTGTGTGTGTGTGTGTGTGTGTGTGTGTGTGTGTGTGTGTGTGTGTGTGTGTGTGTGTGTGTGTGTGTGTGTGTGTGTGTGTGTGTGTGTGTGTGTGCGCGGCTGTGACCGTCTTCCAGTATATTGTCATCGTAAATTCTCGGCAGTCAACTTCACCTTTAATGCGGTTCGTTTTTCACACTTCTCTTTTTGCCTCCTTCTCATGTGTTGTCAGGTGTGCGTGCACGTGTAAGCGCGTGCACAACTTTGTGTAAGGAAACTATTTCAGGAACACTGGTCTGTTGGCGAACAGTAGACCTGTACAAGGTCCCCTTACCAAGGACCTGGAGTCGTCTACGGTCCACAGATCTAAGGTCGAGATCGCACGGGGAATCTGAAACCCACATTTGGTTTTCTCAAATTTGAGCAAATGCAACGGAGGCCAACAGGTGGTGCTGTGCAGAAAGAGTTAAATAGGCCGAAAGACACTCTAGCGACAAATGCAAGAGTCCATGGGTTTTAACCTGGTGGTCAGAGTGCCTGCTTCCCATCCTGGAGGTTGTGAGTTCACGGCCAGAGTGGGCTAAAGGGACGGAGGTTACACAAAGTTAAACTACAGCACCGCACGCAAACCTCCGCCAACACTAGTTTTCAATTCCACAAATTTTTAACTTGGAAAAAACTTTCAAGGTCAAAGTCCTGTTAGAAGTGTCTTTTCATAACATAAAATATAATTGGGAATAACCCTGTTGTGTCTGGTGATTTGCGGACGTTCATGTTGGTTATACGGTTGCAAAATGAGCTTTAAAAATCAGACAAGACGCAAATCATCAGACACAAGACGCAAATCATCAGACACAAGACGCAAATCATCAGACAGGACGCAAATCATCAGACAAGACGCAAATCATCAGACAAGACGCAAATCATCAGACAGGACGCAAATCATCAGACAGGACGCAAATCATCAGACAGGACGCAAATCATCAGACAGGACGCAAATCATCAGACAAGACGCAAATCATCAGACAGGACGCAAATCATCAGACAGGACGCAAATCATCAGACAGGACGCAAATCATCAGACAGGACGCAAATCATCAGACAGGACGCAAATCATCAGACAGGACGCAAATCATCAGACAGGACGCAAATCATCAGACAGGACGCAAATCATCAGACAGGACGCAAATCATCAGACAAGACGCAAATCATCAGACAGGACGCAAATCATCAGACAAGACGCAAATCATCAGACAGGACGCAAATCATCAGACAGGACGCAAATCATCAGACAAGACGCAAATCATCAGACAGGACGCAAATCATCAGACAGGACGCAAATCATCAGACAAGACGCAAATCATCAGACAAGACGCAAATCATCAGACACAAGGGGGTTATTCCCATTCTAATCCAGTTTCATTGTTTGCACGGTTTATTTTTCTGTAGGTAATTCGGTCGACGAGGTTTACCTTCGAGTCGAGGCAGCGTCGCTCCAAAAGTGGTCAGGGTGCGGAGTAATTCATCAAATGTGAAAATCCATAAAACCATCAAATGTGAAATGGTAATTCTGTATCAGAATCCACATCAATACTTTCATACTATAGCTTAAATTCAACGATTTTGGTCGGTACACGACCTTCTCTCGCTCTCAGCGCCATTATGATATCTACGTAGCAGCACACGTGGCCGGTCAGGGCACAAAGTAAATGTGAAACAGTACAATATTTTGTGACCTTACACCTGATATTATACGGTCTGAAATCTCACATGATTAACCAATCAGATTTACAGAAAAAATTTAATTGGATTAGAATACAAAATATAGATCTAAAGGAATTTTCAATGTGAAAATCAAATATCCGCTAAATCCGCAATACAGATCAGATGCAGATCAGACTTAGTGTACACATTGCGAGTGTCAGTTTGCACCTCATTGTCACAAATCAGAGTGATTGAGGCACTTTTGATTAAGATATAATGCAAAATGTACATCAAATGGGCTTTTCAATATTCAGTTCAAACATCCACAAAATCCATAATCTGGATCAGATCTGGATCAGACTTTGTCAGGCGATAGTGAGTGCCAGTCTGCACCTCACTTTCAAATATGAGAGTGATTGGGACATGTTTGATTGAGATATAATGTAAAATATACATTAAATGGGGTTTGCAATGTTAAATTTAAATGGCCACAAAATCTGTAATCCAAATCAGATCCAGATCAGACCTTGTTAGTCGATAAAGGATACCATTCTACATAACACTCAAATATTAAAGAAATTTGATCTTTTTTGACAAAGTAATGAATTTTTGAATATTCTTTCAGTGTTTAAAGTTAGGGATTTTTCCAATTTTTCCTGATTTTTAGTTTTGTTACTCACATAGCTGAATAAGACCTGTTGAGTCAAATGAGATTAGCATGGATGAACAACAAGTCATTTTTTTTCCATTTACAAGCAACATATTAATTTTTATGAGTCATTTTACAAGTTACTGCAAACTATGATAAATGTTTTTGGAATACGCTATATTTTGCGAGAACAAAAATAAATCTCATGTAGTTGATTCTGAAGGTCATTGTAATATTGCTCGTTATGTGGTCAAAACCAACATTTTTAGATGTCTATCACTAATTTTTTAGTCATTTCTGCATCTATTTTATTTAGCCAGATTTTCTAATCTATACGGTCTTCTTTCTGATGTAACCAACAGCTTGTGTGTAACGTGTTGGAATCAGCCAACAATGAAAAGTGAAGGCAACACTTGCAGGAGATGCTTAAACAAGACTGAAGGATGCAGTTATCCAACCGTCTGTCTGTGCCGTTTAGCCGCGGCATCACGACAGTTGGTTTGTAACAATCAAAAGTAATACCCAGCTCAATCTAAAAAATATCACAATGTATTTATTGAAGATTGTGTCACAGTAGAAATGTGGAAAAGTAAAAAAAAATGGTCATCTTACTTTTGTAAATGTGAATTATGCTGCACCAACACATTGCACACCATGATGCAAAGGTTGAAAGCAGCGACAAGAATAAAGGGAGAGCAAGAGATAAATTATTGTAGTGCAGAGTCGCTCAGTTTCATATCATTCAAACAGGAAAGACTTCTGTGATATTATAAAGAGAAATGAAGCTGCAAAGTCACAAAATGTTGACTTTTTAAACAACTATAAATCCAGAATCTTCAATTCACTTTCACTGTAAAACGCAACAAATCATCCTGAAGGCAGCACACACACACGAATGTTTAAACCTTTCCCACCCCACGAGGAACCACATGGGTGATAATGATGATAGGAAGAAACCTGAAGCAGGCCCGACTCAGCGGGGGGACCATCTGCTACGGTCATTCTCAAGATAAAACAAAAAGCACAACAAAGTTCCCCTTTTTAATATAACTTTGGTGAAGTAAGTTATTATCCATCAAATCAAGACTACAAAATTATCTCACTGTCAGTGATTCTGCTACAGAGACGGTAAAACATCAGCGTGAATTCAAATAAACAAGTCTCTCGACAACAGCACAGGATTTCTTTGATCACAGCAAAGTACAGTGAAGAAACTGTTTGCAGCCAGAGAGTGTGTGTGTGTGTGTGTGTGTGTGTGTGTGTGTGTGTGTGTGTGTGTGTGTGTGTGTGTGTGTGTGTGTGTGTGTGTGTGTGTGTGTGTGTGTGTGTGTGTGTGTGTGTGCGCGCTCACATACAGTGTGTGTGAGAATGTAGCGTGCACAAGAGCGTTTTGTTGCTGCTGCATTTGTCCTGCACAGCTCGAAGGGTACAGCCGTCCCTTGGACCGACCCGGCGTGCTGGCAAAGCACTTCTCCAGTGTGTCACTTTGAGGAAGGAAAAATCTCACTGTGATCAAGGTTAAGCATCCTACTGTTTTAGTGAGAGGAAGGGGACAGAGGGAGAGAAAGGGGGGAAGAGGGAGATAGATAGATAGGGGATAGAAGGTGAGCGCTCCGAGACAAAGGAGAAAGTGATGGAGGGAGAGAGAAAGGGGAGAAAGAGAGAGGGGGAAGAGAGATGACGTGTCCTTGCGAGCACTGGGAGTTTTGCAGCGCTCACATTTAAAGCGCCTCTCTCTCTCTCTCTCTCTCTCTCTCTGTTATTTGTCCACTGGGGCTCTTCTGTGTGCGCCCACACACTAACACACTTCCCCACATCCATCTTCAGCCCTCTTAAGGGATGCTTTGAAAGACTCTGCGAGGCACAAACTCTTGAGGTCTAAATAACCCCAAACTAATTCAGAGCCAAACACCACTTTGTTTCTTTGCTCGTGTCGAGTGCAGGAATTATTCAGAAAAAGGCTTTAATCGCCGGACCAACAGCTTTCACATTCTCATCAAAATTCAATGTCTTTGAATGGGTACAGACTGTTTACATTACATTAAGCCGTCCCATAAATGCTGCACCTGTTGTATAACCTTTAGGCAATTTATGGATTGTTCTCATTTAGCTATAACCCCAAACTTTGAGTTAATGACTACTGTCTACATTTATGTAATAATATATAAGCAAAATTAAATCCATCCTCATGGCTTTAATATGTGGTGTGCCACAAGGTTTCCTGCTTGGTCCCATGTTGTTGTCTGGGCACACACTCTGACTGTTCCAGAAAAACTGCCACATTTAGATCTGTTATTTTAGTTTTGCTGACGTGGATCAAGCTGATCTTGAAGCAGTGGCAAAAACCAAAACCTGTGTGAAAATTTCAAGTCAGTCAGGAGATGATCGTCAGGTCACTCCATCTCAAATCAGACCACCTTGGAATTGTTTCATAGTTTACATAAACAGCAAGTATACAAAAAAATGTTCTTGTGTCTTGATTAGTTTGTGATATATGGAGGGGTTTTTTATTTTTAAATAAAGGGTAGTGGCCATAATAAACAAGCTATTTGCAGATATAAATGTGAACATTAGCAAGATAAGACGGACAGAGAGGCGGCTGTAGCCTTAATATACTGGGTTTGCTAAAAATGCTGTTTATGCTACATATTTTAAATTAGGGGTCAACTAATTATCAGCCTGGGGTCACCTGATTAGTGTCAATAATCAGTTGACCCCAATTATATATTGACTTTTACTTCTAAAATGTTTGGCCTGCACGTATTTGCCAAGGTACGTCTCACTGAAAATTGTACTCAATTGTCACACTCGAACAAAACTTCTAAGTGGTTCAGATGTTGCTTTTTGAGACGTCCACTGGAGTTTACCGAGTCAAAGGTGAGACTATATAGACCTGGATGAATCTCAAAATGACACAAAATACCAACATGTGAATGGTAGCGGGCCGTCGCTGCCTTCCTGATCATGAACCATACTTTTTTTTTTGCTGTCATACTTCAGACAAGGCCCTCATTCTTCACGTGGCACCAGGAAGCCGCTGGCAAAACACGTTTAAGGGGAACAGGCTTATTTGCATGTAGAAATGTGAAAATTTGCAAGAAGACAGACGGAGAGGAAAACCGTGAGTGCGGGGAGGTGAGTAAGTCTTCTGTTGTGTTGAGGAGCTACAGTGGAGGATGGTGTGGACGAGGGAGGGACAGCGTTTTGCATATTAAGGTTTTTTTTTGGGGGGGGGGGGGGGCTGGACAGGTGTCTGAGAGATACAGGAGCTGATTAGAGTTTAGCACAAGGAAAATTTGCCCAGCAATGCAAATTCTACCCCCCCACACAAACGAACCTCCTTGGTGAGCACGAAGACGTGTGGGGGGGCTTTCACTGAGCTTGTGTGTATAAGTGTGTGTGTTTGTGAGTGCGTGGGTTGTGTGGGTTTCTTTCTTTTTTTTTTTTTTTTGTTGCTGTGCGTGTGCGCGCGTGAGTCATAGAGGTAATGTGGAGATGGAAGCGGACTGGATGCGTATCAGGATGCCCCCAAGGCCCTTTTCTGTGGATCTCTCCCCTTTCTCCTCCACGTCCTCCTCCTCCTCCTCCTTTTCCTCCCCTACCTGCCTGCTCCACCACTTGAAACAGGAGCCTACGCAGATTCAGCAGGCGTGCACACACACACACACACACACACACACACACACACACACACACACACACACACACACACACACACACACACACACACACAGTTTTCCCTTTGCCAGATTCTGCATCATCAAAGTTCCATCCACCTTGACGGCGTCTTTGGAATGAGATGTCCTCTGTTTCAGTGCTCACAAACACAAAGTGTATTGTCATTTCAGAGCCATGGCATTAGCGCACGTTAACGTACGCAGTGCTAACCTTTAGTGAAACTACAGCACGCCTGAACCCGATGCCCTCAAACCGTTCGGCTGAAACTTGAGACAACAAGCTGATTTCTTCTGAGGAAGAAGCTGCTGATGTGACTGGAGGGAATGAAAACCTGCAGACTGTTAGTCCTTCATGGTTTAAACGGTGTCTTATTCAAAGAAACTTAGACAGTCACTGAAGAACCAGTTCAGAAAAGTCTCAGACAAAAACACCCGCTCATTACATTAGGATACTTGCTGATCAGTTTTACAATGTTCTTGTTGGATTATGGATAACAGTGGAAAGACCTGACCAGATCATCAATACCAGAGCTAGCTTGCAGTCTATTTGACAGTCTAAACCATCTAACCCCTCTATGCAATTGTCCAAAGACCACCACTCAAACATGACTAATGAGTTCAAATAAAGCTTTTCACCTCCTCTACCAGTCAGTCATCAGACTGTAAGAGTAGGTCAGTCCAGTACAGGACCAGATGCAGAGTGGACCAGTGCTTATGCCTGGAGACTGTTGTGTGGACAAGAGTCTATGACTATGCTTGGATGGGACATCAGTCCATCAGTGGTACCCACTTATGGAGATGATGTTGATGAAGGGTTAGGAGGACCTTTATGGGAGAACAAAAATGTCCAAATCAGTTGGACCAGATGTTGACCTGCCAGCTCCCAAGTGCAAAGTCCATATGATGTCCAGTTATGATAAATCGTGGAGACCATCATCTAAGTGCACACTGGGCTTCTTCTGCAAAACCAGAAGAGTACAAACGTCTGAGTGTGAATAAAAAGGTCCATTTATCTGATTATGCCAACAAAAAAGCCAAACTTTGGTACAGTCTCTTCCAAGGATCCTTGGGTACCACTGGAATGACCATGTCAAATAAGCGGCTACTTAAGGAGACTAAGATGAGGGGTAACATTTGCATTGTGAGGGAGCGTCTGCTTCAACATTTTGGTCACATGGTATGTTTCTCTGGACTTGATCCAGCACATAGGTGTGCGAGGACCCCAGTGACTAGAGAAGACCAGTGACATGCCCATGCTTCACCTGGCTGCAGCAGATAGATGGGTACTATCAAAACATGGGTGTATCAGTTGTCTGCCAGAGTCGGCCATCGAGAACCCAACGAGGTTCCATGGTGTCGTGGATCTGGTGAAGCCTGGCGGTAGGGCATAATTCCAGACTGGACTTCACCAACAAAAATGTCAAACTGGAGAGACGATAAGTTTTGGGAACTTCTGTCAGTCAGGGCTGACACTAAAATTGTCAGATAAGTTCAAGGAACGGTAAGCGTATCACATCCTGCTTCGTGGACGCTCTCCCCAGAGGCCACCACTCGATTAAAACCAAAGACAGTCTGAAAATGGACAATCGACTATTGGATGCTACATGTGTGAAAGAGCAGCAATGTTCGGACCAATTTCTCCAGACACTGTCCATAGTCTATAAGAAAAAAAAGCTCGAGCGAGCGACTTTCTAATGCGGTGTCCCATCCATGCAAGCCCATCCTACCTCTTACACCCACATTTAAGTCAAAAGAGCCATTTGAAAACCTGAATTGACAAGTATAAAACTGAACCTTGTCCTCACAAACGTATATAAACAAGGCCACAGACACACACGTCGTTGGCCTTTCTTGTTTGATGCTAATCTACTCTGTCACGAGTTGGCCTAATACGCTCCCCATCTAACTCCCAGCTCCTCTTTTGTCACGATTGTTTCCCTTTTCCTTTCATATCCCTCCTCCCTCACGTCGTTCTCTCTTCCTTCTGTCGCCTCTCTTCTCATTCTTTCATCCTCCTCTTTTGCATGTCTTCCGTTATCCCCACTCCCTCACATTTTCTCCCCATTAGGAAGTTTTAATGGCATAATTGTCACATTCCTTCTGGCACAATGAACACCAGCGGTAATTAAAGAGCTTGCCGTTAATTACCTAGACCCCAGCTTCACTTTTCTCTTTTCTCAGCGCCTCTCCTGATCTCCTCTCTTCTTCTCTTTCTTCTCCGCTTCTCTTTCGCTCCGTCCGTTGCCATCAAAGTCTTGCAAAAACACACCCGGCCTCCGAAAGCCTTGACTTTGAGCAGCAGCACTTTCATGTGTGGACTCAAGTGAAATTCTCACTTCGTGTCCTTTCCTTTTGACTCCACACCCGCCCCCCCCCCCCCCTTTGTCTTTGAACTCCCAATGACAACACACATCTTTCATAAGACATGAATGTGTGTGACCCAGTAATGTGGGGAGCATGGTTTTATGATGGCACTGGGAAACTCTCAGATTTCCGTAAGACAGTCGAGGCCAAGTTTCCTCTGTCAGCGAACGGTCGTTCCACAGAGGACACAGCACACCGTTTAAAAAGGGACGTGCCTGTAATGTTTAAACAAAAAAAGTAGTACCTCCAAAAGTGGTAAGAGGCCTGATTAGCTGCTTATTCTCTCATTGGAAGCATGTCCCATTCCTTTATTTCATCCTCAACTGTCACCTTAAAAGTGATTGCGTGCATCAATCAACAGACGGCTTATGTTGTTCCACCATTTATGCAACTTTACAACTCTTCAACACTGACACGGGGGGCACCAGTCTGTTTGCATGGCGTTAGTAGGTATATTGTCCCTTGAAGAAGAAGGAGGTCAGATCAGAGAGCAGCGCCGCGTCCACTGCAACACGGAACTGGTCCGTCCCGTCCTCTCAAATGCAAGCATCTGCTGCAGTCAGGTGAAACATGGGCATCGCCTTTAGCATGAAGTGAAAAAGAGTCAACGTCTCCACCCTGGACAGGATGCTGGTCTAGTCCATCACAAGTTACTTCCACAGCCAAGGCTGGTTCTCATTTGGGTGATTCTTTAACTACGGGCACTATTGGCCTTGTAAATGTAATTTCCACCACACCATTGCCTTACAATATAAACTGTTTGTTGTGATTTGGCGCTATATACATGTGCTCTGATGTCACTGTTTATCTCCATAGAAACTACCCAAACAATCTTTCATACAAACGGTTTAAAGGGCCATTACAGTGTTGTGGTGGAAATTACAGCAATAGTGTGGGACAACTACATTTTGTTTAAAAAAAGTCACAACAGTTGTATGACATTGAATACCCCAATTATGTTTTGATTATTTTACTGATATTTTATTCAGAGATATTTTAAAACATTAGAAAAATGTTTCTTTACCATTCATTTTTATCATTGAAGATCAAAAGTCTGGGTGTGGGACAAGCACAAAACGGCAATATTTGCAATAATGATGCTGAAAAAAGGTGAAAAAGTCATCATAGACTACTAGAACAAATTTCTTAACACACTTTCATTGTAAAGATAACTATAAAAGTGTGACATTTCCCCTTTTTTCTGTTTTTCATACAATATGATCAAAGGACATAATAAGTGCCCATAGTCTAAGAATCACCCAGATACAGCTGGTTGGACTGGAAGGATGTAAATCCAGTGTCTTGTCCAAAGACACAGACAGGTAGAGAAGCAAGCATCAAATCTCTGTTGTTCTCCTGTTTTAACCCTGTGTGGTTGTCAGTCGAGTCACTTGTACTCTGAGAAGATATAACTTAGATTCCACAGTCACTTTAGGTGAAAGTGAAGAACAGGGACAAGTGTTCAAAAGAGGAAATCAAGTTGCTCTTTTTTTTTTTCTTTTTTAAACACAGAGGGAGTTAAACTTACGCAGTGCCCTCATGGACATGGACGGAAAACCTGGCATGCAGACACACCTTCCTCCTCTCTGGGACTTTTCCTCCTTCCTGGTCCTCCACCTGCTACATCCCTCCTTCTCGCTGTCTGTCTCAGACTTTCGATCCATTACGAGAGCCGCAGAGAGCTGAGAGCAGATGCTGTCTGTCCAACCGCCGTGCCCCATAGCATTGTGTGCTTCACCTCTCCTTCCCCCCTCTTCTCCCTCGTTCCTCCTCTTCACGTCCCTCTTGGGGCTCCATTTGTTCTCCACCCAAAGAGGCTAATGTCTGCTCTCCTCTTTCTCCTGTCATTCCTGATCTTTTTTCATCTTCGCGCAGTGCGTGCATGCGCGTCTTTGACCGGGGTTCGACCTCAGGGGATTTGTGGTGAAAAGGTCACGACCACAACACTGAATGGCACAGATACAAATAACACATGTAAGCAAACATAAAGATCTGTATACGCACACACAGGTGGACGGCTTTGAGTGAAAGGCTCTAGGCTTCCCTTTGAAGAGTGATTGAAGAGAAAAAGAGAGAAAACAAGCGGTATAGATTTAGGTTCAGAGACGCCAAAGATATAACGGTACAACTGCCAGTGGGCTCACAGGCAAACCGCTGTCTGCTCCACACCGCCACTCTGAGTCTTTTTCTCCCATTCTGAAGTCTGTTCAGTCAGTTATGATGACCTGTTGATCAATGGCAACATGTGCTGATAATTTCAGACAATCAATAATAATTTGAATAATTTTGTGATGGTAAATGGTGCAAACGCATCACATCAGAAAGTAACAGAATAACCTATATTCTCATCAGATACCAAACTCAGTTATAGATCATCAATTCCTGACAAGCCAAAGCAACTATATATATATAGAGAGAGAGAGAGAGAGAGAGAGAGAGAGAGAGAGAGAGAGAAATGAAAAACAAGGTTTTCTAATTTGTCATATATTTAATTTATTTTAATAGATAATAATGATGCACTTTCCCACAGTGCTTTACAATCAACCATCCACAAAAATAAATAGAACATAAATAAAAAAAAAACCCACAAACAAAACAGACAATACCCATAAAATAATAATATTGAACAAAATTTAAAAACATAAAACTTAAAATTAATAATTCATGAAGACATCCTCAATAGTTTTTATTGTGTAAAACAAATTTTAATCTACTCTTCCTTTTTAATGTTGTTTACTGAAACAAAAAAAATATATATAAATTTTACCAGCTAATCACTTCATGTCCATATTTTTTTCCTTCTTTAACAAAAACTGACATGCTAAAAACACCCAGCTGCTAATGCTAGCTCATAGTGGCTAATAGCATGTAGCATGAGCACCAGATCTCTCTGTCTTTCTCTTTTTTGCACGTTTTGGACACGCAACGTTTCACAGCAAAGACCCGCCTCTGCGTTCACGTTTAATATTTTGTGTGTTTGTGTGTGTGTGTGTGTGTATATATATATCATCACCTCCAGACGATCTCGATATATACAAAACAATCAGTATCTACACACATTATCCCTGAGCTTTAGTGTGCGTTGAGTCGTCTTATGGCTTTTTAATTGTCTTAGTCAGAGGAGTTTTCAAAAGAAAAGACGGACAGCAGGATCATCTGCTCCTCACTGAATAGCCTCCGGCTATTGAGGGTCCCCGTTTGACGTGGACTGACAGGTCTTTTTTTCACTGTGTGTGTGTGTGTGTGTGTACCTTCATTATGTGTGTTGATTAAATGGCTGGAGTCGCGCGCGACGCCGGGGGCACCGGGGCAAAGAATCACTTTAATGTTGCTACTTTATCCAGCGTTTCCTCACAAACTCTCTTTTTTCCAACTCCCAGTCGTGTCCCTCCTTGTCCTCCTCCTCGTGTCCCTCCTTGTCCTCCCCATCGTGTCCCTCCTTGTCCTCCCCATCGTGTCCCTGGTCACCTTGCGAGGGGAAGCCGGCTCTGTGGCACAGCTGCTGATTATGTCATTATTCCTGGACCATTTTGGTCTCCCTCCGTGTGTGTGTGTGTGTGTGTGTGAGACTAATGAAGCGTGGCAAAGGGACTCATGCCAAAATGACCAGGACGTGCATCAGAGCTGCAGATGTGTCAATGACACCCCCCCTACACACACACACACACCTCCAATGTTCATACACCCCCCCCGATGAACACACACTCAAACGCTCGCCCTCCATCACTCCGGTCTGTAGTATTTTTCTTTCTCCTACCATCTTGTCCTCTGTCTTCTCTCCCATCTCCTTCTGTCCTCATCAGCCCCTTGCTTCCTCTCCTTGCCCTCCATCCTTTGTTTGTCCGCCCGCTCGTACCCTCCCTTCTTCCTTTCCTCCCTCCCTCTGTTCTCCTCCTCCCCAGATGTCCCGATCCCCTCTTCCAGTCTCCCTCGCTCCTTTATTTCCCTTTTGCCTCCTGCTCTGTCTCCGTCTCTCGGAGCCCCGTTGACTTCCTGACCTCCAGAGGCCCCGCTGCAGCGTGCCGCAGACTTCCCCCCAACCCCCTCGTTTGGGTCGCTTTCACTTCGTTTGTGTCACTGTGTGTGTCCACCATCCACACTCAGGAAATGAATCCCTAATGGACCAACGATACCCCCAAACTGACACGGGCGTGCACGTTAGCAGACCTTCAGCCACGGAAGCAGCCATTATATTTTACCATAAAGTAGGCGGGGCTTAATGAGAACAGAGATGATCAACAGCATTGTTGAATGTGAACTTGCTTATCATGAAGAGCAGCTCATAAGCATTTTATTATTTGTCATAAAGAGAATAAATACAAAGTGAAAGACATCAAAGGGCTGACGCATATCCAAGAAAGACAAATGATGCCCAACTTCAGCGTCTTTGACCCCCTTCTGTCCTCGACTTCCAGTCGAGATGCACCTTGAGAAGAGCCCATGTGATGCCGGTGCTCGTGCACAGACGCATGTGTGCACGCGGCAGCACCTCAAGGCTCCATGTTCTCAAGGCTATCAGCAGACTGAGGGTGGCTGCTGTTTGCTCAGCTTGGAGGCCCGTTTCCCATCTCCAAAGCACGGAGTTAAAAACAGACCTCGCGGAAAAACCTTCTGAGGAAAGATGGGAATTTTCGGATAGCGGACGGTTGTGCAACCCACTCCGGCTCTGGCCATTCTTGTCCGAGCTGGTTGGCTTAGACTCTCCAGTCGTGGCAAAGTCTTATCAGTAGGTTGGGGACAAGTGCAGCAAGGGGTTGGAAGAAACAGGACATGGGTTGTGTTTGCATAGAGAGACAGTTTAGGCCAAGGACTTATCAAGGCCTTTGTAGATTATTGATCAGAGCCAATACATGAGGCACGGGGCCTGGATATGTGTGCGTCTGGTTTCAAGGTTCAGGAAGCTCTGACATTATCACTGAAATGTCACAAGACCCATCAGCTTGTTTTTAATCTGTTTGCTTTGCTCTCAGCAGGAAAGAAACAACGGTCTGTGGAACTCTATGCATTATTTTAAAAAATGGATTCGGGGGGGGGGGGGGGGGGTTCCTCAAACTGTACAACTGTGGCAGATCCAGATCATGAACATTTTTTTTTTTAGTAATCCGTCACTGCAACACCCCTTAAATCCTTAAAACCAACAAGCTGCTTGTGGGTTTGAAAGGTTTTCTCTAAATATAATGTGGATAAAGCAGCTGCAATAAATGGTGTTATTTTATTGACATATATGTTAAATAAATAAAATCAGTGAATAAATCAATCTAGGCTCCTTTGTGCAACTTTCAGGACTCAGCTGAGACCAAGAGTCACGACAGAAATTCTATAAATCATCAACTGAACTACAGGCTGAAGAAGAGATGATATGATAGAAAGAACAGAGATATTGCCAAAAGAGAGAAAGTGAAACAGAAAAACAAACATAGTTTTAGTATATGGATTATCATCTGGACTCTCTGCTTCCCCTCCACAATAATGGTAGCACTGGTGGGTATTTGGGAAATGTATAGACTTTATATGTTTGGGTTTGTTTGTTTTTTTGAAAACAAACTTCAAGGTATTTTTTCTTCTTTTATGATCTGTGAGATAACTTATTCGTCACAAGAGACATTTTTGAGTTTTCCATCCTTGTAGCCATGATTGTGTCATTTCAATACAGGTGCAGGACTTGCAGGTGCAGTGAAAAATGAAGTCAGTGAATAACAAATGTGACGGGAGCAAAACCAAAAAATTAAAAGCCCCAAATTTCTTGAAGTTCACAGAGTTAATTAATGGGGTTTTATAAGGTTTGCAGAAGGGCTGATCCATATTGAAAGGCAGAGCAGCAACATTTTAAAACATATTTTCAGTTGTGATGAACTGGTTTTCACAAAACTTGGCAATATTTTGTGGCATCAGTGAATTTAATATTTTTTAAATTGCATCTTGTAATATTTATTATAATTATAACATATTACATTTTTTAACCATTGAAGTGATTCTTGCTAAACTTTGTTAAAATCATAGTTGTAACCTAAAATATTACATTTTGGGGAAAATCCAGTTTATGGTGGAATGTTGGAAAAAATTTTAAAAAGTGAGTTTTAATGTTGTGAGAAAAGATGCTTTACCAGTGAACTTTATGTTGTGAGAGTTGGTGCAAACCTGAACTGACCAGAAAACATATTTGCAGCAGATTCACAAAATAGATTTTATTTTTGTTTTTTGTTTTGTTTTTTTGTTTTTTTTAAACAATGCAAGCCTTGGTTGAGTAATACACTCTGGGTGCCTTTCTGGTTTGTTCTTCTAGTTTCCAATTTGTTAAATTGGGAAAACTAAAACACAACTATAAAAGCAAACAGCTCAACAGCTTTTTTCCCCTAAATATGACAAATAATAGAATAACTGTAGCTGAGGGCAGAAAACCTTGGGAGCCCTGTTGGCTGCAGACACACGTGTACGTGATCACATACATGCACAGAACGAAGCAAAATCCTGGGAAGTGTTGGGATTCCCAGGCTGAGGGTTAGGAATTAACCTGGCCGCGTTCATGTTGTGTCCGCACATTTCATCCTTCAAGGCTGGAGCCCACACACAGCCTTATCTTCCAGGGTCTCGTCTTGTTTGGCCAACGCTGTGCAAATAGAAGGTGCAATACATCTCCTGACAGTTCCCAAAAGCAAAAGGCAGAAACACATTGACCAAACAAACGGCTAACCCTGAGTCACCCAGAGACAAGAGATTTCTCAGGCTTTACCAAAATGCATGTGGCCATACGCGTGCACGCCTGCACAGGGTGTAACAGTAGCCCTCTTTTTCTTTTTTTTTTTTGTGGGCTCGGGCCCCTGGCTACCTTTTTAAACATTTGTCTAAGCACTCTTAAGACAGCGGCTGCTGCTGGACTGAATAGCTCCCAGCGAGCCGTCCACAGGCTCCTATTGTCCTCTGTCATATTTTATTATCTCATCAAAAAGCAGGAAATCCGATTCCCTTTCTCTGAAAAAGAGCTTATCCTTCTGTCTCAAAGCAACCTGTCACAAGAGAGCGAGACGGAGTGAGCGGGGGAGAGCGGGAGTCCATGAATGAGTGTGATTAACTGCCTCTCTCCATCACAGAAGTGCATCTTTTTCCTTTTTTATTTATTTATTACATCTGCCAAGATGGCGTGTTTGTCAGCATATTTCCCCCCAACAAACAGAAACAGACTTTAGTGATGTTTCCTGGACTCCAGGTCAAGAAAACGCTCGTTAAAATCTGACAGATACACATCCAGATACAGGATCATTTTTAGAAAATTATTATATATGATCTGTCATTTGTTTTCCAATTCATGTGTACTTCAGTGAAACAGCGCCCCCGCTGGCACAGACAGAGGACTGTTTGGTCTTGGCAGCAGTCTGCACTCTACAAGTGCCTTTTTATTTCTTTATAACATATTTATCTGTTTATCTCACAAACAGCTGGAGGAGAAAATCACTGCAAGTCACGTTGTCATCTTCACACTGAAAGTCCCAAATGCTTGTCATATATTTGTTCTACAAGTCCTAAGTCAACTTTTTTTTTTTTTTTTTACAAATTGATAGTTGCAGCCCAAAGACTTGACAGCGAGTCAGGACTGGCAGCGCCAAGACTTGAGAGTGAGTCAGGACTGGCAGCGCAAAGACTTGAGAGCAAGTCAATCAATCAATCAATTTTTTTTTATATAGCGCCAAATCACAACAAACAGTTGCCCCAAGGCGCTTTATATTGTAAGGCAAGGCCATACAATAATTATGTAAAACCCCAAGGGTCAAAACGACCCCCTGTGAGCAAGCACTTGGCTACAGTGGGAAGGAAAAACTCCCTTTTAACAGGAAGAAACCTCCAGCAAAACCAGGCTCAGGGAGGGGCAGTCTTCTGCTGGGACTGGTTGGGGCTGAGGGAGAGAACCAGGAAAAAGACATGCTGTGGAGGGGAGCAGAGATCGATCACTAATGATTAAATGCAGAGTGGTGCATACAGAGCAAAAAGAGAAAGAAACAGTGCATCATGGGAACCCCCCAGCAGTCTACGTCTATAGTCAAGACTGGGAGCCCAAAGACTTGAGAGCGAGTCAAGACTGGGAGCCCAAAGACTTGACAGTGAGTCGAGACTGGGAGCCCAAAGACTTGAGAGCGAGTCGAGACTGGGAGCCCAAAGACTTGAGAGCGAGTCGAGACTGGCAGCGCAAAGACTTGAGAGCGAGTCGAGACTGGGAGCCCAAAGACTTGAGAGCGAGTCAAGACTGGGAGCCCAAAGACTTGAGAGCGAGTCAAGACTGGGAGCCCAAAGACTTGAGAGCGAGTCGAGACTGGGAGCCCAAAGACTTGAGAGCGAGTCAAGACTGGGAGCCCAAAGACTTGAGAGCGAGTCAAGACTGGGAGCCCAAAGACTTGAGAGCGAGTCAAGACTGGGAGCCCAAAGACTTGAGAGCGAGTCAAGACTGGGAGCCCAAAGACTTGAGAGCGAGTCGAGACTGGGAGCCCAAAGACTTGAGAGCGAGTCAAGACTGGGAGCCCAAAGACTTGACAGTGAGTCGAGACTGGGAGCCCAAAGACTTGAGAGCGAGTCGAGACTGGCAGCGCAAAGACTTGAGAGCGAGTCAAGACTGGGAGCCCAAAGACTTGACAGCGAGCTGGGACTCGCAGCACCAAGACTTGACAGTGAGTCGAGACTGGCAGCGCCAAGACTTGACAGTGAGTCGAGACTCACAGCGCCAAGACTTGACAGTGAGCTGGGACTCACAGCGCCAAGACTTGACAGTGAGCTGGGACTCACAGCGCCAAGACTTGACAGTGAGCTGGGACTCGCAGCGCCAAGACTTGACAGTGAGCTGGGACTCGCAGCGCCAAGACTTGACAGTGAGCTGGGACTCGCAGCGCCAAGACTTGACAGTGAGCTGGGACTCGCAGCGCCAAGACTTGACAGTGAGCTGGGACTCACAGCACCAAGACTTGACAGTGACTTTGTCCCGCCTCTATAAACAGAGGCATAACAACTCGTGCATGTTACGGTTGTGTGCTTGTGTAAACAAGAATTTAATTGGCTGCCACATATCCAACCCCCAAATTTCTGCCACATCATTGGTTTGCACCTTACCTATGGTGTGTGTGTGTGTGTGTGTGTGTGTGTGTGTGTGTGTGTGTGTGTGTGTGTGTGTGTGTGTGTGTGTGTGTGTGTGTGTGTGTGTTACTAGCACGTTTGATTTTTAGTGAGACCTCTCCCACAGTAATGTTATATTCTACTTACACTGCAAAAATCAAATGCCCTTTTTTTTTAAGTGCCTTAAAATGATTCTCCTTAAGTTTTGAGAATTTTTAGAATAAACTCCTTTGTTTATAAATTGATAGTCAGCATGGTGCCCTTCATTCTTTATTTTATGCCTCATTAATGTGAAATAAAATAGGCTTTAATTTTTTTTCCTGCAGAACGTCCATCATAAAACATGAAATGACAGATTTTTGCTGCTGTATATTTTTTCGTCATTGTCCGTTTGTCCAAATTATGACAAAATTTCTGTAAATCTAAACTTTTTTCCCCTCATCACCCCAAATCGTTTCTTCTCCGGGACATGTAACGTGTAAAATGGTTACTTATGAGAAGTCATGCCTAAAACAATTATAAATTTAAAAAATATAACATTAGTTTGTCAATATTAAGTCTGCAGTCCTGCTTTATTGTGAATCTGACATCTAAAATGATTCTGAAATACATGAAAAATTGGAGTGGATTAGAAAATACTGCAAGATTAAACAAGTGACAGTTCTTTCATTCCTTCAAAATAAAATGACCTGATGTCCATTATAATGCCATACTGACAAAAAAGCATAATAAATGTATGTAAAAATAGAAAAATGTAATAATATGCATATCTCCAGAGTACTAAGAGTTGATGCTGTAATTACACACCCAAAGAATAAAATTTGAAGTCACACTTGAGAATATCACCACTGCAGTTAAAGAGCATTGTGATGTCATAAAGCCAGGTATTTAAAAACCCAGGTTTTTTAAGGGTGGAAAAAAAAAACTGCACAATGTTAAACTCCAAAAATATTCAGATCATCCTTGACCCAGGACCAAGTCTCTACATATGTGTATAACATGTTGGGATATAGACAGACAGTTGGGGGGTGCACATACCCTCTGCCCCTCCTCTGGAGCAGACAGAATGCTGCATTACCTCCATTGTTTAGGGAAAAAAGTATAAAATTTAACTTGAGCATTTTTTGGAGGTTGATTACTTCGTGGTAGCTTTGAAGGCCAAATCACCTCATTTGACTGTTTTTTGCTTGTTTCCCTTGTCAGAACTGGCAACACTGCAATCTAGCTGCAAACCCTGTGGAGCCGCCCCTGGCAAACGGAACTATATGCCGTCTATTTTCTGACCAATCACTTTTGCTTCTCTGCATTTTTGCTTCTTCTTCCTCCTTTCATATTGTGTTACAGCGGGTTCGGGCAACGATCATATCTCTTTTCATGAAAGGTTTTTTAAACCCCAACCCATTACGTCTGTCCAGCAGAACAAAACCCACTCGTTTTCCAGAGGGCCAGATGACTTTATCAGCATAAATAGCGGTCAACCTCAGCCGCTAGTTGGCCTTTTCCAGACGTCATTTCTCACACCTCTCTCCGTCCTCCCTCTCCCTCTTTCTACATCTGTCCTTTAATTTCAGGCTGTGCTGAGAAGTTGTTCAAAGCACCTATGAAATATGTATGAAGGATTGTGAGCCACGCGATTGGCCCCATTTACCGGACAGCCGAGCAAATGAACGGCCACACTGGATAATCTCCCACAATGCCTCTGGAACAAAGACCCAACAGCTGACCCCGGTGGTGGTGGGGGTGCGAACAGTTAAGGCGCACTGCTGGTCACCACGTTGAGCAGGACGCAGTCACACTTCCAAACAAAAGGCTGTCGGACAGGAATAACTCCCCCTGTTCTGTCTCCTTAGACTCTTCTCAGCCCCGCCTTCTCTCGCCGTCTCCCCGCCCCCTCTCGCTCACTCTCTCAGTCAAGAGGATCTGAAATACCAATACCCTTTTCTCCTTGACATTGCTTTCTCCTTGCAGTCAGCGTTTTGCTGTCCTTTTATAGTCAAAACGTCAGGAGAAAGTCCATGCAGGAATATTCTTAGTAATGCAGCACTCCCTGCGTCAAACCGCCATGGCGCTGCACTGGCCCACATCATTTGGGAAAAGTGCTTCCATGGCCGCACAAAGTTGCCCTCTGACTGGGGTCATTGTGCCAGTGTTTCAGACAAGACGGTGGCCAAAGTAGGGAATTATAGTCACATCCATCCCGCCGTGGGGGAATGAGGTTATTTTTCTCTGGTTCTGACTCACGGTTTCACTCTGCTAGCGCGCAGAGATGCGAACGCGGCCATATCAGTCTCCATTCATCACCCTGAGGGGGGCACTTGGCGATCCCATGTGATCTGTGTGAGTTTGTGTTCCAGTGGCCGCTAACCTTGCTGTGTCCTGACACTCCTGATGAGTATCTGCAGGACGCTGGAGGAAAGGAGCGAAGTGCGCACTCTCAGGCATTTGGGCAGGCTGCCGCTACTGTGTGCGCACACGCATGACTGTGTGTGTGAGCACCAAGGGAGGCGGGCGGAGAGCAGTCAGCATTATCCAAGCAGGTGACCCCTGAAGACTGCGCAGCCCCGTCCCAGAGCGTCAGCATGGCAAAGCTTTTGGCGTTTTGTCATTATTGTCCTGCCGCTGTACCGAGATATGAATCCGTTTTCTGATTCACTGAAATATAGAAATGTCATTCCAATTATTCCCAAGGTTTGGAAGAGCCAAGGCATGTTCCCCTGTAACAGAGTGAACACTATAACACAAAAAGAATAACTGCTATGACTACAAATCTGCTGAATTTTGATGCAAAGGTCAACCCAAAAGGCATCGTTTTGTTTTTCTTTATGTAATTGACACCTACTGGAGGGGTGGTGGACACTGGAAAATTAGGAGCAGGTGTGGTCACCTGTGAGAGAGACAGAATGTACTAAATCAAAACAATAAACCCTTATATACTGATTGTTTCAAAGTGGCTACATTCTAAAACTCAAGTAACACTCACAGCTTCACACAACCCTGCAGAAAGGATCAGTGTTAATTCAGCTACAAAAGAAAAAAGCAAGGCAGCAAACATTATAATGGAGTGTATACGTCATTGAGAGAGACCATTTCTGCACTCACATGATTAAAATCAGAAAAATGAATTGATATTTCTAGCCCACACAACCCTGCAGTGAGGATTTTGTGCAAATCCCGCCATGAAAGAAAAAGAAACCAAAAGTAACGGTTGAGTGATGTGTGCAGTGAATGGGCCCAGTGAGAGAGAGAGAGAGAGCGCCTGCTTATACACAGACATCTATTAAAAATAGGAAAAATAAACTGTCCACAGAAGTTATGTTTCAAAACTTAAATATCACCGTCATACCTCAACACAACCTCATTACAAGGATTTTGTTTGACTTTAACCGGAGTAGATATGCCTTACTTCTCTGTCCGTGTACAATTTTCAAATTACATGTAGCTTGTTTGTCAGTTCCTTTAATTTTCGTGCTTGTTTGTATCAGCCAAAAGGAATTTTGATGTCTGTGTTGCAACCAGCAGCAATTTTTTTGTTTTCCACATCATGTAAATGCAAACAAGTGCCATGAATGTCATCAACGGCGCTCTCACAGCCACAATCCACACGGTTGGTCCTGGACCAGGGACAATGTGACATGTTTTCCGTGTGTGGTTTATATTTTTGCCACAACCAAACTGTACCACAGTCCACTTACTGGAGCCACCTTTTTGAGGCAGACCATGGGTCTCTTCTTTGGCTCCCAACATCCTTCAAATTCATGTTACAACCTTCCTGAAGAAACTGAACTTTCAGAATAAAACGTTACCATCCAGTTGATATGGCCCATCAGGTCAGGTGTGAAAGGAGCCTAAATGTATCCAAAACTTAATCCTCACTTACTCCAACATCATGCCACAAACAGATTTAAAACAGTAGCTAAAGTGACAGTGTGTAGGACAGAGTGTCACCTAGTGGTGACGTTGCAGATTACATTATTC
Source organism: Thalassophryne amazonica (assembly GCF_902500255.1). Classification (NCBI taxonomy): domain Eukaryota; kingdom Metazoa; phylum Chordata; class Actinopteri; order Batrachoidiformes; family Batrachoididae; genus Thalassophryne; species Thalassophryne amazonica. The sequence continues at coordinate 36,862,225 of NC_047123.1, read as the reverse complement.
TGTCACCTGTCACAGTCGTGTTTCCCTTCCTGTTAACTTCTTCTGCAGCAGTAACTGATGCTTCTTTGTCTTCTCTTGTAATAAGCAATATGTGTGATCTTTTATTTAAAAAAAAGGAGGGTTCTCAAACTTGTTAGCTTTGATTGATTCGTTGGAGGTAATTACACACTAATGAGTTCATAACTGTCTGCTGTGAAGACAACATTCCATTTCTGCTAATAAACGCCCGCAAATCCTGCACACTGTAGTTCTGAAGAAAGAAAAAAGAAATTTGGTCCATAAGTCACGCTCAGTTCAACACCCGTTGGCAAAGAAATGTCAGAAGCATCCATTGCTATGGAAACAAACAGCGATAAGAATATGTTGGGCTCCATCACCTCCGAGCTTCTGGCTCCAGAGCAGGACGATGCCTCGGTATGATACCGTGCGCGTGCAGCTCGTGTGTGTTGCGTTCACGCAGCACGGGTACAGTGCAGGATGTGTCGTCTCTTTGGCGCGCGCACACACACACACGTGTGACTGTGTATGTGACAGAGTGTTGGCTTGGGAGAAGGTGCCACAGATGTTTGCCAGACTAATCATCTCCACGGTGTCGGTGAGCGCTGCTGTCAGGGACACTAAAGAGGCGGCGTGTCTCCCTGTTCCCAAAGCATTTAGTACTTCCTCTTTCGCCAGCAGCTCTTCTCTCAGACCCGCTATCTTGTTTGGACCCAGATTTACAGCGGGCTCATAAAGATGTCACGCTCCCTGTGCTAGACGGAGGGAAGTAGGATGTGTGAGAAACCCGGGAAATGACAAGAAGCCACTTTTTTCAGGTGGCAGCCTCTTTTAAGGAAGTACAGTAGATGCTCAAGAGACGAGAGGTTTAAAGTTTTACATCGACTATTAAAACCACAACTGCAGAAATGTAAACAGACGTCACACTGGACACACGACAAAGAGAAATTTATCAGCTCAGAGTCTTGTGTTGTCAATGTGGTGCTAATTATTGTACACAAAAATCCAAAATCAAGGTTCCTGTCTGCAAAAGTTATGCCATTAACTATATAAAACGTACTACAATTTTAAGTTCTGGTCTTTTAACATAATTTGTAGTTATTTATATCTTCGTTTGAATGTCGGCACAGCAGACGTCTGGGCTTGTCCAGCCCCACACGTGGAAAGTTACACTTGTTGCTAATCCTAGCATCCTGATAGCTACTAAGGCACTGTTGCTCATTTTTGCATTAAAAGTTGTGCGTCAGTCTCTTATTACCCCAAAGAACACTTATCAGGATATATGTATTTGCTTTCAATTGCAATGTATAAAAATGTGTTACAAGGAGGCTACATGCTCATCAGCCAAAATACCTGGTTTGGGAAGATATTCTAGCAACTGGGCTAGGCTATCTAATAAGCTTGCTACTTAGCTCTTTTGCTACCCAGAATATAAGTTAATTGCATCAAGAGAAGTTATTTGTACACTTTTGATTTACTGCCTGCAAACCCTGTGAATCAGCACATTTAGCTTGTTGCTAATCCTAGCATCCTGATGGCTACTAAGGCACTGTTGCTCATTTTACATTAAAAGTTGTGCATCAGTCTCTTATTACCCCAAAGAACACTTATAAGGACATATTTGCTTTCAATTGCAATGTATAAAAATGTGTTGCAAGGAAGCTACATGCTCATCAGCCAAAATAGCTGGTTTGGGAAGATATTCTAGCAACTGAGCTAGGCTATCTAATAAGCTTGCTACTTAGCTCTTTTGCTACCCAGAATATGTTAATTGCTTCAAGAGAAGTTATTTGTACACTTTTGATTTACTGCCTGTAAACCCTGTGAATCAGCACATTTAACTTGTTGCTAATCCTAGCATCCTGATGGCTACTAAGGTCACTGTTGCTCATTTTAAATTCAAAATTGTGTATCAATCTCTTATTACCCCAAAGAACACTTATCCAGAGATGTTTGCTTTCAATTAAGATGTATAAAAATGTGTTATAAGGAAGCTACATGCTAATCAGCCAAGATAGCTGGTTTGGTAATCTATTCTAGCAACTGGGCTAGGCTAGCTAATAGGCTTGCTACTTAGCTACTCTTGCATCAAGAGACGTTATTTGTACACTCTTGATTTAAACTGTCTGCAAACCCTGTGAATCAGCACATTTAGCTGATACTTTAGCTTCCTCCTCTCTGAACACTGTTTAATTTCTTAGTCTCAAAAGTATCACAAGGAGTTTTAATTGACAATCCAATTGTCATACCAAAGCTTATCGACACTGAAATCACTGCAAAGTATGAATTTAGATTACATTTAGATTACTAATGCCTTGCATGATAACCAATCAACTGTCTCACTAAAATGATTTTTACCCGAGGCCATCAAATATTGCAAAGACTTTTCGTCCGTTGGTCCATCCGTCCGTGCTCAGCATAATTCCAGTCCTATTACTGCTAGGGTCTTCAAAATGACAGGGAACATTCTTGGGGCACAGACCTTGGACAAGTTCAAAGATGACTAACCTTGACCTATTTTAAGACGTTATAAAGTCACATTCTGTACCGAATTTTATGGTATGATCTCACGGATGTTAGCGTGGTGACGTCACTTCATGGTGTCACTAGCTGCTAACTTCGCTTCATTCTTGGCTCGAAATAACACCTTTCTTATATATTATGTAAATGCTAGTGAGAAATAAACACTTCTAAAACTGAAAAACGCTGTTTTTGGAACCTACTCACACCTCGGACGTTAGCGTGCACACTAACTTCCACTAACTCAAAGCTAACGTTCTATGGAGTTAAATTTGTCTCATTAATACCTGCAAATGCACAGAGGGTGATATACAAATATTCCTTGATTTGCACAACTCCCGCTCTTGTCAAAAGCTTATATATGTGCACATGCAAGGCCTGCTGCAGACGCCGTTAAAACATTAATATTGTTTTTGGTGATTGAGGGAATTTTATTGAACATGTACAAATTGTACGTAAGACAATAAGATCTTAATAATCAATTAAACAACTGCATATTATAAAGAACACAATCCTCATACAGCCAAGGATATTTTAGTATTACGTTATATTTTAACACCAAATATACAAAATAAACACTCAAAAAATAAAATGTTTTTTTTTCTTTGGTGATTTAATAAAATTAACCCTTCTGTTCTTCTTTGAAGGTCCCTGATCGCTTTCTGGAAGTGGCTGAGATTACACTACGAGAGTTTTTCAATGCCATTGTGGCCGGAAAAGACGTAGACCCATCCTGGAAAAAGGCGATCTATAAGGTCATCTGCAAACTGGACAGCGAGGTCCCAGAGATCTTCAAGTCCCCCAACTGTCTTCAAGAGCTTCTACACGAGTAAATCGATTTTTTTTTAACTCTTCCTCTTCGCTCAACACTTTGTGATTTAAAAACAAAATACTTCTCTAGAATTTCACAGTTCTATTCTCTTTTGCTCGTTTTCCTTTTCCCTTGCTCCACTTTTTGATTAATTTTATTTGTTGTTTTTTTTGTTGTTGTTGTTTGTTTGTTTTTTTAATGTATGAAAGTTATGAAGTAGCATTCCCAATCTGAGGCCCCTGTGCCACTTCCGAAATGATCTAGCTATTGTGTTGTCCTAATTTTTTGAAAATCTGATTCTTCTTATTTGTTTTTCTATGATTCTGCTGAACTGCAGAGACTCTAACCTATTTTTTATTTTTTTTTTTGGACCGTGTGTACCCTCACTCGTTTGGCCTGTTAAAAAGCAACACTAACTAAATCCTCAATGTGTGGCAGGAGTTCCCGAGTTCCCATTTATTCTTCTAAGAACATAGGCCGGGTTCCAAAAAGGAGTCGCCTTTGACACCCGAGGGTGTTTCTCCAATCCTACTGCAAAGTGGGTGCTTGATAGACTGCGCTACTGGAGATGTCCCAAACAGACTCGTGTACACACATACACAAGGAGCTTTCTGACTGGACTAAGACTGGACTTTACTGGTCTCTGGGACTCTGAGTGGTTTCAAATAGCTACTGACCTTTACCGTGTTTTGAAGTGTGATTCCCCGAACGTAGGGCACTATGCTTATTGGGTGTACATAATTATTTTGATTCTTATTATTGTTGTTTATTATTTGTCATCAATGCTTGATAAAGATTGACATTCAAGATTTGTTTGTTCCTTGATGCCAATGCAGATTAAAAAATAAATGACTATTATTATTCGGAAATATTTTACCCCCTTTTCCCAGATGTGTCCTCATGTTTATCCAGCACTGAAGATTCATTTAGTAATTTGATGGCAGGTATTGGGTCTATACGGAGCACCACATATTTTTTAGAAAATGCATATTCTTGTCATTTAATTGATTTCTATATTTTATTAATCACCTCCACATTTCGTTAACGTGCACCCTTATTTTAGTTGACCCTAATTTGCGATAGTCACCGCTCATTTTAAAGTGTGTAGTAATGATACAATCTCCAGCTGCTATTATGAGTCCTGATTATGGAGAGAAACTTGAAATTCAAATTTTGAGAGCCTGGGCAATGACCGGCGTTTTGGCTGATGGAGTCCACCACGAGTCATACAATGTCTGTATGACCCACTTTGAAACCTGAAATCTTTTATGGTCTAAGACTAAGGTGAATATATTTCCACATATATTGTTAAATTAGGTCAGATAAATTAACATTTAAATCCATAGATTTATATAGTAAATATTTCATGGTAAGTTTAAATTTTATTAGCCAACTGAAAATCAAAGACGCATTTATTTATTTTTAATGAGCTCTCACGGCCCACACTTTGAGAATCACGTCTATATAGGATACGGCCCCTTCATTTAGCGCCTATTGCTGTCTGTATGACATTCTAAATTTTCATAAACGGCAAAATGTTGACTTGAGAATTTCCAGCAGTTTCACAGATATCCCAACTTGCTACATGACTGGAGTCCTGATGCAGCTGCGCCAACTGATGCAACGCCCCCCGATGCATTTTCTGGTGTTGAATAAGGTGCATGCTTTTACTGGTCGATGTAGTTATACTTCAACAAGTCATCTAAGTGCAGCCATTTGAGATGATGCAGCAGTAGATGTGTCACAGTTTAGCTGATTGGATGAAATTCAACTTCACCAACCAACAAATTATGTAAAAATATGCCATATATTTTGCATATCAATCAGCCATCTTTATTATTGGTCAACATAATTAGAGTTTTGCCAGTCATCTAAGTGAGCCTATTAGAGATGACATCACAGTAGACTTGTGGGTGAACTCTACTTCAACCAGTCTTATCCAGTTTCACTAAATCTTAGACATCTGCAGATGTGCGGGGAATTCTCATGGTTGAAAATATTAACGTAACTTCCTTCCCGTGTCTGATTGGGAAGGCACGGTTTTCCGATCTTCTTCAATTGGTTTAACATTTTAAGGCACAAATGTTTGTCAATTACACTACATGATATTGGGTTATAGTCCCATTTGGCGCCTGTGCACGGAGCTGCCGGATCAAAAAGCATATTCTGGACGGCAGGTTCGATCTGAATTATCTTTGAGCGGCAGCAGAATAACTGCTTGTTGGTAAGCTCATTACAGTTTTTGGGTATTTACCGTCGAGTCTTGTGGTAATATCATTGTGGGCAAACTTGTGCACTATTTTGTGAGATGCATTCATACTTTTCATCATCATTTTGTTGCCATTTTCTTCTTTCCACTCTGTTGGTTATACTACTGCTGCAGTTATACTGCCCCCAGAGGTGACGTGGGTATCCCAGCTCATAGATATTAATTTTCAAGGATGTTCCCAAAGAAAACATGAAATGAACGCACAACGCGAGCAACCTCAGTGTTACCACTTTCCGAAAACCAAGAGATTCCAAGAGTAATGAGTTTCTGAACAACTGCACATTCAAATAAAGACTGATGCATCCAGAAGTGCGCTCGCGTTCATTTTCAACAGGCTTGAATTTTTGCAGTACATCAAGATGCTAAACATCACGTGATGACAGACAGATGTCTGACAAGATCTGAGAGTTTTGAAAACCATTCCTGGAATATCACCCACTCATCTTCAACCGCCTATCTGGGATTGGTCACAGGGATTCCTGGAATATTTAATGCAAAATTGATTTGCACTGGTTCCAAATCACTTTCATATAGAAACAGAGGCATTCTGTAATTATTACACATTTAACAACAGTCATAGCCATGATAGCCGGTTCTTCCTCACAGGCGTCATATCAGGGGCTGTGTCAATAATACAACATGAAATGTGCGTCTTCATGGAATACTTGTGGACATTGACTTCTTAATTAGCACTCCAACTCATACATCTACGTTTGTGTACAGCGAGCATTTGGGACACCACATGAGTTTGTAGAATGGGTGTTTGGTGATGCAGGCATCTGTGCAGCAGAATGAAGGCCCAAGTCTAGAGGGTCTTGGTTCTATGATTCTGAGACCTGTACTTCACCCACTGACCTCAGACGGTGACTGGATGCCTTTGGCTCAAAGATCTTTACTCAGGGAGACTTAGATGAGACATGAGGGAACATCAGCTATGACAGTGTGCGGCCATGTGTCTCCTCATTGAGGAAGAGCCCAACATTGGGAAAAGTTCAAGGGGATGCTGGTTTTTCACTTGGCTTTAGCAGATGGCTGCTTTCTGTAGGTGGGGATGGACTGATGGGTCCATAGTGTGGTGGATGTGTCTCACTCCACACAACTGTCACTCACTACTAACCAAATCATAAATAATTTAATGTGAGTGAAAACATCTTTCAGTCTTCTCTGTCAGAGATTTGACTGTCAGGTTCTCAAGAGCAGAAGCCGTACTGACGGCTGAACGTAATCCGACAAAAGAGTCAACTTCCACAAAAGTAGCAATATTTGAACTCTGAGTAAAAATAACTCTGAAATCCAAAAAATTGAAGGGCCCAAAAAAAACAAAAAAAAAACAAGCCAGCTCTGAACAGTGAGTAAAATTTTCAAACACTACAAAAACTATGAAACTTTTCATTTTTTTAAAATGTTAAAAAATAATAATAAAATTTTATAGGGCAGGTTTTTATTTGTGACTAACCTGCCCAATGTGTAAATTAGATTAAATTATTTCAATAGCAGGTGAGTTATTGTGGGTGAAACAATAGACAGCTGAAGAGATGAGAATCAATAGATGATAGAAAAGAAGATCATTCAGGGAGGGCAGAGAGACGGAGGTGACCGTATGTAGAAACCGAGCCGTCATTAATTCTACTTCAAGTGGAACGTCTACCACAAACGCTGCTCCTTCCCTCCACGTTCACCTGCCTCCGAGTGATCCGGCCCCTTTCTCAATGCAAGAATACCAGGTCGGAGGTGAACACTCGCCCCGGGTGTCACTCTCAGCTCTACAAAGAGCAGGGACAAAAGCAGGGAGCAACACACATACACACTCACCTGAATCCGCTCATCCACCCGTCCCACACCACCAGGGGACGGGTTCAGTAGAACCACGATGTCAAAAACTGCCGTTACATTCAGGTTCACTGCCGAGTTTTCTGTATAAGTAAATGCTACATTTAAATTCTTTCAATGATCCTCGCGCATAATTAAGAACGTTGAAAAACAGGTGGGATTAGCTGACCGCTAAGTCTGACGTGTTCATAGGAGCCATGTGTTTTCTGTGGACGAATACTTTTCATTTGACATCATATAAAACATGTCAAACATTTTGTTCTGACACAGCTGCCAACAACCCCAGCAACTCTGCTTTAGCCCAGAAGCGCTACCTTAGCTAGCTACCTGCTAACTTGCTGCTGCCCTATGCTGATTTAACAGTCTACACTTTTTTTTTTTTTTTTTTTTTTAGCAATTATGACATCTTAACTTTAAACTGCGAAGAAAACTCTCGGCAGCAAGTCAACGTAAGGTTTGTTTGTTTAAATCAGGTTGAATAATATGCTAACAGCTAAAAAGCTAATGTTAAACGTTCATTGTGGCAGGGTCGAGCCGAATGCAGCACAAAAAAGCAAACAAAAGTAATTCCAACAGAGGGATGCTGCGGGTTCTTTAAAGGATCAATGGAATGTTCTTTGATTAATTTTAAGGCCCAATCAATGACCATGTCTCACTGCTTGACTGCTTAGCCTGCGAGCTAACATTAACTGCAGAATGCAACCATGTTTGTTAGCAGGCTAACAGTAATTTGTGGAAGATGGACATGGGAATTCCCTGCAGATCTGCGAACATCTGCGTTTGACAGAGACCGATATGTCGTACTATTGTCCGGCGCTTAATCACATGCATGTTTTTACTGTTTGACGCAGTTAGATTTCAGTCAGTTAGCAAAACTGGGTGAGTCTACGGTAGCAGAATTACAAACAGAGCAGATTTTTAATAGTAAACTAAAATGGGGCAAGATTCTGCTGTCAATGTAATTCCATTACCATAGAATTATCCAACTATGATGTCATCTACGTGCAGCCAAGACCTCACTTAGATGATGTCGCTGGACAAGGTGCACGTTTATTGGTCAATACATATAGTTAGAATTCAGCCAATCAGCGTCACTTTGACAGTGTAGCCAAGAGAGATGATGATGTTGATTGGCTGAAATTGTCCGACGCTGACCAGTAAAAATGTGTGTCTTATCCAGTGCTGGACAACGCTACGCGGCGTCAGTCAGTGTAAATGCACCGGGGAAGTTGTGCTCGCACAACCCTGAATATCTGTAGATCCATAACTTATTAATCAGTGCAAATCTAAATATATATAAAATGCTGATATTCTTCCATTTCTGGAAATTTGCAGTTCCATTTTTTTTTTTTTTTTTAATAGATTCCTCATCACAGCAGCTGGGTAAGCGATTATCCAGATGTGATGATGTCAGCAAAAACTAAGTAAACCTTGTGTGGGTGGGTGTGTCACAAAAGATCAAAAGGGGCAGGTGGCTTAACCTGCTGACTCGTAGAAGCGAGACAAAGCGGCTGACAAAAGGAGGCAGAGAAAGACAGAGCGCCTCCCTTCATTATTTCGCTCCTTCCCTCCTCCCTGGACGGACTTCTTCTTAAGATCGGGAGCCCTGAGAGAGTGAGCCGGACACATTTCTCACTGACGGATGGGCCAGGCCCTGTATGTCTCAAGAGTCTCAAAGCACCAGCCAAAGGCTCTAAAGCGCCACAAACAAAGGAGAAAGGAGAGGACACTTATCTGATGTGCAGAACATAATCGCTCCCCATCCCTGCAGCCCCACCCTGGAGCTAAAGAGTTCCTGAGCCCAAAAACAATGAATTCAGCATAACGAATGAAATGGATTTGCAATGGAGATGTTATGTTTATAGTTATTTAAGTACAGATAACATTTTTGAAGAATTCTAACATAGAAATCTACGAGGAGAATATATCATGAATGCTTTTTTTCAGAAGGTTAAAGGGTGTTTTAGTGCTGGCTTGTTTAAATTGGAGATGTTGGAATAGAAGTATTTTTAGGTTGTGGCTGGTTTGGTTAACTTTTTTTGGTAGCTGTACTAGGGGAGCTACGACCACTACCTTTGCACCCCCGCTCCCCCCAGGACTAAACCAAACAAACTCTTTTAGGTTCCTTAGATGACCCCAAAACACAATCAGGATGTTCCCCAAAATAAAAACTGGCCTCAAGCCAGTTATCCAAGATGGCGTCCAAGATGGCTGCCAAAATAGGGTTGTTTTTTTTTTCACTAAAACACCAATGATTTCTGTCATTATTAAGTCTATCGTTTGTTCCTACTATGTATTTTAATGATAAGGGTCTATTGGTGGCCATATTGGACGACATTTTGAATCTTAAACCCATGAATGAATTTAGTTTAGGCACAAATGAGTTTGCTGTGACCTGCAATGGTCTTCCCATTGAATCTCTGTGATATTTAAGTTGTTTATATGTTAAGTAAAGATGTTTTAGTGAAAATACCCTATTTTAGTGGCCATCTTGGATAACTGGCTTGAGGCCAGTTTTTATTTTTGGGAACATCCTGATTGTGTTTTGGGGTCATCTAAGGAACCTAAAAGATAGTGCAAAGGTAGTGGTCGTAGCTCCCCTAGTACTGTATCGTGCTGAACGACTGTATCTTTACAGATTACTACAATTCTTGCTGCTGTAAATAATGTCAAAATGAAACAGAGCGGTACAGTTTTTTATGACACACAGAGTGCTACAAAGGAGTGGGTGTGGCTAAAAGAGAGGTGATCCACTCATCCAAAAACCCACAGAGGCGCTTTTCCAGCTGCCTTTAACAGGGGTTTGTTCCCGACGGCAGCATTCTAGGAGTTGCACCAGCATATATTTGATTAATGTTTTTACATAGCGACACTGATGCTATTTGAGCTGACGTCTTCAACAATTTCCTCCTGTTTTTTTCTACCTTTATAGCAGTTTTGGTTCCAATTCTAAACACGTAAAGTAGAAGCGTGTTTGCTGTCAAAGACGTGACTGCACCTGTTCTTTGTGCATGTTCTCCGAAAATGTACACGATGCAGAGCCAGCAACAAATCACTGCAGAACTATGAGTGCTATTCGACTACCAGTTGCAATACCTTTGCCAGTCAGTGGGGGGCAGTATAACAGTTATAACGTTAGGAGCTGCACAAAAACCAGGCAGAAGATTTTCCCCGTGGATCCATGCCTATCCAAGTTTGCTTGAAATCAGTGTCCTGCAGCAATTATAGTGAATAATATGGAGAATTGTGTAGCATTTTCTGGAGCTCGTAAGGTTCTTTTTTTTTATTTGGTTATCGTCGTTAGATTTCAGCCAATCAGCACAGCCTAAATGTAACAGTTATCTACCATGACAATCTCAAATGTCCACTCTGAGAAAATGTTGCAGATAGTTGACCAAACTTTAACTCCATCGACCAATAAAAACATGTGGATCCAGCACCGTGTCAATCAACACTGATGACACACAAACTCCAATATTCACAGATCCACGGACTCTCTCACCTGGGGGAAAAAAAAAAATACATAAAGCACATGTGGCTGGGAAATACAACAAAATGAAATTACGGAAACTTGACAAGTTTGTTCACAATTGGAGCAAAGTTAAACTACTGTCACTCAGATACACTTCTACACTAATCTGCCCCCTTGTGGAGAAACGTTTAAGTTGTCAGATCTATGATTTGCAGGCTGAACAACACACCTCTCTGGTTTATGTTTCTTAGTTTAGTTTCGTTCACACTTCAAAAATTGCTTCACATCTCAAATGCAGACGGCGTACAATAGTGCATCGTGATGATGTCATAAAGCAGCCTGTTGCTGTCAGGGGGCGCTGACGTAGCTTTGAATTACAGCACGGAAGAGAAGAACTCCGTGTCCTGGAACGTCGGAGTGGGGTTTTTTTTTTATACCCGGCTAGAAAAAGTTTGAGACTTTTTTGGAATTTGTATTTTGTGTGTGTGTCCGTGTGAGAGAAAGGCCAATTATGAGAACCTGTGAACCAGTGAGTGACACAATTCTCAACACTGTGGCTCCTCCCCCACCCCTGGGAGTACTGTTCTGACATGTAAATGATTCTCATTAAAGGCTGGCATCGTGTGTGTGTGTGTGTGTGTGTGTGTGTGTGTGTGTGTGTGTGTGTGTGTGTGTGTGTGTGTGTGTGTGTGTGTGTGTGTGTGTGTGTTGCGATCGTTTCCTCTGATCCCTTTTCTGACCTGTTTGAAAGGCTTTTTTGTTTCTCGATGCGTTCAGTAGCGTTCTTTATTTTTTAATCATCATGACGTTGCTCCTGTTTTGTAAATATTAATGATGTGGACTCATGGTGATAAATAATGCCTTTATATATCTTAGCAATATGTTATGTACATAGTGTTTTGTTGATGCTGTTTTTTTTGTTGTTGTTTTTTTCTATGACATGATGATGATTCTAATTTTAGTGCAGTAATTCCAGCTGAAACAGGTGTGTTTTCACATACGGTCTGAACAGGTTGTAAAATAAAAACACACGATTTTGTTCCTGTATTTGGTGCCTACTTGTCTTGCAGATTTTGTGTAATTTATTGGTTTAATTTATCCTAATTTATTTGATGTTTTGTTTTTCAAACAGGAAAGGCTGTTCTGCATTTTATTAAGTAGAATCACCTTAAAAGTCGATCTTGAATTTAAAAAATAAATACTGTTCTAGCGGGTTCATTCAATTAAGAGATTTTGGCAGCTAAGTGGAACTGCAAGTGGGAGACTTCAAAAAAGAAATAAAAGGATTTTATGTTTTGTTCCAAGACGGGGCTGAAGGTGGGCTAGAAAGCAGAAAATAGTTTGAAGCAGTTTTGTATTTTCTCTTGAGATTTTTGTTGTTATTTTTATCCCCTGTATTACTTTGGCCCAGCCCCAAAATAACCCGTAGTTAAATTGCCTTTCGTGCCTTTACCCTCTATCAACTGAATGTATGTGCAGTATATATGCAAGCTTGTGCAAAATGATTCTAAAAAATAGAAATAAAAATGAGAAAGAGTTGAAAATGTTTGCTGTTTGTGGTGTATTTATCTCTCTACAAGGTTTACTCTTTTTTTTTTTTTTTTTTTGCAATCAAGTGGGTGGTAGCACTAAATATTAAAAAAACAACAACATTTATATAACAATATGAATTTATAAAAGATGCGTCAGCAGTGCCCATGTCATGTATCAGCTGTAATTCTGTTTTATACGGTTGCATTTTAATTTATTTATTTATACGTTTTGATGTGTTTGGCTGTACTTCCACGGGCCCCGGACCAGAACTTTGGTACTTCTGGTCTCTGTTTTATGTCTATATAAACAGCAGTGTTCTTGTTACAGAACTTTCAAACACCAGCTCTAATTTGTGCATTATGATCCGTCTACACTCAGGTTTATTATTTTATCAAAGACTTCATATTTTAGAAGTGACAGAGTTGTGGTCATATTTCATGCAGAAATAGCACAGTTAAGTAGAATATTCTTACATTTTTACCTTTTGGTGTTTTTGTTACTTTATTCACATTAAGTTATTTGTTTCTTTTTCACATGATTTTCATGTACATCATCACTATAGTTTATTTTCTCATGAGTTCCTGCATCACAAATTAAACTGGCCAATCAAAGCCCAGAATAACTAAGCAGCAGTGGGCGGGGCTTGAGTATGGGTTCACAGGATAGATGTGCTCTCAGATTTTTTTTCAGCAGTTTATTAAAGTTTTTTTATTGAGGAAAAACTCAAAAGCAGAATATTTGAAAAGGATTTGAAGAGTGGTGAACTCGAATATGATCGCAAAGTTCAATAACTGGCCCAATCAAGGCATTGATTATATACATAGTGCATCTGGAAGGTATTCACAGCGCTCCACTTCTTTCCACATTTTGTTATGTTATAGCCTTATTCCAAAATGGAGTAAATACATTTTTTTTTTCAATTAAACTTCTACTCACAACACCCCATAATGACATGAAAAGTTTTTTTTTTTTTTTAATTTTTGCAAATTTATTAAGATAAAATTACAAAATCATATGTCCATAAGTATTCACAGCCTTTGCTCAATACTTTGTTGATGCACATTTGGCAGCAATTACAGCCTCAAGTCCACTTGAATATGATGCCACAAGCTTGGTGCACCTATCTTTGGGCAGTTTGGTCCATTCCTCTTTGCAGCACCTCTCAAGCTCCATCAGGTTGGATGGGGAGCGTCTGTGCACAGACGTTTTCAGATCTCTCCGGAGATGTTCAGTCAGATTCAGGTCTGGGCTCTGGCTGGACCACTCAAGGACATTCACAGAGTTGTCCTGAAGACACTCCTTTGATATCTTGGCTGTGTGCTTAGGGTCATTGTCCTGCTGAAAGATGAAGTGTCGCCCCAGTCTGAGGTCAAGAGCGCTCTGAAGCAGGTTTTAATCCAGGATGTCTCTGTACATTGCTGCATTCATCTTTCCCTCAATCCTGACTAGTCTCCCAGTTCCTGCTGCGGAAAAACATCCCCACAGCATGATGCTGCCAACACCATGCTTCCCTGTAGTTAAGGTTCTCTTTTCTCCACAGAGGAATGCTGGAGCTCTGACAGAGTGACCATTGGGTTCTTGGTCACTTCCCTGACTAAGGTCCTTCTCCCCCTGCTCAGTTTAGACGGGCATCCAGCTCTAGGAAGAGTCCTGGTGGATCCGAACTTTTTTCCATTTACAGATGATGGTCACTGTGCTCATTGGGACCTTCAAAGCAGCAGAAATGTTTCTGTTCCCTTCTCCAGATTTGTGCCTCCAGACAATCCTGTCTCAGAGGTCTACAGACAATTCCTTTGACTTCATGCTTGGTTTGTGCTCTGACTGTCAACTGTGGGACCTTATATGTGGACAGGTGTGTGTCTTTCCAAATCATGTCCAATCAGCTGAATTGACCCCAGGTGGACTCCAGTTAACCTGTAGAAACATCTCAAGGATGATCAGTGGAAACAGGAGACACCTGAACTAAATTTTGAGCTTCATAGCAAAGGCTGTGAATACTTATGTACATGTGTTTATTATTTTTAATACATTTGCAAAAATTTCAAAAAACCTTTTTTCACATTGTCATTATGGGGTTTTATGTGTAGAATTTTGAGGAAAAAAAATGTATTTTACCTCATGGGAGGTGATGGTCTAGTGGCTAAGGTGTTGGGCTTGAGTCCAGAAGATCATGGGTTCAAATCCCCACCTGACTGGAAAATCACTAAGGGTCCTTGGGCAAGGCCTTTAATCCCCTTTTGCTCCCGGTGTGTAGTGAGCGCCTTGTATGGTAGCACCCTGACATTGGGGTGAATGTGAGGCATAATTGTAAAGCGCTTTGAACATCTGATTCAGATGGAAAAGTGCAATATAAATGCAGTCCATTTACCATTTACTTTTGGAATAAGGGTGTAACAAAAAAAGTGAAGTGCTGTGAATACTTTCTGGATGCACTGTGTGTATATATATATATATATATATATATATACATATATATATATATATATATATATACACACACACACACACACACACAGGATTGACTTCAGTACTACTGCAGTGTGCACGTTATCTCCAGGTAACTGCTGTACTTGGGGGCTCGGTATTCGATGACTCGTCTCGGGTCTCTCTGGGACTCGTCTGCTGCTGAAGGGGATCTTGAAGAAAAACAGTTCAGTTTAAATGTTGGTCACAGTTTTCTAATCACTGCCTCTGTTCTGCTCCCGTTCTTTTCCATTTCTTCCTTTTTGTTCCTGCTTGTTTTTGTTTGTTTTTTTCCTTTGATGTTTTGTGTGTGTGTGTGTGTGTTTTTTTGTTTTTTACTGGTGTGTCTTTTCCCTCTCGTCCTCCACCGGAGGCTGCGTCTCCTTCGGTCGGGCTGAGGCAGCATCTTTGTACAACACTGACCGTCTGCTCTGTAATCAAATACCATCTGTCGCTGCATCTGAAGTCTCACTCTCGTCCTCCGTCACGTGCACACGCAGCACATCTGTGCTTCCTGCTCTCGAAACACACGTTTCCTGACTTCCTATGTGCTTTTCTGTACAACGAGTCGTGCCGCTACAATCATTCCACCTGATTCATTCTTGGCCCCTCAGTGAGGAAGTCACTTTCACAGCCTTCTGTTTGTCCCGCCAGGAGTTCAAAGGTCATTGTCTTCAGGTATCCATGTTTGCTCTGTGACTCTGCGTGTGTGTCAGCGAGACCTTGGCTGCTGTATCACACAGGAGATAGTGGACTTTAGCTCCTCAGTCTTAGATCAACGGCCCACTATCTCAAAGGCTGCCAGCCTTTCACAATGTTTGTCCAACGTCTGTCCCTGCTCCGGCACAGAAAACGTTGACACCATCCCCAAGGTCCCTCGCCAAGTTCCCCCTCCCCTCATGGTGGCTTGTTATCACACACTCAGGTTCAAGAACATTTTCCATTCAGCATTTGGAGTGTGGGGGGGGCTTTTTTCCTCGTGCTTTTAATCACATGTTGAGTCGACTGCACGTCCAGATTTCCGCCCTCGCTGCACTTTGCAAACATGTACGTGCAAGAAGATTCAGGTTCCCATTTAGTAAGTTACTTTTCAATCACAATCTGCAACACCAAACTCCTTCATGTTGATGGAGCACACATGCAGTCCTCCTACCAAAGAACCAATCGAGCTGCCCACCGTTTGAACCACTTTGACGCCTACTACTGAAAAACGGCCGTGGGCTTTAAAGTGAAGAGGCAGAATATTCAATCAGGCGAGATCATTTGAGCGATTGATTTTGTGCAGGTGCACGAAGGTTAGATTCTAAATGGTTCAGCAGGTGGAACCCAGCAATGAAAGCAGCACCGGTTCTTGCGATCTTCAACTGAATTATCGATGTCACACTGCATCCTGCACAAATGTGTGGATGTGGATTGAATTAGTTATTTTAGGGACAGTCTCAGGCAGACGTGTTTGGCAATGTCAACATCTCTGCAGGAGAATAAAGGTCCGAGGCTTTAGGGTTGTGGCGTTTCCTGTCTTGCTGCATGGTTGTGAGACTTGGATGGTAACCAGTGACGTATAAAAATGTTTTTGGTCTCTTCGGAGGCTAAGCTAAGGGAGCGTCAGGTGCCTGATTGTTGAGGATCTCCGTAGCTTGAGAAGGCCACGTGGACACCAACGTTTCACCTAGCTGCAGCAGATAGATGGTTATTTTAGAGTTGTGGTAATGGACCCAAGGTTGTTCCGTGGCGTGGGTAGATATGGAGAAGCACAGCACCAGAACATGCAGCAACATGATGCTGTCTTGATCTTGGAGACATTCAAGTGACTTCTTCAGTATTTTTCTCTTACAAATGTAAAAAAAAAAAAAGAAAAAAAAAGAAAAAAATCATTCTGTACCAGAAAAAGAACCATTTTAAGTCCAATATCGTCATGAGCTTCATGTCCATGAGGAGTGTACGTAAACTTCTGATACAACGGTTGATAGTTGACAGTCTTCCACTAAATGAAGGCTCACAGTGGATTTGATCCCCAATTGCAAAGCCTCCCTGCAAATCAAAGGTTTGTTTGTTCTGCACTTGGAGAAATCTCAGGAAAAGCTGTTCTAGTGGCTCCTGTGGATGGACACATCTGTCCCACTGGAACTGAGATAGATTGAGTTTGAGACCTCTGTTCTGGAACCAGAGAAGGTCTGAGGAATTCACATCTAACCTCGCTGACAAAAACAGACTGAAGATGGACACGAGCTTTCTGAGCTCCAGGCGTGGACTGGTGGACAGACAGTCCAGAAGAAATCAAACAAGATCTGCGGAATGATCAGAGATCAGACATGCAGCAAAATCAGCCACGCAGATCCTCCTTACTGAGCTGAAGATCCACTGTGTTTTCTTTTGCTCTGCACACAGTCGCCGTTTCACTCAACATGAAAGATTTTCTGTGTGTGTTCTGAGTTAAATATCATCTTTGCAGGATCACACTGCTGTTAGTCCACATTACACATCAGTGATGGTGACACCTAGTGGTTAGTATGTGCAGCTCACACACTGTAAACTGATGTCATCTTTTCATGCTTCATTTCACTCTTTCATTTTAGGATGGTGTTACAGTCTTTGAAGGGGTTTTAGTTTTTTAGTCTCGCCATGAAAACCACAAATCGCAAAACGTAAGATAACTAAAAAGTCCTACTTGATCTTTGACCTTTTCTATCGCCTTGACCTTTAACAATGACACTGACCATTTTTTAAACCACAGTTCAGCTCTTGATTGAGCAATATCACCACCACACAATCCCATTATGTTTAATCATTTCTTTCTCTGTCGGTGGTCAAGGTCAAAGGTCAAATAGAGGGTGTGTGTGTATACACACACACACAACATAATATTTGGAAAAATTATACAAGATGATCAAGCTTGAAATTAAATAAACCCATGTTCATTGAAAAAGTGCAAAATGCATGTTTTTGTTTTTGACTAAAACAAATAAATATATGTCCAGGATTATGTCCTTTCCAAGTTTTTAACAATAACTTTCAACTTTCTTCAGTTTTAAATGTCAAATGGCAGGGAAGCACCTCAAAAACTCTGTTTCATAATTTCACTCCCAAATAAATCTGCTGTAATTTGCTTTTGGCTGATTAGAAATATATATTTATACTTTATTAATCCTCTACATAATATCTTCAAAATCAGAATCAAAACGGTACCTGAACACAAACACAGGGAGAACATGCAAACTCCACACAGAAAGGTCACTGGTGGGAATCGAACCCATGACCTTGCTGTACAGCAACAGTGCTAACCACTATTCCGCCATGCTGTCATGGTCTTTGACATGTTCCTTAAAAATGAAAACACTTTATTTGCTCTTAAATGCGCTACAGTACCAAAAAATAAACCAGCAAGACATCCTTAACTTGTAACCTTATTTATCTGGTTACAAGGAAAAGACAAATTTGTGGCTAAAAGTCCTTCCACCATAGATCTTTTAAACCTATAAAAGACCAAAAACATCAGCCAGCTCTGCTCTCATGTACAATTATACATGTTTGACGTTTAACCTAGAATTTTAAAAATCATGCTAAAGCACCCTAAGAAAACCTAAATATTTCGACATTAAGTCCTCCATAACTTTTTATACTGACATCCCTCATCTGTGGCAAAGATCAAATTTAAAGAAAACATTCCAAAAGCCGTTTTGGTTTTTGGTTATAACTCTGCTCTTAATAGGGCTACGTGTGCCAGAATGTTGGGGTGCATTTGTCACATGTTTTGCAGATGATGCTGTGATCTTCATAGAATGAATGAACATCCTGATCGGACCTTTCAAAAAGCATCTCAGATCAAAACCACAGTTCAGGATTTCAGTAGCATTTTGTTCTCAACCCTCAAGCTGTCTGTCTGCAGGCAGGGAGAATGTCAAAAACTTAATAGACATCTGGGAAGCTCATACAGAGATGTGAAGTCACTCCAGACTGGTGTATGATGCTGCCTTTGCAGTCGGATGAAGGTTCAAGTCTTCAACCTCAGATCTGCCTGGGTTATCACCAACTATGACAGAAGAGAGTTGTCCAGTGCACACAGCTACACACAGCATGAGTACACGTTCCTCAACCTGACCTGAATAAGGACCCCTTCTTATCTGGGGTAGCTTCCTTTTGATCGAGCCGAGCACTTGTGATGCCTTTATTCATTATTTTGCTTGTTCTTTGTTTTGGAAGATTCCTGTTGGACAGATCATTGTGCCCCCGTTCCCGCTCTCTTTCTTTCTCTCTCTCTCTCTCTCTGGAAGGCTCCCACTCCACTGGAGCCTCGGCGGCTCAAGAGAGGAGCCTGGGAAAGGAGGAACAAAGAGCCATCCGTCTGCAACCATCACCAATCTGCACCTCCTCTGCTCCCCCTCTCTCCCGTCTCTTCCCTGTCCCCGCTGGCCAGCACCCCAAATTAAGACTTCAGACAAGAAAATGGGCTCAGTAAAAAAAAAGGGAGAGAATGAGAGAGAACGAGAGAAGGAAGTCTGCAACAAGCCAAGAGCAGCAGCGGCAGCGCGACAAAGCCTCTGTTGTTGGACGCCAGGGCCCCTCTGTCGCTCTGCGAGGAACTGACACTGTGTCAACTTGGACCCCATGTTGTGAGGAACACACACCATAATGAACACACACATAACGTACATGCACAGACAGACATGTGCTACATACAGGCTGTGCACGCACACACACATACACACACACACAAGGCTCCATGTAAACTTGAGCACACACAGAGTCCACATTCGTCTGGACACAGTAGGCGAGAAGACGTCGTGCGCTGCAGCAGCTGCTGAGGAGCCGAACCCAGAACGGACAGGCACCTCTTTAGAACCGAAACTGCGTGGACACATGAAGGTGGACAAAGTTCGACTAACTGACAAATATTAACACAAAACACAGCGTTAATCATCTAAACGGGGCACCGGGAAGCCCAAAGGCAACTGGTTTCATTCAAAGTACTTCTTCATTTGAGAGGCCTGAACAAAATTAATCATTCATCTCTAAATCATTTATCTCCTCTGCAAATTGCTTTTAAAGTGTAAATGTTGCCTGTCAAATAGCTGAGGACAAAGAAAGCTCCAAGGATCTGTGGCCCTGTAGCAGAGTTCCTCCAGGTGGGTGGAGATGCTGTTCTCCTGCCAGTGCAACCAAACCTTGTTTCATTTTTTAGGAGACAGTCATCATCCCTACGGACCGGAAGAAAGGACGCATCCCAAACTGGAAAGGAAAGGATGATCATATGGACTACAACGTCTACAGGGGTATTACACTGCTCACCCTCATGATGTCAACCGTTGACCACGTTCTAGCTCTGCAAGTACTCATAGATCAAAAGTGTGAAGATTAACAGTGCTTCTTTGCAGCCTGTGTTGGCCGTCGCAAAGCAATTTGATTCCGTTCTGGGACATCTTGAGAATTTGTGGAATCCCCAAGAAGTTTCTGGACATCATCACCAGCCTATAGACAGACTGCAAGTGCTGTACGGAGCGAGTTTCTTCCCAATGAAAACTAGAGCTCATCATAGATGTAGTCTGGCTCCTACAGTGTTCAGTGCTCGCATGGACGGGGTGTCGAGTCAGGTTGTGGAAACCAGCAACTTAGGTGCTTTTGTTGGTGAGGAAATGTTTACTGACCTTGACTTCACAGAAGATGCTGTGGTGTTCAGAAACCGAGTGAGGAATCAGAGTGTTTGGGTTTGTGATAGTCTTGGATCAAGGCGAAGATCCAGGATTTTAATGAAATCCTGGACTCGGCCATCAGAAGTGTATCTGGATGTGATTTAAGTGTTGAACTTGTAGAGACGTTCACTTATCTCAGCAGTCACCTTTGGTCTTGGAGATCACAAAACACCTTGGAACAGATTATGGAGTCATGAGGTCGCTGGACAGATCTTGATATCTTTAGAGGAGAATGAAGGTGGAAGTCTTTAGGGTCCTGGTGTATAGTTGTGAGACTACTTGGATGCTAACCAGTGACCTAAGGCAATTTGATACTGGGGCTCTTTGGAGGATCCTTGGGTAGCGGTGGAATGACTGTCTCAAACAATCAGTTACTTAGAGAGACTAAGATGAGGAGGATCACTTGTCAGCGAGCGTCATCTTCAACATTTTGTTCAATACTCTCTTGCTATATTTTTTTTTAAATTTTAAGTTGACTGAAGTTGAAAAGATACGTTGAAACAACGTTCATAAATCCCACCTCCCACCTTTACCCCATCTCACGTTCATCCTGAACACTTCACCCTACCAAAATCTCACAGCCAAATATCTCAGAGTTGAGTCTACCTCTTAAAGTGTTGTTTTAACACTGGTGGTGTTGAACCTTGTTGTATGATGGAGTTCTGATTCAACTATTTAACTCTCTAACAGGCGTCATTTTAAGATGAATGGGACTTTTTGGCAGGGTTGATCTTTAAGTGCTTTTTCCCCATAACTAGAAGGTTGTATGTTCAAATCCTGATGCCTTATGCTGTATTTTCATAGTGTGTGTCCAAACAAACCATTTTAAACAAGAACAATGTTTAACTATTCACTATGGTGTTGAGAAATACACAGTCTGGCTTTAAAAATTCGAACTTTGGCACAGTCATAAACAGCGAGTGTTACTTTAACTCTCTGGAAAGAGTTGATTTTTCTTTGCGCAGCCTGAATACAAATGCAGTGTCCAGAGTGTGTCAGCGGCTCTTATTTTCCTTCCTAATTGTACATTTAACTGACTGTGTGTAATGTGTCCATGTCAGCACCTACACGTCATTTATATCACTACAAAATATAAAGTTAGAAAGTTAATCAGAATCAATGAGGGAACTAATTACTGTATTTTATTTAAAACCAGGGAACAACACAATAAAACACAACAAAATGATTCCAAACACACTTTAGTAGATTCTCTTCAAGAAGTGAGGATGTGTGATGTACATGTGAGCGACTGAACTGGTTTTGGCATCTTACACTCTAAACTAGGTCTAGTGGGTCCAAGACAGATGGCACTCAGGGCAAAGCTGGTCTGGGCACACACACACACACACACACACACACACACACACACACACACACACACACACACACACACACACACACACACAGGTCTCTTTTAATAGCCATTATTGGCATCCTTTGCCTCTTCCAGATCCCAGATTCCGAAATCACAGAGGCCCATTATATTTCCTATTGACCCATTTGGCAAGATGTTTGGAGCATCGAGTGCGAGATTAAATCAAACACAGTTTATAATCCAGTAATTCTAATGTTTTAATTACTTAGATGAACAGGAGGTGTTTGAGCAAAGGCTAATCTCAGATATATGAGAGAAGGAGACAGACACACACACACACACACACACACACACAGAAAGGCAGGAACAGATTTGTCTTTCTCCACGATAACATGTTCAAACCAGCGATGCATTAACGTCCACCACAAAGGCCGCTATTAACGACCAAAGACTTCAAGGAAAAGACCGAAAGCTACCAAATTAATGGCCATCAGTCCTGCTGTCACCTCACTGAACTGGTCACACGAGGTATTTGCAACACAAATTTCATTGGCATGTTCTCACAAACGTGGTGATGGACACTTGGCGAATCCTGCGCGGAGTGCCATCACCATGTGTGAATTCTGAACATCATGACTACAAGGTAAAAAGTATTTAGTCAAATGCATAACATCACCCAACGTAGATATTTTAGTACTTAATTTGCTCAGAACCTCAATTTTAGCCACTGTAGAGGCGGTTCTTGACTAGCCAACTGGTTAGTGCCCAGAAGATGAATTAAATCTTGTTAATATGTTTTCTAACTGAAAGCGGGATCCCTCTATTTTAGCAGAATTTATTTTTTATATATATAAAGTTGGTGTGAGACGAGACACAAAGATCACCACCTTCATTTTGAATTCAAAACTCAGGAGCATTGAGACCAATTTTTGAAAACCCAAATTTCCAAGTTGAATATCTGTGAATTGTTGTCATGAACATTTCACCTCTTTTAACTAAAGAAAGTTGCTAAACCGCGAATGTGACTGATTGCTAAAACTCGTCTTTTCATCCACATTTGCGCTCTGACAAATCAATGTTTCGAGACATAATTCTGTGACTAATCCCATGTATTAAAAGTCGACCTGCTGTATCTTGAGTGGCGACCACGGCTGTAACTGATCCCACAATTGTTTTTTCAATAATCACCCCTCCTGTCAATCACGCCGCAGGACAAAGGCTTCTAAAGCAAGGCTGATGACCTCATGCCTGGAGTCTACTCCATACCGAAGGGGTTTTAACACCGTTCAACTTGCCTTTTGTGTCTGCAGCCATATTTCAGACACTACTGAGTACCGAGTCGCCTGACGGTATCTCTTGGGGCTGGAGATTGGTGCACGTACACACAAACACATGCGTGAACACACATCCCCTTAATCCACGAGCTGAAGTGTTGAGCCAGGAGTGAGCCTTAAGACAAGGAATGACAACCGGGACAGCTGCAGGGGCTGGAAGCCAGTCTTAGCCCCCCACACCACCAGCACCACTGCATCCTACACTGCCTCCAGCCAGCCATTGTTTCTGGCCTGGGCCGGTGGTATTTCATTTGTCGTGAAATAGATACAGACGTGGGATGACCATGAGGCTCTTTCTCAAAGAAAAAAAACAAAAAACGCGACATGGCTACTGCTACTACCATCACTGCCGCTCTTGGATACCGAGCCCATCTTGCTCCCCTCATAGTTAACCTTCTTCTACAGCTTTTCAAAGCACCCTGCTCTGAAATATGAATAAATCTGCATTTTATAAGCGTGATAGTGAGTGAATATAACAGGCATTGTTTTCTAAATGGGTGCAAGAAGAAGTATAACAACATAGCAGCTCATTCTGATCATGTCATCTTTTATGACTTTGGCTTTTCAGTGGACAGTTAGACCTGTTGGACAGGTAAACTGGTGCTGGCCGACTCAGGTGGTGCCCATCTCTGCTTGCTTCTGACATCATCAGACCTTTATACATTGTCATGCTGCATCTTCAAGGAACTTTCAACCCGTACTTAACAAAAAACACTGACAACGCGCAGTCAGATGTCTCCTTGCTTATCCGAAAATAGAAAAGACAATGACATGTTCATCACCTTACAACTCCATCATCTAAGTTCTCAAGTCCAAGAGAGTTCATGGTCACTAAAACAATACCCCTCTCCCTCCATCAAGGGCATTCCTTGGCACAACAATAGAACCATCTCGATCCCCCGTATTTTCCTTTCCTCCCCTCCCTCCTCATTCTCCAGCCCTTCCATCAAAGAGCATTCCAGCTACAGAGCCCCCCTAAGCCCTTCACTCTGGGCCTGTCCATGTGACACGCCACACAGACAGTCATCTTTAAGAATTGATTCACTCTGGTATCCAAAGCCTAGAGAGCATGGCTGCCAAGATACCCAGCATAGGCGCCACTCATAGGGTCCAGGTACACAACAGCTGCTCCACAACAATAAAGGCAAAAAATGGAAGGCATTCAGGGGGAAGATGTAGCCCTAACCTCACTCTCAAGCCTGAACTGGTCACCTTGAGCCAGTTGTTGCCTGCCTGCCTGCCTGCCTCTAGAGACGGCAAAGGATTGGGTCCAACTTTGGGGTGAGGGTGGTGGATGAGAGTGTCTAGTGAAAGAACCTATAACCTGCAATAGTCATGGGAGCTGAGGCACGAGGCAAAGGGCAGGGCGAAATATTTTTCCCTTCCTTGGAAGAAACTCACAGTCGGGGATTTACTACCAAGATGGTCCAGTATGACATATGGCAGACCATGAATAGATTGTCTTTACTTGATGTCACCATTCCCATGACTACTTGTGTTGTCAGCCAAAGGGTTGATATAATACAATTAGTAAATATTATAAATGTATGACATTGGCTGCTGGCAGCAAAAATCAACTGACAGATGTTAGAGTCACAAGGACTTTATTCCATAACTAAAAAAGCGTGGACATCCAAAATCTGAGACTTGACTAAGCAGTCTAAAGCCTAGTCTTTTAGAAGTTATATTTTTCAAAATCTGATGTTAATATTTAAAAAGTGTACAAATTGTTGTACCTAGAGTTTAATGTATGTTTTGGAAGCAGGACAAATTCTAAGATGTAAAGGTTTAATTCTACTGTTAAGCCTCAGTCTTCATGCTAACAATTAGCTTTTGGGATACGTTCAGCTAATGTCAATATGACAGTTTTAGCAATTTTAGGATATTATCAACTTCAGCATAAAAATTGTGCACTATTCAGAAGCTTCTAGTGTAAATGAACTATTCGAATAGCCAACTTGGAGATTCTGGTAGATGCTAATTAGCTAATGTTAAAGTTCTGTTGTAGTAGGCCTGTGATGAACACTGCAATATAGGTTAGCATCTCTTGTGGGGGAGCCGCTCCCATTTCTGCTTGCCGTCGGCACAGCAGATCTTGCAAGGACCAGCATGTTGGACTGGCACAAATTTTACACCAGATACCTTTCCTGGCACAACTCCAGATGGACATGGGCACTGGAGCATGGGTGGTCTTGAACCAGGAAGAAAGAGCAGTACTGCTGGACCACCATGCAACCCCTCCCAACATAATATTCTGTAGCACCTTTCAAGAAACCCAGTGCATGAAAAAAAAAAAAAAAAAACACCTGAATTTGATTATACGATGATGCGGGATCCCTCAACAGATTGATTTATTATCATTATCTCATAGCTTTGAAGGTCCAGCTGGAAACGTTCTCCACCTGTGACCAGGTCCTTCTGTCTGAATGATCTGCTAGTTAACCCACAAACTTTAGCTTACTGGATACCTAATGGGTTGTTATTGTTACATAAGAAATCTAACAGCAACTTCCAGAAAATGTTACAACTGTAGGAGGATCAAAACTTGGACTGCTGGCACTAAACTCCACCGCAACATATTTACTTCTTTATATTGCAGATAAATTGTTGAGCTTCATCACAGTGGCCATGCAAGCTACCAGTTGCCTGGTTGGGATGACAGCAGTAAAAACCATCTACCAGACGTTAAAACACTTTCTTCGGATGGGCATCATTTGGTTGGTCATGTCACCTTCTGGAGGTCAAGCAAAGGAGAGCCAAGCCCTTCCAGAAACCAGAAAAACACACACACACACACACACACACACAGGGAAATACTACAAAGGTGAAAAGTTGAACAAAAACCAAAGAGATCATGAGAAACAAACTTGGCATCAGTAGTCTTCCCTTTAAAGCGGAACCCTAAGTGTGGGAGCAAGCTTGTCAGTGAGCTCGAGAGAGCAGAGGACTTTACCAAAGCAGCTCAGGAGGCCCCTCATTACGATATTAAACAAGATTTAATAAGTGAGAGTGATTTGATGAGGTGATTATCCTTGCCCATTAATCAAGCAGGCTTCTGGCCTCGCTGTAATATGGCCCATCTTTTCCCCGTTACCAAAGCCTCTTTAGACGCTGAGCTCCTTACTGCGCTAACGCCGCTTCAGAAACAACAACAGACTTTTTTTTTATTGACACATTACGTCTCATCTCTGAAGCTTGTGGGTATTTCCATCCCTCCGCCTCCCCGTCCCCTCTTCGAGTGCATCTCGTAAATTGAACTCCTTAGCATCTGGGTCAGAAAGTAACAACTTATCAGAGGGAGCCGCGCGCGATAACTGCCAGCGATAACGAGAAAGCATCTGTTGGCTTTAAGGATTTTGATTCGAGAACAGACAGAAGTTGCATGGATTCCACTGGATTTTGTGGCTTTGTAGTGAGGTTGGGAAAAGTGTGTGTGTGTGTGTGTGTGTGTGTGTGTGTGTGTGTGTGTGTGTGTGTGTGTGTGTGTGTGTGTGTGTGTGTGTGTGTGTGTGTGTGTGTGTGTGTGTGTGTGTGTGTGTGTGTAAAAATGAACTAAAAGCTATACCAGGACATGAGAGATACAGACCTAAGGCCATCCTTACGTCATGACGGTAACCATTTACTGACCCCAAACAGCTGTTACGGAGGATTCCTGTACATTTTGTCCAATAGGACACCTGCCTTCATCACACTGCATGTAAAAGGATTCTCCACTGATATCTACCACTTGAAGACACCCAAACATCTTCGGAGTTCACTGGTTAGCGTTGAGGTCTCACAACCGTAGAATATAACTGCAGAATATATGTGCAGACTTGGGCCTTCATCCTCCTGCAAAGGAATTGGTAGAGCCACGTACCATGATGACTCCACGGGCATCTTTCAATCTTTGGAGGCAAATATATTTTTCTCCAACTCCATGGCTTCCCCTCATGGAGGCATATTGATTTGGTTGGCTGAATCCATTAAGTTATTGACAGTCTGGATCTTGGGTTTGATCTAGGACACAGACTCCTCAGTCAACTGCTCAGGAGCTTCAACCAGGAAATCTATCAACTTCCATTATAACATCACATGCAAAGGTAAAGTCAGTCAATCTTTCCTCACCGACAAATGCAAGTCAAGTCACGGGACTCTGTGACCCATCTAAATACCAAGACAGTGCAGACCGCTAAGTCTGCACGGTCTATTAGGGTGTTCTGGTCTTAGCGGAGGTGATGGTCTAGTAGTTAAAGCATTGGGCTTGGGGCCAGAGGATCCCCAGTTCAAATCCCAGCCTGACCGGAAAATCACTAAGGGCCCTTGGGTAAGGTCCTTAATCCCCTAGTTTCTCCCAGTGTGTAGTGAGCACCTTGTAAAGCACTTTGAGCGTCTGATGCAGATGGAAAAGCGCTATATAAATGCAGTCCATTTACCATTATGACCTACAGTCACGGTGTAGGTGCTTTTGGAAATGATCCCACAAAATTAAACCATTTTCCAAACAGACTCCGACTCTAATAAGAAGTTGGGATTTAAGATGAATTTACATTTTGTGTTTCATTTTTATCCCTTTAGATGGTGACAAGGGGGAACAAGACCCTATATACGCCGGTGCTTATCCCCGGCTTCCGTAGTGTGAGCTCGATCAGAGTTTACAACTCCCCCTGGAGTCCAACATGGGTTACTTCCCCAGCCAAGATTAGTACCCACTTACAGGTGGGTGGACTAGAACAATGCAGATGAAATGTCTTGTCTAAGAACACATATATACTGTGTCCAGGAATCAAACCCAAGTCTGTACAATGGTAGCCCTACTCCTTTTCCCACCGAGCTACCTGCTCCGGGTGTCAGAATAGGACTTGTAAACAAATCTGCCTTCTTTTGGGAGAACGAGGAATTTTGAGGTTGGCGGGTCAGTGATAGAACGGGCAGGGATGGTGGACAAGCGGTTAACTGTGCTCGTTTCCAGTACAGAAAGGGTCACCCTGCCCATTCTCCATGTAGAGTTGCGTCAGGAAATCATGTGACAAATCAACATGCAGATCCACCTCAGATCTGTTGTAATGACCCCGAGTGAAACAAGGGAGCAGCCAAAGGGGCTTCCTAGTGTGAAAGACAACATTTTCAATGACTTCTCGTCTTAATTTTTCGACTTAATCAAATCTAAAAATTCTGATGTTTTACAATTATTCTTAAATATTATACCATTTTCTTTTTCAGCAGTGGCAGTGAACAAGGTTCTGAATCAGAAGTTTAGAAATAACCCCAAGATTGGGAGAGAAAATACTTTAAAAGACAACCAACCCCCCAAAAAACATTTTAAAAGTCCAAGTGGAAGAAGATTACTTTAAAGCAGACGTGGGAGGGAGCTTTTCCTGGAAACCGCCGGTGAGCATTAATACAATAAGCACAAAAAAATATAATACAAGAATGTTTGTATCACCATAATCCGGAAAGATGAGGTCGAACCAACCTGGAATATAATCCCAAGGAGAAGGTCTCCTGGTTATCCATCATCAGGCTTATATATACACACACACACACACACACACACACACACCAGTTCACCGAGCCATGTCTCATCCTCGCTTCAAATAATCACAATCTTCAAGAGAATGTCGTCCCTTCGGTCTCATCTCGACACCAGCCGGCCCATCAGCTGGGTTCGAGGGGTCAGTCAGCGGGTTCAGCTGTCAGTGAGCGCTCAGCCCGTTACGTATTTACTTACCTACAGTCAGAACTTAATGTTTCCATTCTTGTGTCTGTGTGGATTGAACCCCGGTTACTTGTGTGTATCAAAGTGTCCTCGAGCAGGTTGGCACCTTGTGTCGAAGACCTGAAAACATCTCTATACTTGATTTGAGCACCTCTACTGGAGGTTTGCATGATGTAGGCTTTGTTATGAAAAACTTCTTAAGTATTCTGGCAGACAAGATTGTCACGTTAATTATTCAGAGATCATCATCATCATCGTCATCTACTACTGGCAGCAATATCTTCAAGACGCAAAGAGCAACTTCAATCAAATTTGGCTCAAAAATTCAGTGGAGCATCATCTCACAATACAAGTAATGTCAAGGTTGTAGATCAAAAGGTCAAGGTCAAAATCAGAGCTCATCATCTACGGCTGGAAGAGATATCTTCAAAACACAAACAACGCTTTCATTTATAGATGGTGGGTAAACTCAGTGGACCAGCATCTCACAATTGAGGTCATAGTTCGAAAGCCAAGTTCAAATCAGAGGTCATCTACTGCTGGCAGTGATATCTTTAAAATGTAAGGGACAACTTTAATACAACTTGGAAGATAAACTTAGTGGACTGTCCTCTCACAACAAAGGTCAACTTAAGGTCAAGGTCAAATTCACCTAAAATACACTACAAACCATATCTCAGGAACCACACCAGATATTGAAATGAAATTTTCTGCATAGACATCTTCTTCCTCAGACTAACAAATGTGTCAGATCTCTGAGATCACATGGTGACATCAAGTGAAGTCAAAATGGTAGTGGGGCACTCTAATGCTGTGGATGCCTTTTTTCTTTTTTCCATAGAATGATTTTCTGGAATGGTTCCTCACCCAGTTTGTAAGTCAAAGTCAAGGTTGTGGAAAATATAAAACCCACTATGATGGCCTTGTTAGTTTGGGACACATAAATAAAATGGAATTTTAAAGAAATCAAATCAGTACTACTTGTAATAAAGCAAGTGCACAAACTGAAATGTAACTGAGGAATGCCTCGAAGGACAGTTGCAGAATGGAGTTGCTGACACTCGGGACATAAGACAATGTCGCCCTGACAAATACGGCGTCCCTCCTTCGCTCGCCCGCTCTCCCTCTGTGTATCTAAGCAGCGTAATTTGAGTAAATGACAGGGGAACATCTGCTGTGCATAAGTGAGAAGCCAACACTTTAACATGCAGATGTCTCTTTCCATCTGCATTAATTCAATAATTACCGCAATGGAGGGAGAGAAAAAAAAATCTTTTTTATAGCTTAAGACAATGTTATCTGTGCCAGTTGGTATGGGGAGGGTAAGAACGAGTGGAGCGAATGAGTAGGCGCATGTACGTGTGTTCCTGCTGCTGGAGGTTTGGGAGAGGAGGGGTAGATTATTACACCATTTAGCCAGAGCAAGCTGTCACATTGCGGAGAATCTCACTAATTCCATTGTGCCCTTGGCGAGTCACTAGCAGACTCCAAGTGACCGATGAGGCCTCAGTGCCACCGCTCGGCCACCACACGAACAAACCGCTTCTCTCGGTGCGCACACGAGAAAAGCCACTCCTGTGCTCATCGTGCACATTCAGGTTCGCAGACATGTACGTGTGAAAATGCACGTGCAGCCCTGCAGAGCAAATCTGACAGGTCAAGGTTTTTTCAGTTTAAAATGTCAGGCAATCATATTTTGGCTGGAGCTGTCAATTAAGAGGACAATAGTGGGCCACAGAGAGCATTAATCGCTAATTGTTTCTGTTCAAACACATCTAATTATTTAAAGGTGAGCTCCATAATCATCAAAAGCATTTATAAACTCATCAGTCAAACGTGACCATACAATGCCCTTGTTCAGTCATTAAATAAAGTGGGACAAATTATTCAAATAAAGGAAAGTGCTTTCTGCTTTAACTACAAAGGCTCAAATATATCAAAGTTAGGATTGTGCACAAAACACATTAAAAAATTCTGTGGTCAGTCTGTGAAACAGTAGAAGTGCTGATGTTTGGGCTCTTTGGGATGGAAATGTGTTGGATCGTCATGTTTCCTAACAAACATCCAACTGACCTTTCACCTACAAGGTCACATGTGTGAGACCTTTTTCAGGCTGTGACAAAAAGGTCAACGGAGCTCCAATAAGCAACTTGTCATCGTGGTCCTGGTGCCACACAGGGTGAAGTCCACCTGCACCGACTGCTGCATATTTCATCCAGTTTGGCAGTAAACCTGCTGAAATGCTTTGATGGACATCAGATGGAGACGTTTGCCTCGTCTACAGCCACAACACAGATGTGACCCCTTACAGTGCATCAAACATGAGCCGAACGCTGACAACCCGTCGATGTTTTGCTTAAGAACCATTTGAAAAAGCCGTTTATCTAGAAGTCTTCCTGCAGCCCACACTCAGAAGCCGTCGTATTAGACCATGATGGTGACATAAGTTTTTCTTCTTATTGAGATACATTTTTTGTAGACTCCTCACGTGTTTGTGGAAGGTGACATTCCTGCACAGCTCAGACCAGCACAACTGTTGAATTGTTGGTGTTGGAAAGGTAGAGGGGTGTTTTTTTGGGGGGTGTACATCTCCTGGTATCATTGAAATAAGGCCTTCCAGTTCTGACAATCTGAACAGTTTATTGGATGAAGTTGGTCAAGTCTGGTCTTGGATTCTGGATGACAACCACGCAGGCAGACAACAGGTTCATCCATATGGTATCTTTTAAAAAAGTAACCATCTACTGTATTTGGTGTTTTTTCCAGTTGGTGGGGGATCATGCCAAGAGAAACACACCACATGACCAAAATACTGTTGCTGGCGTTCCCTCACAATGCAAGTGACACTTCACATCAGAGTCTCTCCAAGAAACACTCATTTGAACAAACTAATTCCAGTCGATGTGGAACCAAAGACATCCAGTCAATGCCTTCAGTCACTGATTAGAATCCAAGTCCCAAACAACACAGCAAGACAGGAAGGTCTCGGCATCGCTACACACCTGAGTCCAACGACCTCATGACACCATGAGCTCTTCCTGGGTGTCTCTTGATCTCAAAGGCCGAGGAACCAGAGATATGAACATGACCACCAAGATAAGTGACTGAAGTAGGTCAGTATTTTTTTTTTTTTGTTACAATAGCCAAAGTTATTGACCTTGTGTCATTGGGACATTAGAGGCACTCGCACACAAACATTCAGCTGGACAAGATACCCACAAGCACACATACAAGTACAGTCACGTGCACACGGCTCTTACACGGCTGCTAAAGATAGGGACAAAGGAAGACATTTGTATAGTTGGCTGGCCAGCTTCCTTTGATTGCAGCAGTTCTTCTGTAGGAAACAATGCACTCGCACTATTAATACACCAAGGAGACAGAGAACTGCTCTTAGAGGAAAGCTCAAAGGAGCCACTGGCCAGGCTATTTACAGACTTACTGACTGATAAGATGACTGATTGCGCTATACTTACTGTAGTCTCTCTGTCTTGTCTTTCTCTATTCTTTCTTTCTGCAAGGACTCTGGCATACTGACCCGGGTTGATATGTAGGAGTGAAGTAGCAGCAATACATCACTGATTCTTTGAGTCATGACTTGTGCTTAAAGGTTTCCTCTTGGCAAGGAATTCAGAAAGATTAGAGAACATTTTGTTCAAGGACGTATAGTTCGACCAGCAGAAGATGGAATCAAGAAATGTTTCTTTCCAAAAACCCAAACAATTCTTAGAACAACAGCACAAATATTCTAAATACTCAAACGTCTGCTCAGATCATGTCATATATATATATAAACAATTTCAGGTGTAGTGTGTAATGTTCAGATGTATTCAAGTGTAGAATGACAGCTTAAAGTTTTATTACCTCAGGCAGCTGAAGGAGGACAGAGTTGTTATGTGGTGACACGTCTGTGTATGTTGTGTTTGTTGCAACAGTAATGGACTGGAAGGATTTGTGGAAAGATGGTTCTTGGGTCAGGAAGCAGTTGATGACATTTTTAGCCAAATCTAGATTAGGCTTGTAGGGCCATAAGGTCAATGGGATACAAGTTGGGTTACCAGTATGTAAACCTGGGTTGGCTTGCTGGTCACACTACCTGTGTGCATTCGTGGAGAAGACACGTCATCTGCATTCATTGTCCCAGTCCACCAACGTGTAAATAGTTACTGGCTTTAACTGGGGGAATAAATTGCAATGGACTTGTATCCCATCCAGGGGGAGTTGTAGACTTGAATACGTTTTGTGCTTTCGACCCCAGGGCCGATACAGGACTTATTTCTTCTACGCTTTGGTTGGGTGGTTGTAACCTAGAACAGTTCAACGATGTCTGTCAAACTGGCAGATGTGGAAATTTACAGGACCAAAACATGCTCCCAAACCCAACCACTGCGAGGCAGGATGGTTTCAAACGTTGGAATGAGAACATATCTCTGATCTCTGAATGCATCTTCTAATTCTAATCTTCACATCTCGTGCATCTCTACAGAGGGTTCTTCTCAGTGAGAAGATACTTTTGCAGAAACAGCATCCTGTATGGCCTAATATGCCTGTTAGTAAGCTAACAGCAACTTTCAGAAAAAAACTCAGTGCTGCTGCTCGAGTTAAAGTGGATTCTTGAAACACCAACACCTCCCTCAGAAACCGATCTTATGCAGATGATGTGCAACTTCTGAGTATCAAGCTGGTAGAAATCACACACATGTAAACTTTGTTCTGAGCAATCATCTTTTATATCACATGCTGCCAAAGCAGAAGGTCACCCCTTTGTGTCTGGTCTGCTTCAGGTTTCTTCCTCAAATCATCAGAGGAAGGTTTTCCTTATCGCTGTCACCTGTGTTTTTGCTCTGGGGGTTGGTAAGGTTAGACCTTACCCGTGTGAAGCCCCTTGAGGCAGCTTTGTTGTGATTTGGTGCTATATAAATTAAATAAATTGAATGTTGCTATTCTGGCAACAACAGTTAACCAGTTTTTAGGAAGAAGGGGAAAACGCAGGAATAAATCTCTCGTGCGCTTCCACTGCTGCATCCCGTCTCCCCACATGTGACATTTGACTGGTGGTAAATAGCCACCCAGTCACACTTAGGATCACATCCCCTTTCTAAAAGTGCCCATTTAAAGAGCATCAAATCCCCTCTCACTAAACCCGCACAAGCCCAACCTTCATTAGCATAGCTAACAAACTCCGCCAAAGAGGAACAGCAGAGTGAGAGAACAATGGAAGTCTATTAAAGGGGGGAGGAGAGAAGGGAAGCTATTGTTCTGGTCTTATTTAGCCCTCGGTGTCACCCTGCAACTGTTGTCACTTCTAAGTTTAGCCGGGCGGCTGAAGAGGAGGAGGAAGAGGAGGCAGGCTGAGGAGCACGAGCGATAGGATGAAGGGGGCAGATGAATAAATGGAAGAAGGAAAGAATGTGAAAGGAGATTTAAAGGAAGACCAAATGTGACCAGATAAAAATGCAATGACGCGTCTCGTCAGATGGAGGAGTGTGCACACAGCTGCCCGAGAACAAAGATCCGGCCACATGTTGGAAAAATGCACGACGTGTTACTTCATCACCACCACTGAGCTCAGCGTGACAAGAAGCCAGCAGAGAGTCTGAGGCCTGCGTTTTCTCCAGAGTTCGTGCATGAAGATTCACCCAGAACCTGGAGCTTTTTCACCCATTCAAAGTATAGCTTCTGTTTTGCTGCCGTAAACCATCAAAAACAATCCCAGGAGATGTTCATGTGCTCACTGGAGAACATCCACCTCCACGATCTGCTCTGTCACGTCAGGTGTCTGAAAACCAGCCAGTCATGTCACAAACTGCCCGATACTTATCCAAGCATGCAGAACTAAAACTCAGCGGTTACATCAGTCCACGTTTGCCACAATTATTCCTGAGGTCACAGCATGACTGCACCTATAGTCCATGAGAAGGTAACAACAGCATTCAGCTTCACAGAACCCACTGACGACAAGAAAAGACGCGTCTACTGTCGGGTAGAGAGAGTTTATGACTGTAAGACCCTAAATAAGTGCAGCACCGGGGCTTTGCACAGAGACATTGTGGGTCCTTTAGCGACACTCTTCTTGGGCATCAGATCTGCTACGTTTGGATTTACGAGCCGTGATCAACAGAATGTTTAGACAACTTTTGGCTGCTGAAGAAAATCTATTCAACATACACATTTATGATGTATGTCCTGAAATAAACGGTGTGAAAAAAAAAACTATTTTCATTAAGTATATTAGTTGTAGGATCTCCCAAATGTGACTATTACTGCAGTAAATATGATAAAATACCACTTGTTGCCAAGGGTTTAATGGGGACAGAAACAGCGATGTCCTTTAAAGACAAAAGCAAACAAATTCGAAGACAAGCAAGGAGAAAGACAGAGACTGTCCGAGAAGAAAAGACAAAAGAGATTAGCCCAGCTGTCGGCTCATAAAGTGGCCGAGGGCTGAGCCGCTAAGCCCTCCAGTGAAAGTAGAGCTTAGGTGGGTGACACGGGGCAGCGGACCCACTCGGCCCACGGTGGCTTCCAGTGGACGGCCTGAGCCAAGCCAAAGACACGTGGATAAACAGAGGACCATGAAGCTCTGTGCCTGCAAAGCCCACAGGGTTAAGACGGCAAGGCAGGAGAGCAAGCAGGCAGGCGGGCCGGCGTCAGCTCCAACACCCCCCCACCCCCCACCCACCCCCCACCACCACCACCCGACGGGAGGGTTACGCTAAGGGCTTGACTCCATAACGCGACGGTAGACATCGCCTTCATCAGGTCAGCAAGTTCAACACAAAGAATGTGGATCTGCTGAAACATGTCTGAGCTCAGCTCAAGGGAACACAGGAAGAATTACACATGGTCTTGGCACGCAACCTCACCCCCCCCCCCCCAAAAAAAAACACAGCCCTGAGTTATCAATTACGCTGCCCCACATTCTCCAATCAGCAACAATAAGCAGGACCATCCGTCTCTCCAAACATGCCCCGCTGATGACCCCTAGTTAGCACCGCAGCCTGCAACTGGCCCGCGATGACAAGGTCACGAGCTCGAGGTGAGGGGAGCCATCGCCATACTGCAAGTACAAAGGTCTGTAACGGCGCACTGCATTTCACACGCGACCCTCGCCCGCTACCTCATAGCAGAGAGGCATTAGCAGCTGCTGTTTTACAAGGCCCCAATGTGACAATGCACCGTGCACATCCATCAACAGTGTGCCTATAAGTTATAGATCATCAAAGGGTCTAAATCCGACACCCACAGCGCGAGTTCAGCTTGATCCTTGAAGAGACACATGGCGACTTAGAGACTGTCAAAGAGCATTTGTACTGAGCCCATGCACTCATTTAGAACCCGCGACAAGACGGTCCTGCTTTCAGCAGCATTTGTCCGACTGGACGCATGGATACAAAATAACGAGGGGACGTAAACAAAAGACAACCGATTCTGTTGGGGGGGAGTCCAATACTAGCAAATACCAAAGAAGGGGATCAGTTAATGTACAAGGCTTTAATGGCACTGTCCATTAGAGTTACAGTTAGGGTTTCGGGTTACAGTTGGACTGGGGTTAAGGACTTGGTTGGGTTTCAGGTTACAGATGGATTTGGAATGTGATGAGGTTTTGTTTACAGTTGGGTTACAACAGATGTTAGCGTTACAGCTGCATGACGGTTTGTTGTTAAGGTCAAGGTTGGGGTACAGTTAGCCATTAGAGTTACACCAGGGTCTGACGTGGTTATGGTTTAGGGTCATAGTTCAGGACTGGGGTGCGGTGTGGTTTGTGTCATGGTTGGGGGCCGTTACGGTTTACAGATTCAGCCTCCTTTATGATGTTACTATCATCTGTTTTTGCCAAACATTTTCCCATTTCTTTCCCACAATGGTCTGTTCGGAGCACAGAGGTTAGCAACAGACCCATGGAACCCCACATGGAGTTTAAAATCTCTCACACACGCAAACATTAATAAATATGTACACAATCTACAGCATTTCAGAACTCGCCAAATTTGGTTAGTTCAACAAATCAGACATCTTTAGTTTAACGCACACACCTGTCTGTATGGAGGTCCTTTGGATCACAGATGAATCCATGAAGACCACACCTCCAGCAGTCGATCAGTTTGTCCACCAAGCCAACCAGATTTGTCCCCAGTGTCAGTGAAATCTTGAGCAGGGCACTGAAACCCACCCTGACCTGGAGAAATCTGCAGAGATACAATAGAAAACACAATACCTCACACACTAAGAACAGGACGAGACAATACCAGGTACCAGCTATTAGCTACCCCAGTTGACGAGTGCAGTCAGATTTTATGCGCCATTCCAGAACCTACAGTAACCAGTAATCATCTCTTTCTTGACCAGTGGACCATTTCCCCACAATAATTCCACGGGCTCACTGTACCAGTTTTTGGGGAATCTTGCTTTCAGACAAACGCTCCCAGAGACAACAAAACTAGAACGTAGAGTCAATGCCTCAGAAAAACAGTGGGAGGGATTCATGTGGATCACCACATGACATCTGCAGCATTATCTCCTGGAACACAACATGATTAGCAAACATGTTTCTTTTACTTTAACGGATGAAAATCCTGATCTCCAGGAAACTTCTCCTGTTGAATGTTTGTTACAGGACGGGTGTAAGAATGTTGTTTTTGAGTGGTGGGGGGGTGGTCATGATTGGTGGAATAAGCATGGTGGCTTAGTGGTTAGCACTGTTGCCTCAAAGCAAGAAGGTCATGGGTTTGATTCCCACCTGTGGCCTTTCTGTGTGGAGTTTGCGTGTTCTCCCCGTGTCTGTGTGGGTTTCCTCTGGGTGCTCCGAATTCCTCCCACATTTAAAGACACGCAGGTTAGATGAATTGGAAACTTTATAACTGCCCAGGTCTCCCTTGCAAAAGAGGTCTCGATCTCAGTGGGACTAACCTGGTTAGATAAAGGTTTAAAAAATTTTTGGAAGAAATTGTTCAAAATATATATATATTTTTAAGTTTCTGTTTAAGAATGTTAAAAACAACAACATAAAATATCCAAAACCGACACCCAGACATCAATCAGTGCCAATATGTAGCAGGATCTTCTTCCTGATAAGATTAATTCCATTAAGATTTGCAGAGATCATCTGAGAACTTAATGAGGAACCCCGATAAGATCAAGTGATCCAACACTGGCAATAAGTTGTTTGCTTGAAGCGATATTTTCACATTTTAAGAAAAAAATAAGAATTACTCTCATTGCTCAGACTGAAGAGGTCAGACTGACGGGATCTGACCTCCATCCTCGCTCTTATTCTGTTGATTTCCTCTAACAGTGTTTCCTTGAGAACTAAATCTACTTAGGATTTATTGTTTCTTATTATTTCTCATCACTGGAAATTATAATCCTTTCACCTAATCCCCCCTCTCCCTCCTGCTCTTTCAGATCATATTCATCAAGATCATCCTCTCTGACAAAGCAAGAACTCTGCAGAGTGGGGGGGCCTAAAGAGATCGCGTCCCGGAACAGGGGGTGTCTTCCAAATCAAATCAGGTTCCTCTGATGTAATCAAGACGAGACGCCAAAGACGAGCACATAATCTCCCTGGGACATGCCTCCCTTGCTTGCACATTATTAAAAATTGAGGAGGAACAAATCTTTCAATTGAAAGACTGGAAAAATGGAATTATAATAAATCAGGCCAAAGTGGGGCGAGGTTGGATAAAGCCTTCAGATACAGATGAGTTTGAGACAGCGGTTTGTGCACGTCAGGCTGCCACACATGCACAGGGAGAGCGTGCACGTCTGCACGAGTGTTGTTTGCACACTTATAAAATATTTCATCTTGGCCTGAGGGAGCATCAGCTCTGGAAAGGTGCGGTCGTGTTCTAGCGTTCCTCAATCTGTGGCACCTTTAGACACCAGAATCAGCAGACTGGTGATGGCCAGGAGCTTTAATTCTGACCAGCAGATCGTAACGGTGACCCGCTTACACCATACGTACTTACTGAGACTGGATCTCCATTTTGCCGCCAACAAACACTTCAAAATCCTCCTGTTACCACTGCAATGCCACGGTGGCAAAGAAGATGGTCTCTTCTAGAAATGCCTGTGCATGTGTTTGTTTAACATCAGAATGTCATTGCATGACGACAAACACACGGTCCTTGACAGGTCCCTAGTCTGGCCCGATGGCTGGGAAATCCCAGACAATCTGAGTCTGAGGACCTGGTGCAGCCTTCACAGCCATTGGGTTGGAAGCCATCACCTCCTCCACCTGATCCACTGTTGGACTTCTTGTTTCACCAGAGCCCCGTTAGCCATTTCACGTTTCTTCCTGCACAATTCTGGAAATTCACATTATTCTGGTTAACTTCTGCTCTGCTGTGAGGACAGTCACTGTAGCTACCTGAACAGAGGTCAGCATGTTTGCACAGTCAAAACTCAACAAATCTGAACTGGAAACTCGGTGCACGTCTGTGGTGCACACAGTTTTCTTCCACCCACTTTCACAGTGTAACACTGGAGGAGGTGTGCACAAAACAGTTCCATCATAAAAACTGCAGCTGTGTGGGTTTATATTTTTTAAGGTTGGTCACTGCAGCAGCATCAGCTTCAAACATACAAACTCCTGATGGTGCAGCAGGGCGGGTGCAGTTACAAGTAACAGCCACACGGTGGCAGACTCTGCCAATGCAAAGCAACGGCTGGCTCTTTATTTGTAGTTCATTTTTCATTCGGTTCATTATTTGGATTCTCTTGTGTGTTTATCACCTTATTTTGGTCTTAATTCCTCCAGAATATATTATTTCTCCACATCCAAAGGCAGTGACGACAATTTTTAATTACTTCACTATCAAGAAAAACAGAAAACAAATAAAAAGAATAAAAGTCACCAAAATACAACAGAAGGTGTCGCAGAAATATTAACTCCACATAAGTCGAAAAGAACATCTTATTTTCGAAGTGATGCTGAAGGAGGAAAGAGAAAGTGTACAGCAGATCAACTCCTCGGACATTTCCTGTCCTCACCACTAGATGGCAATAAAAGGTTTCACACTGGAGACTTATGTTCCTTGAGATCAGCACTGACCTTCTTCCAGCATCAGCAGGTGTGTTTGTGTGTTCAGATCAGTGCAATCTTTGCTGTAAATGTCCTGGAGACAGCAGAGAGCTTTTCTTCTCTTCCTTTTCTTCCTGATCAACGAGGGGCGTCCACGTGGTCCTTTCTCATGTCTCATCATGTCAGTGTTGATGCACTTTTCCCACTCATTGATGATTTGGGGTTAAAGGTCACCTCAAACAGGTGACATTTTCGACTTTCCATCAATATACAATTGGTTGGATAATTTGTTTATTTTTGCATTGCATAAAACAATAATATTTTAATAAACTATTAACTGCAAGCACTTATTTCCATTATGGCTCATAACATCATCAACATGTTTTTTTCTTTTAAATGCATGAAATAAAAAATAATGTTAGCAGCAAAAAGTGTGAAAAAGCCTAAAAATCCGACTGGAAATGTGTATCGGTACAAGCGTGTCATTACATGTGTCGGCCACAGGGTGGCGCTCCTCCGGACAAAAGCGTGTGCGTCCTGCCCGAGTCCGAGGAGAAAGGATGGAGGCGGTGGAGAGGTTCGACAGTCCGGGAAGAGGTCGCGGTCTCCGCGTCAACAGAGGCTTTAAAGTCGGTGAGCTGCTGTTCTGCTGTCCGCCGTTCGCGTCGGTGCTGTCGGTCACAGAGAGGGGGGGGCGCTGCGACTTCTGCTTCAGCAGGTAGGAAGGACCAAAAACAACAAATCCATAAATAAATAAAATACCAACTCTGACAACCTCACACCAGCTGGCTTTTTAATTCATTCCTCAAAAACACTTCAAATCAAGTGTTGCTGCATCTGAACAGGGGCGTATCCAGGATTTTTAAGTGTGGGGGGGGAGACGCAGAACTTTTAAGATGTAATCCTGCTGGGTGCCTTTTTTTTTTTAATAACTATTCGGAACCACTGTTTTATTCCTTAGTTTTCAAATAAAGGATTGACCGTCTTATATTCACCCTACTGCGATATCCCAGAATCCCTTGCACGCCAGAGAGGCGCTGCAATCAAAACAACATGGAGAAACCACATGACGACAATTGCAGTGGACATTATACTACCAAAATGTGCATTTTTATGCCTTTCATAACATTTATAAGAGACTGCTGCTTGAGATGCTGAAACAAATATTCCAAATATTCCGTCTCTGCTACCTTCAACCGGCGTGGAACATCATAAACGCAAACCAAATTTCAGACATCTTATATATATATTACTTTGGAACAAACAATGTTGTAAAGGACAATAAGCAGAGCGTTCAAGAGCAAACGTCACTTTCCACCACAATGACAAGAACAGGAAGCGATCGCGGCTCACAGCAGTTCCCATTAAAAATAACAGATAAACAACATCTAAAAACCTAAATAATATATTCACGAGAGTTTTAGGCACAATATATGGAGTTTTACCTTGTGATGCTGATGCTGTTGTTCATGTGCAGTGTTATCTGAGCATGTCAATGTTGTTGACGTCTCACTGTGCAGACACCTCTCTGAGATTTTGCAAAATTCGAAACCTCAGTAGGGTGAATAGCGCCATTATGCTCAAAATCTATATTCCACAAAGCCCCGTTCCTTCCTATTTAATCCTGAATATCAAATTGGGTTGTGTTTCAAAGCATCATAGTAACTTCTTGATCCATCTTTGTCCATCTTGAACAAACTTGGTACGGACATCATCAGCACCAGATTTGATATCGTAATCCAGTTTTTGAACTGTTCAAAACTTTCATCTCTAAATCGTTGATAGTACGTATAAAGTTCCAGATATTCGTAGCCTGAACGACGTCAATCATGCTCAAACTTTTTTAACCAGGGTATTTGTCGTGACTACGGCTTGAAACTTGCTTAATCGTGCTCCACTGGGGTAAAAAACTTGAAGCCAAAGCAGAGTTTGTTGTGGTTTTTGTTCATGTCTGGCTGAGGGTGCAGCTCCTTTCTTTAGTTTTTTTTTTTTTTTGGGGGGGGGGGGGGGGGGGGTTTGGTTGCCAAGTCTGCACTTTATAAGCCAGCCTGTTGCCAGGTCTGCACTTTATAAGACAGCCTGTTTGGAGGCAAACTGGATTAAGCAGTTTCATCCCATTTTTACACTTTTTTTGGATCGTGGGCGATTGTAGTAAAACAGTGCCATGTGGAACGGTCCTGTTACCTTGTAAACAGCAACCAGACGCCATGACAAACTGGGAAACCCGCCATGCTGCTTGAGGGTGAGACAGCGCATCACACACTAGAGCCTGGACCTTTATTGATTTTACAATGAACTCTAAATTAGCGGTTGTGACGTATTGGTTTTAAGTCCCGTTGAGACTGAGTCCCATCCGTTGTTGGATTCAGCTAAGTTAAAGGTTGTGTGTTGCCACATTTTGATGTAACACGTATCTTACATAGTGGAAATGGCAGTGGAGGTGAGGAATTAGGATTTGCATGCAAACACAGCAAGATAGATAATATGAAGTCAGATGATTCTCACAAGCAAACCTTTTATTTATTTTAAATAAAGCTGACATAATGTGTGCTACTTGTTCAACTGGCCCTACTCTCACTTTCACATGCATCCCGGATGGTCATGGTTTGGAAGTTTGCCCATACCTCGGAAAACCTTACAGGATCTGGGAAGGTGGCCTTAATATTCCATCAGGTTTTCCAGAAGTGCCAAGGTACAAGTCGTGAGACTTCCCAGGATGCACCTCTCTGAAAGTGTCACTGGGCCTAACTGTTGACTATCTGCCCACTTCTTACGTCTGACTTGCCTGAGGTCATTTAACATGCAGCGTGTTCACCTCGCTGACCCCGCCAACTAAGAAGCTTGTTTAGACCCTCAAAAATGGGTCAGAATTCCACTGGTGGACATTCAGGGCGCTGCGGTGTTTGGATGGGCAGGCAGCTGGTCCGTCAAAAGGTCAACTCTATTTATACTAGAGAATTTTTTTTAATGATCCTTGTTGCTATCGGTTACGGCAGGCTGCTCCTCCTCCTCTGGGAGGACACACAAGATGCTGCAATAAAAACACAAATAGACACCTTCCGAAAACGAGTTCAACACTAATATCAATATGAAAACCAGATTTGAACGGTTTAAACAGGAGATTCTGATCCATGTTTGTTTCATCTGATTTTAAACCGGTTTATGGATAAACCCTTTTAAACGGGTTTAAAAAAATGCTTCCAATGTTTTTGTGAAATTGTGCGCTTAGCAGGAATGCCATTTGGTTCCTGCAGATCCGAGAAAAATTGGGATTTTCCTGTCATGTTTCAGCAATGCTGTAAATCTCTGATTTACAGGAAGGAGGCTTTGGCCAGATGTAAGAAGTGCAAGAAAGCGTTCTACTGCAACGTGAAGTGTCAGGTGGGAAACTTTATTCAGATTTTAATGTATTAAAAAAAACACACACACACACAGACGATGAAAGATTTGCTTTCACTTTATAAGCTGCATGATTTTAAAATTGTTCTGATAAAATATTGTGCAAGTTTGTATCATGTTTTTAAAGAAACTGTTACATACATAACCTTACCTTGTTTAGCAAGATTCTGTCATCCCGTCATTTTAACTTTTTATATTCATACAAAAGGCTAAAAGAGAAGCCATAATGTTTAATAACCAAACTCAAACTGGGTGACTTGATACGAGATCATACAATATATTCTGAATTTATTTTCAAATATATTAGATTTTATTAGAAGTATTGTGTATTTGTGCAGTCTTGTGTCATTAATGGGACATTGACTCATCAAACCCAACTAATTCATTTTATACTTTATGCCAAAGGTTTTTGGGAAACACTTTACATTAAGGACGCAGACACGTTGACAGCTAATTAGGACTTAATAAATGTGTTTAGCAATCATTTATTCATGTTAGTTAATAAATATTGCTGCATTAACTGTTAATTACAAGTTTACTAATGTGGTTAGTATTGGGTATTAACACTGTTCTTGTTAATTGATGCAGTAATAAGCAGTTAATTAAGATTTAACAAATGTGCTTAGTAATAATTCATTCATGTTCGTTAAGGCAGCAATATTTAG
Organism: Thalassophryne amazonica; assembly: GCF_902500255.1. Classification (NCBI taxonomy): domain Eukaryota; kingdom Metazoa; phylum Chordata; class Actinopteri; order Batrachoidiformes; family Batrachoididae; genus Thalassophryne; species Thalassophryne amazonica. Next base: position 36,818,209 of record NC_047123.1, on the reverse strand, counting down.
TAAGAATAATAAAGAACTTTGTTCATTGTTAAGGAAGTGATTTGAATATTTAACTAATAGTTAAAAATGTTTAGCAGTGGACTAGTCACACCATTCATGTTAATTGATGCAGTAATAAGCATTAATTAACAATTACTTCAGTAACCATTATTCATGTTAGTTAATGCAGCAATATTTGACTAAAAGTTAATTAAGATTTAATGAATTCATTTAGTAATCATTTATTTACATGTTCATGTTAGTTAATAAATAGTGCTCCATCACTTAACAGAAGCTTAACTAACGTGTTTAGCAGTGGATTATTAACACTGTTTATGTTAACTGGTGCTGTAAAAAGCATTAATTAACAGTTAAGATTTAATGAATGTGTTTAGTAATTATTATTATTATAATCATTTATTCATGTTAATGTAGTAGTATTTACTAACAGTTAATTGAGTGTTAACTAAAGTCTTTGGTAGTGGATTATTAAAACTGTTCATGTTAGTTCATGCAGTAATAAGCATTAATTAACAGTTCATTAAGACTTAATTCGTGTTTGGTGTCAAGTATCCTTATAAAATGTTAAAGGTTTTATAAATTAATGAAGCATAATCATAAACAATCCTATCTGTGCGTTTCTGTGCACGTGACAGAAAGGTGACTGGGCCATGCACAAGCTGGAGTGCTCAGCAATGATGGCATTTGGAGAGAAGTGGTGCCCGCCAGAAGCAACCCGGCTGGTGGCCAGAATCCTCGCCAAAAAGGTTGCCTACAGAAAGATGCTACCTCCTGCTTGAGAACCGCCTGTTTCTATCTTATTTTCTTTTTTTTGCTTTTTTTGTTAAAGAAAACACAGAAAGAAAGATGTGCATCTGAGCAGATCCTGCTGGTAGAAGAGTTACAGTCACGTGAGTAACACAAACCCAGTCACTTTTTCTTTTGTCACCTTGGCAGCTGTGTGCACATCACAGAGTGTTCTTCTACTTCAGAGTGCTGCAGCAGTTAATGTCATCAGCCTGAGCTGAAATAATCAGCAGGCGTTCTCACTAAACACAAAACTTTATAAAGTGCTCAAAAAAAGAGCTGAAGGTTTTTAAAAAGTGATTTTTAAACGACAGCAGCACGTCGGCGTAACAAACGCCGCTGCCCGCAGAGCTGCGTGACGGAAGAGAGGCGAGGACAAACGGATACGGACCGGGAGACAGTAAAACGATACTGAAGCAAGGGTCTGGGGACGCGTCCCCATACGTCTCGGGACGCCCCTCCATACGTCTCGGGACGCCCCTAATGTTTAATTTTACAGTCTCCTTTTATGTCTCTCACCAAGTGTATAAAGCTGTAACCTTGGGGTAAAAAATAAGTTCTGCTTTGTTACTTAAATGATGTGTTTTGTGGGACAGATGTGGACGACATGGACAATGATAAGAGAGACCTGCAGGAGGCGCACATCGCTGCACTGCATCACTTTTATTCCAAACATTTAGAAATCCCCGATCACAAAGATCTGCTCACACTTTTCTCTCAGGTACCCCACACACACACACACACACACACACACACACACCAGTCCAAATGATTAAAAATCGAGCCTCCAACCTGCCCCCCCACCACCCCCCCACCACCAGGAAGTGATGACATGATGACTAGGAAGTAGGAGGAGAGTTACGTTATCTGAAAAAGCTGCAGATGACATATTACATGCAGTTTGCAAAGGTGGACAAAATTAAAAGTTTTTGTGCTTCTGACACAAACCACCAATTCTAGAAAAGTGCTGTGCACTTCTGAGTTTGATCCAAGCTGCTTGGCGATGCTGGAAATGGTCTTCTCATAAATGATTCGAGGTTTATTTCTCAAACACACAGAAATTCTATAAATATAAAAAGTACTTCTGGAATCGTGCAACAACTTTGCATCTTATATACTAGCTGAATTCTGATTTGGCCCAGGTTCATTTCCAGAAGTTTCCAACTTTGTGCACAGAGGATTTTGAGTCAGATGTTTAATGTGACTCTGGTTTGGCTGCCTGAACCCGGCATGCTGACAGGATCACTAACACCAGCAGCTTCATCCAGGTCGATATTGAGTGTGCGTGTGCAGAACCTGACGTCAGGGCACATAAATAAAACTGTGTGACGTTTGATTCATTTAATCTGCATGACCATCAGTTACATTTACATATTTCATCACGCAGAATCTGAGCAACAACAACAAACATTTTAAATGCCAAATGTTGTGCACAGATGTTTGTGCTCTAAAACTCTATTCTGGTTATTTTTAGTCATGTTCAAGCTCTGCTACACTTCACACCTGTTCTTATTTTCCCATCAGCCACTTTACTGCTGTTGCATTTCCTTTGACAGGTTTCCTGTAACGGTTTCACTGTGGAGGACGATGAACTGTCCCACATGGGGACTGCCATCTACCCAGAGTAAGAAGGGAAATGTCCACTCACGTGTTTCTGCAGCACATCTACAGGTGCATGAGTCCAACTCATTTCAGCACGGATGCCTTCACATCCTGACAGGGTTCTAGTTTGACCCAGACGTGTGCTGCTCTGCATGAAGCAGGAGAACTTAACAACCTCAGAAAAAAAAAACATCAGCATTATACATAAACAAAGTCAAAACACACCACAACTCACAAACTGTGAACATGCAGCCAGGGAGCCGCTAACGAGTCCAGACACGGCACAGGTGTGACCGAGGAGGAGGGGCATGCTGAGTTCAGGGAGCATGGGAAAACACAAAACGCATGAAAAGTCATCAGCCCCAGTGTGTTGTGTGTCAAGCATCTTCTGCAAACAAAGTTGCGTCCACAGTTCTGACGCAGTATTCTTGTAGTACCTCGTCAGAATAAAGTGATTTTGTCACCGTCATGTCACTTTTGTGAGGAAAAAGTTGTTCCTTTGTGTGATGTTGTTCGTGGTCTGTCTCTGGTCGCAGTGCGGCGCTGATAAACCACAGCTGTCTTCCCAACACCATCGTCACATATAACGGGACGGTGGCCGAGGTGCGGGCGGTGCAGGAAGTGAAGCCTGGAGACGAAGTGAGGATGGGGGCGGGGTTTAACGTGTGCATGGATGATGACCTTGTGGACGCCTGACTGACACACATTTGATTATTTGAGCAGAATTATGGATGAGCAGAGTTACTGCTGAGAAATTTGACCCCAGATTTCACTTTGCTGTGATCGTCAGTCTAAACAGAACTTGACGCACACGGTCAGAGGTGGTCGACCGCTCGCCATCACCAAGTGCCTGACGTGACCTCTGACCCTTTGAGCTGTGTGATAGTGGTATTTTTTCAGAAGATTAACATGTTTTTGGTGCCTCCCCCCGTATTCAAGGTGCTGATCAGCTACATCGATGTTCTTTATCCAACTGTTGACCGAAACGCCAGGCTGAGAGAGTCGTATTTCTTCACCTGTGAATGTCAGGAATGTCAAACCAAGTCCAAAGTAAGACGCCGTAAACTGACTAAGAGACCGTTGTTCTGTTGAGGCCAAAAATATGAATTTTACAGTTAAGCAAAGTCTTTACAGATCTATGTTTCATTTATTAGCTCCACCCCTTAATCATTTGTCCAGAAGTGCACTTGTAAACATTAAAGGAGCTATATGTTATTTTTATGTCATCCGATATAGAAGACTTCAAGCTAAGAAAATTTAGCCGCAGTCTGCATATTTTTATTTGATATGTTCTGTTCTGCTACAGGAAGACCACTGGATGTTCTAGCCTATTTGAACCCACCCACTGCCCATTTCCCACTATCGCAGTTTGTAGAATTTCAACACCCTAAATTGCCAGATTAGAAAGCAGTCAAATGGTGCTTTTCAGCCATGCAAACTATCCAGCCCGACCTAAAATAACATGGGTTAGTATCTGAGAGGTATTTGAAAGATGGACACCATTTCAAGTCCTAAAAGATTTCGAAATAAATGCTAAATTGGCTAATTTCAGTTGACCAACAGCTAAGATTAACTAATTTATCATGGTTACTAATGGGACGGGTGTTTAAAGTCATTTCAACAATCGGTTCACGTTTCGTCGAGGTAACAAGGCATCAAGTATTTGAGAAACAGTTGACCAGTGCTGGCAAACGTGCGGTCATGCTAACACATGCTAACATTAATTGCTATCAGTCATGCTGGAGGAAGAGCGACCTGACAATCTCTGTGAGCTTTGTGTCTTTGGAAGACAGTTCTTTCCAGTATTTGATATCTGGACTGCAGTACCAATTCTAAACACGAGGTATCCATCCTACATATAGCTCCTTTAAAAGAAAAGAATGCACATCTCGGAAAAACAAACTAATAGCTGAAGGATCTATGCTGAAATATTTAGTAGCACTTGAGAAACATTCTCGCTCAAACCTTTTGTTCAAGCCTATGGAATGTTCTGTCCTAATGTTTTGCCAGTGTCATGAATATCACTTTAATTATTCTGTTGTGCTCGCTCTGCATTTTGTTGTTTTGCACATCCACAACAAACCGTTTCATCACATTGTGTTTAATTTTTGAATAATCCTATCAACAAATTAAGTAGAAGATGGTGAAAATGTAACCTTGCTAGCAGAGGTAATTAGCATAGCTTGTCTCAAATGGGGACTGACCCCCACTGAGAAAAGTATGCCAAAAGTGAAACGTGGTATTTAATGAACACATGAATGACTTTGAACATTCTGAAATGTTACTTAAAGCTCAATAATAGTGTACCTATTCTTTCCTACAGGACAAGGAGAAGTTGAAAACGTGTAAGCAAAGTGATCTCATCGAGCCAAAGGTCATCAGCAACATGGCGCGCTATGCCAGGAACACCATCAGAGAGTTTCGAGCTTTCAAACACAAGAAATATATCCTCAACTGTTCCCTGGTTGATTGAATGATTGGTTCTTCAATACAGTAACTTGTGTGAGCGTTTTAATTTTTGATACGTTGCTACATCCTTGACTCTGTGGCACCCCCTAGTGACTTACTGGAGATGTGCGAACAGAGCCTGGAGAAGATGGGTACTGTTTTTGATGATTCCAATGTGTACATGCTCCACATGATGTACCAGGCTATGGGGGTTTGTCTCTTCATGGAGGACTTTCATGGAGCTATCAGCTACGGCGAGAAGATCATCAAACCTTACAGGTACCAGGTCACCTTCGCCACAGTCCCCAAACAGGAACAGATCCCTGCAGTTTCTGCAAGATCGGCTACAAAACTCATGCATTTAGTTAAAATGCTGTTTCAAGCAGAACATGAGATAACAGTGTGAAGTACAGCTGCAGTTCCAAGTATTTCTGCAGTAACTGGTTCCCACTTGTGACCTGGCCATATTTTCATTTGCACCTGTGAGTATTCCACCACTTCGTACAGCATCCAGTAACGAACCACCATGATTACTGCGAGATAAAGGACATTGTGGTATCAAAACTATACAGGTGACAGCCGATGAATTTCAAGCTCAAAACGTATCGTTAGGGTCAGGGTTGTGCATGAATCGTGACTTTTGGCAGTTTAAATAACAATCAGTGCCGTAATAACAGCAACTCCTGATTTGAATATGGCACTATATCAGTAGCAAAGACCAAAAATAAAATGAGAGAACAGCCATTACCTACTGCTAACTAGCTTGTTAGCGAACAACTCAAAATGCTAAGTACCAGTAAAACAAAACACGAGGAGAGCCAACAGGGACACCAGTTCTAGTAACAGCTAGCTTGTTAGCTAATGAACCAATAAAGCTAAGAACCATGAAGTCAACAATAATGCATATTGTTGTAGCAACTAACTAGCTTGTTACGTAAATAGCCCAAAAAAGCTAGGTACAGAAAAAGAGCGGGAGAAAAAACAGCCAACAATATCACCTACTAATAATAACGGTCAATCATAGCACCTATTGTTACAGAAAATAGCCTGTTTGTCCAACTAATCCATTAAGTTAGGTACCGACCAAAAAAAAACAAAAAAAAAAACAACCTGTTAGGTAGCTAACACATAAAAATAAGGTATTTGAAGGGTGCGGGAGCAAAAAGAAATGTGAGGAGAGCCAACAATAATGCAATTCTTGTATGAAATAACCTCCTAGGTACCTAGCACTTGAAGCTAGGTACTGGAAGAACAAAAAATGTGAGCAAGCCAACAGCACATTTTTTAGCAAATAGGTTGTTAGCTAATGAATCCATAAGGCTAAATACATAAAAAACAAAATGAAATGTAATAAATCAATAATAACACCAACTGTTACAACTTATATTTTATCAGAAACAAAGAAATATATGAATTCTGAATGTATCATTATTGATGGTAGAGGAGAATGTTCTCAAACTTTTTCGCCCCCGTCTACAGTACGGCTGCCTTCTTCAATATTGTGATTACGGTGAACGTTAGTTCATTGACTCATGCTAGCTCAGGATTATTGTCATTACACAGACTTTCGGTTTTTGAACGTTTGTTGTGGATGTGTGCAGTCGGCTGTATCCGCCATATTCGCTCAACGTGTCCTCCATGTACCTGAAGTTGGGTCGGCTCTACATGGGGCTGGACAGACGCTCCGCGGGCCTCTGCGCCCTGAAGAAGGTGCCATTACACTCACAGTGACTCAGCCAACACCAGTTAAAGAGAAATGTTATCACCTTGTGTGTTTTTCTGTGTAGGCAATGGCGATAATGGAGGTGGCTCATGGGAAGGACCATCACTACCTGACGGAGCTGCGGAATGAGATGACCCAGCAGAATTGAAGGGTTGACTGTATATATTCCTGTAATAAACAGGTTGTTTACTGAACTTATCTTTGTACCATTTCTGCAGCTGAAACAAGAAGCATCTGTCGCACCCCTCGTCACCACAATAACTCAGTGCTTTCAGGTATCACGTTCATATTGGATGGACGTCCTCTCTGTATCACAATCTTGGACAACTTTGTACGTGACCTGTGTGACCTAGTTATGAGTAGGTTGTAGTGAAAACCTTGTAGCTGTGGTGTCATCAATGCATCTCGGTGTCACTTTGAGATGGCAAAGACATGCCCTCTGAACTCTTGCATGAGTTCCCGTGTAAGCACTCTATGACCTAGTTAAAAGTAGGTCAGGGTCACCATCATAACTCATACATATGCACTAAATTGAGAGACTTTAAATATGTTGATGGATTCATACGATTGTGTATTAATAACACTTTACACAGGTCAAGGACACAGTTTGACACTTGAGCGTAAAAATCTGACACCATGAAGGTGTTTGAGTCCATAATGGAGCAAGTGAACAAGCAAACTTCAGGCAGCCAGGCAGAGGCACGTCGTTAGAATCCGGCCTTACCCCAACCAGTGTTAAACATATACAAGGCACCCAGTCACATGACATCTAACAGGTTCTGGAAGCCCATCCTGCTTCCTGTTCCTACCTGGAAAGTCTCAAAGGACATTCTGGGTGTGTATTTTATTCTTCACTGTATTTTCCGTGAGGTTTGGTTCAGTGTGTGTATGTGTGTGTGTCTGGAAAGAGATCCTGGAGCTCCCTTCTTAAAGAAAATAAGACTTTATTGCATAATAAAGGAAATGGGCAGCTTCAAACAGGACACAGAGGAAAATAACAGAGAAAACATACAGGAAATATACAACCCCTGGCAAAAATTATGGAATCACCAGCCTCGGAGGATGTTCATTCAGTTGTTTAATTTTGTAGAAAAAAGGCAGATCACAGACATGACACAGAACTAAAGTCATTTCAAATGGCAACTTTCTGGCTTTAAGAAACACTATAAGAAATCAGGAAAAAAAAATTGTGGCAGTCAGTAACGGTTACTTTTTTAGACCAAGCAGAGGAAAAAAAATATGGACTCACTCAATTCTGAGGAATAAATTATGGAATCACCCTGTAAAGTTTCATCCCTAAAACTAACACCTGCATCAAATCAGATCTGCTCATTAGTCTGCATCTAAAAAGGAGTGGTTACACCTTGGAGAGCTGTTGCACCAAGTGGACTGACATGAATCATGGCTCCAACATGAGAGATGTCAATTGAAACAAAGGAGAGGATTATCAAACTCTTAAAAGAGGGTAAATCATCACGCAATGTTGCAAAAGATGTTGGTTGTTCACAGTCAGCTGTGTCTAAACTCTGGACCAAATACAAACAACATGGGAAGGTTGTTAAAGGCAAACATACTGGTAGACCAAGGAAGACATCAAAGCGTCAAGACAGAAAACTTAAAGCAATATGTCTCAAAAATTGAAAATGCACAACAAAACAAATGAGGAACGAATGGGAGGAAACTGGAGTCAACGTCTGTGACCGAACTGTAAGAAACCGCCTAAAGGAAATGAGATTTACATACAGAAAAGCTAAACGAAAGCCATCATTAACACCTAAACAGAAAAAAAACAAGGTTACAATGGGCTAAGGAATAGCAATCGTGGACTGTGGATGACTGGATGAAAGTCATATTCAGTGATGAATCTCGAATCTGCATTGGACAAGGTGGTGATGCTGGAACTTTTGTTTGGTGCCGTTCCAATGAGATTTATAAAGATGACTGCCTGAAGAGAACATGGAAATTTCCACAGTCATTGATGATATGGGGCTGCATGTCAGGTAAAGGGGCTGTCATTACATCATCAATAAATGCACAAGTTTACGTTGATATTTTGGACACTTTTCTTATCCCATCAATTGAAAGGATGTTTGGGGATGAGGAAATCATTTTTCAAGATGATAATGCATCTTGCCATAGAGCAAAAACTGTGAAAACATTCCTTGCAAAAAGACACATAAGGTCAATGTCATGGCCTGCAAATAGTCCGGATCATAATCCAACTGAAAATCTTTGGAAGTTGAAGAAAATGGTCCATGACAAGGCTCCAACCTGCAAAGCTGATCTGGCAACAACAATCACAGAAAGTTGGAGCCAGATTGATGAAGAGTACTGTTTGTCACTCATTAAGTCCATGCCTCAGAGACTGCAAGCTGTTATAAAAGCCAGAGGTGGTGCAACAAAATACTAGTGATGTGTTGGAGCGTTCTTTTGTTTTTCATGATTCCATAATTTTTTCCTCAGAATTGAGTGAGTCCATATTTTTTTCCTCTGCTTGGTCTAAAAAAGTAACCGTTACTGACTGCCACAATTATTTTTCCTGATTTCTTATAGTGTTTCTTAAAGCCAGAAAGTTGCCATTTGAAATGACTTTAGTTTTGTGTCATGTCTGTGATCTGCTTTTTTCTACAAAATTAAACAACTGAATGAACATCCTCCGAGGCCGGTGATTCCATAATTTTTGCCAGGGGTTGTATGTAGACATAGTTTGATGTTGTAAGTGAGGCAGGTGGTTGAAACATCTGGTGAGAATGCCATTTGATCGTCTCCAGTCACCTCCTACTGGGAGGAGGTCCCACATAAGACCCGGGACACACTGGAAAGGGATTACATCTCCCCTCCAGGAGTTATAGTGGTCTCGCCGAGGATAGGGAAGTGTGGGTCGAGCTGCTTAGTCTGCTGCCACCACAACCCGGGTAATTGCAGAAAAATGAATAGATGAAAATAAGTGGAATGACACAAGACAGACAATACTGTCAGAAAGAGAACACAAGTGCAACAATTAAACATGTTAAGATGACAAAAGCTTGGAATTATCTGAGAATATATACAGAAATATTAAAATACATGCATAGTTTATGATGATGTGTATTTTTCAGGTACCAAGTCAAAACAAAAAACAAACCATATAGTATTTGTAGTAATCTGTTCTCACCTCTCCAATATGTACAGTTACTTTGAACATGGCTGGCTTTGTGCGATTAAAAAAAAAAAAACTTTTAAAAAGGAAATATAAAAAATCGGACAATTTTCTAAACATGACTGAGGAATAAGGCGGGACTGCAGTCTGATGGGTTTTTGGATGCGGGTCAGAGTATCAGAATTAGTCACCCCTTTCGTTCCATTCTAGAGACTCTGGAGGTAAAAAGTGAACACGTAGGACGTCCAGAATTTCACCGCAGTTTGAGATATTTACCAAGTGTTCCGTGTTTCAATAAGGCACAATGATACGGTACAGTAGCGCCCAAACACATACATTACCGTTTAATCTGAGTCTGGAAAACAATTAATTAAAATATTAACTTCTTGTCTTCAATTTATTTATTGTTAATTAAGAAATGTTTGAGCTCTAAGATTCAAAAACCAAGTAATTGTTATAAAAAATATTCTCAGGTAATCTGATAAAGAAAATTAAGGGGAAAAAAGTTTCAAAAATTCAGTCGAAACCGGGGGGAAAACATTATTCCGGAGAAGAACAACGTGTTTGGCAGCAGTTTTAAAAAAAGGTGACAACAATGTGAAAAGAAATAAATAAAAATAAACATTTGTTAAAATGTTAAAGTAAATATTTGATGGAATAATCAATACTCTGTTAGCATAAAGAAACATTTTAGAAAAAAAAACGCAAACTCTTTCAGAGTTAGTGAAATAGAACAATACTGCTGCCACCTGCTGGTCGTGCAGCATAATGTCATTTCTGACTGAAACTGAGAAATGAAGAAATGCTGCCGACAACTAAAACCGACAAACGCATTCCCACCTAAAAGCAAAGAGCTGCCGTTCAACAGCGACAGGAAGAACGTCCGAACAGACGGAGCGGTTCCTCGACTCAGAACCACGAGGGGATCTGAGCACATCAATTAACTGAAATGGTTCTTTTTTATACAAAAAAAAAAAATCTTTCCTCCTTTGATGTGGCTGTCAACACAAATCTGTCACTTTTGTCAAGATAATCTCTCATACCTGTTTCCAAAAGTTCCTGCGTACACAAACTGTTTGTTCTGGTCTCAAGTCCTCCTAAAAACTTCAAAGTCCAATTTCCAACCACCTGCTTCCAAGCTCCTGCGTCAGCTAAGGTCAAAGGTCTTTGGCTCAGATGAGGCGGGAGTTCTTGTGGAACTGAATGAGGACCTGGTAGACGAACTTGTACTGAGAGATGGTCTGCACCATCAGCATCCTCTGCTGCCTCAACTCAGACAGCATGGTGGGAACATCCACCGGCTGAAAGACAAAGACAGAAGTCCGTCAACTGTCAGCCTGGATTTTAGAAGGGACTGTCCTCACTTCGGGCCATGTGAGGCGCACATCCACCCACCTCATTGTGCTCCAGACAGCTGATCATGAGCTCTGTGAGGATCACCACTCCAGTGCGACCCACGCCGGCACTACAGTGCACCACCACGGGAGGATTCAGGCTCTTTGAGGTGTCCAGCATGGAGTTAGTGTGTCTCCTCACAGACTGGATCTCCTCCAGATAGGCTGCGTGGGAAGGAAGGGAGTTAAGTGCAGTTCCAGGAACTGAAGTCCTTCACAATCAGATTACCTGGATTTGTATTACACATCTTGTAACAACAGCATTTTTTGCTACAGAGTTCCAGGTAGTAGTAGTCACGGGCATGAAGGCAGGAAGGGCAGGAACAGCAATCTGACGTTTGACCCCACTGACCTTCACCGTCATCCAAGATTGACCTCTAACTGAAATGTGTGCCACATATGGTTCAAATTGGGTAGAAAAATAAATAATTTAAGGGCGGTTTTGTGGTGAACCTTCATCGACATACAACTTAGGTACAAATCAGCAAAAGGAACCGGGAGGAGGCAATTTCACGTACATGTGTGTTAAATTTGGTGCAATCATAGTGAAAAACACTTATTTTGACATTTTATACCATCATTGTGAACCTGAGTGATTAACTTTTGGGACGTTTGACCTTGCTAGAAATTCACCAACCGAAAATCGAGAAGTTTGTACAGGTGACCCCAGTGATTAATCTTTGGCAAATTTGATCCCACGTGTAATTCCAGCACCCTCCTCCATATGTGAGCTATGTTTCATAGAAATCACTGTGAAAAAAATTAATAAATCTAGATTTTGGCCAGTGACATTCAGACCGGGGGGGGGGGGGATTAGACAAACAATTGCCTCCCGAATTATAGCACGATTTTCAATGTCGATTGCTCCAATCAGTGCTTACATGACGAGCCCCCTGTCTGTGGGGATCCACGGGCTCTAGACTGGGTCGTATTTATCAAATAGGTAGCTGACATTTTTCAAGGGTGATAATAAATTATGCAAAGTTTCTATAATTATTTTAACTTAAAGTGCAGGAAATTCAAATTAGAAAGTTTTGTGAATAACTGTATTTATTATTTGGCACATTTAGTTGATGTCATGTTTACCAACTGGCGTGGTTGAGATATTTCCTTTGTTCAGAGCTCGTCTGGTTACCAGGGACTGATTAATGGTGATACCAACGTCCATTGTTCACAATGGATGTTACCTAATATCCCTTATTTCTCCCAAAATATTAGTCCTATCAACTTTCTGTTTTCACTGCGTTCATCCTTGACCCAAAATACATAAACACACCAAACAGCAAACATCAGCTCTCCCTAGTTTCTCCATGATCGAAGGTACACTCACTCACACGGACACAGAGGCCGCTTGGCTTTTAATACAGTAGTGTTCAGAATAATAGTAGTGCTATATGACTAAAAAGATTAATCCAGGTTTTGAGTATATTCCTTATTGTTACATGGGAAACAAGGTACCAGTAGATTCAGTAGATTCTCACAAATCCAACAAGACCAAGCATTCATGATATGCACACTCTTAAGGCTATGAAATTGGGCTATTAGTAAAAAAAAAGTAGAAAAGGGGGTGTTCACAATAATAGTAGCATCTGCTGTTGACGCTACAAACTCAAAACTATTATGTTCAAACTGCTTTTTTATCAATCCTGTGAATCACTAAACTAGTATTTAGTTGTATAACCACAGTTTTTCATGATTTCTTCACATCTGCGAGGCATTAATTTTGTTGGTTTGGGACCAAGATTTTGCTGGTTTACTAGTGTGCTTGGGGTCATTGTCTTGTTGAAACACCCATTTCAAGGGTATGTCCTCTTCAGCATAAGGCAACATGACCTCTTCAAGTATTTTGACATATCCAAACTGATCCATGATACCTGGTATGTGATATATAGGCCCAACACCATAGTAGGAGAAACATGCCCATATCATGATGCTTGCACCACCATGCTTCACTGTCTTCACTGTGAACTGTGGCTAGAATTCAGAGTTTGGGGGTCGTCTCACAAACTGTCTGCGGCCCTTGGACCCAAAAAGAACAATTTTACTCTCATCAGTCCACAAAATATTCCTCCATTTCTCTTTAGGCTAGTTGATGTGTTCTTTGGCAAATTGTAACCTCTTCTGCATGTCTTTTATTTAACAGAGGGACTTTGCGGGGGATTCTTGCAAATAAATTAGCTTCACACAGGCATCTTATAACTGTCACAGCACTTACAGGTAACTCCAGACTGTCTTTGATCATCCTGGAGCTGATCAATGGGTGAGCCTTTGCCATTTTGGTTATTCTTCTATACATTTTGGTAGTTGTTTTCCATTTTCTTCAACGCGTCTCTGGTTTTTTGTCCATTTTAAAGCACTGGAGATCATTGTAGATGAACAGCCTATAATTTTTTGCACCTGCGTATAGGTTTTCCCCTCTCCAATCAACTTTTTAATCAAACTACGCTGTTCTTCTGAACAATGACTTGAACATCCCATTTTCCTCAGGCTTTCAAAGAGAAAAGCATGTTCAACAGGTGCTTCATCCTTAAATAGGGGACACCTGATTCACACCTGTTTGTTCCACAGAACTGACAAACTCACTGACTGAATGCCACACTACTATTATTGTGAACACCCCCTTTTCTACTTTTTTACTAATAGCCCAATTTCATAGCCTTAAGAGTGTGCATATCATGAACACTTGGTCTTGTTGGATTTGTGAGAATCTACTGAATCTACTGGTACCTTGTTTCCCATGTAACAATAAGAAATATACTCAAAACCTGGATTAATCTTTTTAGTCACATAGCACGACTATTATTCTGAACACTACTATATATAGATACCTTAGATGTGTCTGCCACCTGCTGGACATGTCTGGTTTTGTTTCAAGGAATAATCTTATCTTTCATTTCCAAAGCTTTCGCTGCTGCTTGTGGTGAAAATTCAATTCAGCAGCTGTCTGTCCTGCTAATCATTTAGCTAACGGTCTCGAGGTGACAATCAGTTAGCTGTGAATATGCCAATATTCTAAAACCTGCTCACACTATAAATTGCTCTAAAAGCAAATTATTTAGTTTGGAGTCAGTTGTAAGAGTACACTAGTTACTGTAGTACAAATATGTATGGTTCAAGTAACTTTACTTTTAGTAGCCAAGCAGCTATCTTAGCTCAGTTGCTACATTGACTTCACACTCTCACGAGCGCCATTAGCTTAGCTTATGACAAGCTAAAAGTGGACGCTCTTGTTTTGGCCGAAGTTCTACACAGTTTTTGTGTATTCTGTGTTAGTACACGCCCGTGGCCGACGTGCTTGATGAATTCCTGCGCAAAAAGCAGTTCCCAGATAATTGTGACATTTGGCACAAGAACTTGTGTACCTTGTGTGTTTTTACGCCTAAATGATCGTAAGTCAACACTCACACTCATCCAGCAGCATCTTTTCATGTCGGCAAATTCAGCACAGGGTCATGCAAAAGTAGTCCGGCGATCTATCCCACAACGCCAAAATAGCAGAGATGTCGCTCCAACAAGAGCAGCACACTGAGCGGGATCACTGACTTTTCAAGCCACCTAGCTTAGCCAGTTAGCATGTAGCTGGTTGAAAACCTAGCTTGTTCAGCGTGTTCGCAAGCAAACATTGCATTTTGATAACATGAGTTGATCGTGTCATGTTGACCTGTACCAGTTTGTGATTTTAATCACTGTAACCAGATTTTACAAACAATAATTCAACTGACTTTGTTTTTCTTTTTAATGATTCATCCATTCCTCTTTTAGTTTGGGGGAAAAACAGACAAAAGAAAGAATGTTTCAGTCATAGACGCTGCAGAATAAATGTGATGAAGCAAGAGAAGATGTTTGGGGAGGATCCTACTAGAGGTGGGCGGATCGATCCTAATATCAATACCAATGCTGGTATTGATATTGAACGATCCTCGTGTAAAAAGATCGATACTCATGCTTTTTTTCTCTCCCGCACGCACTGACTGCTGCGCACACAGATTCATCAAAGTCTAGTCTCTGTCTGTAAGAACAGCGCTGCGCTGTGTCACACAACATGGAGCAGCGCACCCTTGTATTGTGGTTTGTCAGCCCTCTACCTCAGGAGATTTTGTTTTAAGTTGTGTTGGGTGATTTTTTTTAAACAAAAATGTTGATTGTGATAATAACGTATTTGTTGTCACATACAATGTTTGGTGAAATTCTATCCTAGGTCTTTTGGATCCTTTGGATCTATGAAGCTTAAATATGAAAACGTATCGGTATTGATATCGGCGATACTGGGCCTGTATCAACTTGGTATCGGATCAATACCAAAATTCCCGGTATCGCCCACCTCTAGATCCTACTCACCAAGGAATCCTTGGACGTACTCAGGACAGCCCTGTTCAGGCCAGTCGGTGTACTGCAGGTGCCACACCGTCCTCTCCTGGCCAGACAGCAGGTGTTTGACCTTTAACCCTGTAGTGGCGTAGTACCCAGAGTCGGTACGGAATTTGGTGGTGACTTTGAACTTGCCGTGAGTGGCTGAGTTGTGTTTGGAGCCCAGCTTGGGCAGTAGCGATGACTCTTGGATCTGCCACCCTCCTGGACAGATGAGAGGATGAAGATGAATAAATGGAGGTACAAACAGAGGAAGAGGGGTAGAACTTGAAACACATGGCACGTGCACGTCACAGACACACGTGCACAAGCAACAGTTGCACGTGTGTATTTACGTTTCAGTTGCGTCGCGTCTCAATGATTCCACATGCTACCTTCTGACAGTGTTGTTTTGACTTTGGTGCTTTTGTTTGTGTGTATGCATTTTGTTTCATTAACTTTCAGATGTCAAGCAACAGCACCTCCCTGAAAGCACACTTTGTGATGAATGTTTTATAATACATAAAATATAAATACGAGGTCTATTAGAAAAGTATCCGACCTTATTATTTTTTTCAAAAGCCATATGGATTTGAATCACGTGTGATTACATCAGACATGCTTGAACCCTCCTGGGCATGCGAGAGTTTTTTCACGCCTGTCGGTTACGTCATTCGCCTGTGGGCAGTCTTTGAGTGAGGAGTCGCCCACCCTCTCGTTTTTTCATTGTTTAGGAATGGCTCAGAGACTGCTGCTTTGTTTTGATCAATTTTTTCAAAACTGTAAGGCACAACTGAGTGGACACCATTCGAAAATTCAGCTGGTTTTCGGTAAAATTTTAACGGCTGATGAGAGATTTGGTCTGGTAGTGTCGCCGTAAGGACGCGCCACGGCGCCTGACGGCGATCTGCGCTTTGAGGGCGGCAGCGTCTCGCCGTTTCAAGTTGAAAACTTCCACATTTCAGGCTCTGGTTGACCCAGGAAGTCGTCAGAGAACCAGAGAACTTCAGAAGAAGTCGGCATGGAGGAGTTATTATTATTCGGGACATTCCATTGTTAACCGGACATTTTGTAATGAAAGAACGTGCGGGCCAGA
This sequence comes from Thalassophryne amazonica, assembly GCF_902500255.1. NCBI lineage: Eukaryota > Metazoa > Chordata > Actinopteri > Batrachoidiformes > Batrachoididae > Thalassophryne > Thalassophryne amazonica. Next base: position 36,801,674 of record NC_047123.1, on the reverse strand, counting down.
GTCGCATGTCGGGCCGGACCCGACCCGCGTGGGTCACGACAGGAAAAACACCTCCATTGGAAACCTAACGGGCAAGTTGGAACTGCCGAAGCTGTTAAACAATTTCTCAGTTACTCACTTGTTGAAAGCCATCAAAAGCCGCCTGAATTTTACAAATGTTTTCAACACGGAGGTGTTTTTCCTGTCGCGGCGCACACAGATCGCCGCGCACGTCTTTCATTACAAAATGTCCTTAAACAGTGGAATGTCCACATAAAGTCCTCATGCTGGCCTCTTCTGAATCTTCTCTGTTCTCTCACGACGTCCTGGGGTGAATTAAGCCTTAAATTAGAATGTTTTCAGGTCGAAACAGGCCGACGGCTGCCTGGAAGCGCTGGCACGGACGTCCCGCTGCTGTGGGAAGATCCTTACACACGACAGAAACACCCCATAATCTCTCATCAGCTATTAAACTTTCACCAAAAACCATCTTAATTTCTCGAATAGTGTCCACTTCGGATATTCCTCACAGGTCCAGAAAAGATTTTGATAAAGCACGCGCGCCGTCTCGAGCAGCGTGTGAAACAAAGGAATTCAGCCGAGAGGGCGGGACCACATCTCACTCAAGGCCTGTCCACAGGGAAATGACGTCACCAACACGCGTGAAAAAACCCATGCATGCGCACGAGGGTTCAAGCATGATTGGTGTAATCGCACGTCATTCAAATCCATATAGTTAAAAAAAAAAAATAAAAGGGTCGGTTTATTATCTAATAGACCTCGTATATGAATACATATAAACTCACCATCAGTGTTTCCTTTGTGGGATTATTTTTATAATCCAGATCCTGTAATTTGCATCTGGGAACTCAGACGCAAATTGGATGACACCTTGGAGCTGATGCGTGCCTTGCAGTTGAAGCTGAAGGTTTCGGAGGCCGATGAATATTCTTAATTCATAATTGGGAATATTCTTAATTCATAATTGGGATTGGTTGTTCAAGTGAACTGTTAAAGTTTTTCACTTGCTCAGTAACAACACTCCAGGCTTATCTAGCCTCAAGGACAAATTGCCCACTGTTTACCTCCAGAGGAATTTATTCAGGCCTTGGTGAGATTATTCGGCTCCATTCTTATCTCAACCCACAAAGACAATAAACTGACTTAAACATGGACTGAAGCATGCTCCAGCTTTTCCCCTTACTTCCCCCCCCCCCGCGGCAGGCCCCCGTTCTTCCCAAGCTGGCAGGCGGCGCGAATCCAGTTGCAGCGGCTACCACACACTCACATCGCCTCAATTTGGAAAACGGACTGTTTCAAGTTTAGTGCACATAAACAATGTCGTCTTAATTCTGATGTGTGCCATTATTACGCTAAACAAGTAATAATTGTGGATTAATTGCTGTTTGTCTGTGGAATGTGAGTGTGGCAATCTCATTGCTATAATGACAATGATAATAAAGCTATCCATCCATCCATCCATCTGTGAGTCACAGAGCTTCATGTGAGATTAGTGAAAGGAGCATTCAGAAACATGAACAGCAGAAAGTGACGTCTTGTAACTGGACAAGTCATGACTTTTTTCCAAAGATTGACATGGTTTTTAAACATTGCATTTATATTTTGCATGTGTCCGACTTTTTTGCAGCCATTGAAACTCCAGTAAAAGGTGTTAATTATTTAATGTTGCCGGTATGACGTCTACAGATCATGTTTTAGCTGCGTGTTGCTCACCGCACATGTGAAAAAATACGTTCCAGGTCTAATCTCTAGAAGAGTGTGATGCATATGATGCAACACGCGCACCTGGAGTCATTCTGAGACACTTCGCTCATGTTGCTGGAATTTAAGGTTTAAGCTGTTAGCGTGGTTTACCTAAATGAAAATCAACGCAATGCAACCGCGACACGTGCAGTGAGTTTCAAGGCCTCATAAACACAGACTGAAAGACATTCATGTGTTTACCTCCTCAGCAGTAACCATGGCGATGACGTTGACTCCCTGCTCCCACACCATCTGCCAGAAGTCAGCACAGGTGTTGGCGAGTGGCCCCTGGGTGGCGATATAGTGCCACTCCTCCCCTCTAATCATCACCTAAGAAAAACCACGAAGGCGGAGCAGCAGTGTTACATAACGAGCAGATGACGGCTTGGGCTACCTTGTGACTGCCAACGCGGTAGTAGCAGCTGACGCGGGAATAAACAGCAGCTTTTGTTCTGCGGCAGCTCGCTCAAATGATAAGGAAGTAAGAGGGTTAGCCCGGAATAGGTGACCGTTCATGGCCACCATATAAGAAGGTTCACTAACAGAGGCGCCGCCAGAGCCACTCGCTTCGACTCAAGAGGGTTTGGAGTTTGAACCACATTTCTTGGAAATTCCACAAGATTTAAAGAACCAAACTGGCGTCCTTTCATCATTTCACTCTGTTCCTTTTCAAAATGACCACAACAAAGATGAGCGGAGCGTTCACAGCGTCACACTTATGCCGCGGTGAAGCAGCTGAAAACCACGTTTCATCGGCTTCACAGAGACACAAGGTCATAGGTCACGTGACCACCCCTGGAGGGTTTCCCCTGAGAGATGGTCCTTTTGGGCAATAAAGGCCAATGATTACGACCTCCAACAACCAAGCCTTTAGTGATGTCACTGGAAGACTGAGATCAATGGAAATCCTGTCTGACCAGAACACAAAGAGACGAAAGGAAACATTTGATCGCCACCGACGATTTGCTCAACTGTGACTTGACCTGATGGCCATCTTGCTATGGAGCTGGGAGGCCACTAGAGGGTGCTAATGTAGGGAAGAGCTGATTAGGTCAGGGGTTCTCAATCCGGTCCTCAAGGACCCCTGAACCTGCACATTTTCCATCTCTCCCTGGTCTGCCACAAGCTGATATGCTAATTCAGGTGTGTGTGTGTGTGTGTGTGTGTGTGTGTGTGTGTGTGTGTGTGTGTGTGTGTGTGTGTGTGTGTGTGTGTGTTCAGAGTTGAATGGCTGTGCACCTGAATTAGCAAATCATTCACTGGGTTTTGGAAGTGAACAGCAAGGTTAAATCTCTGGAGCGACGGTCACGTCTGCCTGTCTGTCAAAATGAAGGTTGACCCTGAAATTGCCCCAGAAGAAGTGGGTTTTGAAAAGATCAAGGAATTTGATTGAAGAGCTCACACACTTAGGTGTGTTCCTGAACTGCCCTGACACGGTCAGCCAGAGGTCACGCCACTGGGGGAAGGTCAAGGTCAGTGATGTTAAATGTCAGACTGCCGTCCCTCTGACCGCCGGTGATGATAACATGGAAGCAGGACATTAAAAGCTCACCTTGATGTGTGAAGCGTTGATGTAGCCTGTGTTGTTCTCCTTGTTGGGCACAAGCTCAACGCGGTTCTCCTCATACGGAACAACGTCACGGAAGCGGTTGCGCTCGGTGTTTTCAGGCAGCATCGCCGTGGTGAGAACGCAGTTGCTCCGTTTCTTGGGTACCTGCTCGTATTCCGTAAAGACCGGCTCCTCTTCCAGCTTCGACTCCAACAGTTTACACTGCGACAAAAACAGAGGGGCGGAGTTAATGTATGGATAGAGAGTTAACGAGAAGGACGCTCGTATACTTTCTCTGCCAAAGCCTTCACGGGTTTAGGCTCCAATCTTTGTTGAACCTGAAGCTAAATGTGGTTTGTGCGGGTGAGACTGATCAGGAGCGAGCGGGCGGCACGTCTCCGCGCTCGCTCCGCTCTTCTCCCTGGGTCGCCTGGCCTCCCTTGGGTCACATTCTTCACATACCAGCAGGCTCACAGGCGATAAGCACAGCCATGCCACACGTTCCACAGCCCACTCAGGACCAGACAAAAGCCGGGTTTAACACCTAATGAATGTTAGTCGACACTATTTCAAACAGCCAAATCACAGATGGGAAATTAATCATCAATTAGTGCAACAATCAATGACTGATACTGATCAAGACAAAAAAAACTCTTCTGCACCAAGGACAGAATGATTTAAATACATTTATTTACACCTCAACCAAACCAGCCACTTTATTTTGTGTCATCTTTAAATGACCCTAAAACAACAGCAAAACTTATTTAACTATTTCTACTAAAACCAGAGTGATCTCATTTTAATTGGTTTTAATTTGTTCCTCTTTTCCTTTTATTTTTCATAAATTGTCAGGTGTCCAATAAGTGTTTTTACTGTTGTTCCATTTGATGTAAGATTGCTTTATCTGGTTTTAGACTTTAAAATTGATAAGTTATATGCCATTAATTTAAACGGCTCCAAAAACTTCAAATTCTTAAAACAGCCTTTAATATTAACTAAGAAATAATATGGGTTTAAACTACTGTGCCCCAATGATGGGCTGGTAAAAGGTGGTTTTAAGACGTTTAAAACTATATTTTTAGTTTATTTTCTAATCAGATGATGATAAAGCATTCTGTAAACTGGATGAATCTGAGAAAAACTGTTTTGAGCCAGTTGTCAAAAACAAATCAACATCTCTGGATGTAAGAATGTTTGATAGTCATTTTTACTCAAGACATTTTTAACATTAATTGTATACAATAATAATAAAAATTAGTTGCAGCTGTAACTGCAGAAATTTGCAACTACTCTAATTTAATCTAAGTAAACAGTATCGCTGATAATATATGTTAATTATTATTATAATCTTCCATCATGAGGATTTCTGGACATATTTAAATGGAGCACATACCTCATAATATTGTGTTAAAATGTGAAATCCTGCACGTGCAGTGTCTTACCCGTTCATCGGTGGAAGCCTTGGCGCCGTCCTCTGCAGGACTCTCTGGGACAGGCATCCGGGCCACGTAGAGGCCATTGAGCGCGGCCATCATCAGCGGCCTCTTCATGGAGTCGACGGACATCTTTTGTCTTTCCAGCGTCTTCAACAGAGAGGAAAATCCCGGCATCATTGCTGCAGGTACTGACAGCTTTGGAACACAAACCGGTTTACCGCATCCTGATGACATGTGTAGATGTGGGAGGGGAGAACCTGAGTGTGTGAGACTGTGGTACCATCTTTAGTTTGATCCTTTCATCCTTATTTTTTCACCCTCCCTCACCTCCTTTTTCCTGATAGTCACTCTTTCTATCATTCCGGCCAAACACTGGCCCCATGAGGTACGGACCCTCCTTCCTCCGAGGATTACCGCTCCTAATCTCTGTTGCTGGTAAATCTCGAGGTGAGCCCTGACCTCCCCCTGACCCCAGCGAGACAGTCAAAACAACAGCTTGGGGGGTCACCGGGGGGCCACGGCAGTAAGAGGGACCATATCTTTGGATGGAAACGCAAGAAAACCTAAAACGTAAAATGTGAAACGTAAAACGTAAAACCTAAAACGTGGCGAGGAAGTGAGGCGGTAATATGACTTATCTTACACCTGGAGATATGTGCAGTTTTGTCGCACTTTAATAGCAACACAAACTACACACAAAAGAACTCCAGACCCAAAGAATAATCTGAAGGATTTACAGGGTCTGAACTGCTTGGGGGACCGCCGAGCCCAGCGCCCGCCTCTCAGGTGCTGAACCGCGGATTACTGCTAATCAGGAGCTATGAGACCCGCTAAGAATGAGGCGGTCACAGAAGGACTGTTTTTGTTCGGTCCAGGATGATGATGATGATGATGATGATGATGAGCTCGGTGGTTTCTGCCCAAAACGCTGTCAAGTGATGGTTCCTGTAGTCGCCTCCTCGCTGTCAAACCTGCTACTGAATTAGAATCCGTATATGCTGTCGGAATGTCTCGTGCTAATTCAGAAGAGCCATTCCCAGCATTTTGTGAAGGACTGCACCACAGAACCTGCTCAACCTAACCCTAACCCTAACCTGAGTAATGTGCTGGCTTCTGCAGGCTGCAGCTACTTAATAACTGCAAAATAACTTCATTTCTCAGCAAATCTCCAACTGCATTTAAAGGTGTAATTCATTTCAATTATGTTTCAGCTATTTAAGTCATAAAAAGGCAATAATATAATTCTGTACTACTCAAATATCAGCCAGCGTGAACAAAATTCATCTGCTCTGGAAGCGTTTTAGGATTTTGACCCATGGGGGCTAAAATACAGCGACTGGGCGCCATCATACCCTCTCTGTAGGGGGAGGGGGATGTCACAATTTAAAAGACTGCTGTGCATCCTCATTATACAGATGAAGAAATGTGAATATATATAATTACAAAACAGAACCACAGGTGACTGTTAGGAAGAACTCTGGACAAATATCACACAAAGGTTTTGCTGGATATCTGCTGGACAGGTGAGATCACACTCACACAGGTCAACAGAACAATTAAAATGCTTTTACCAAAACAAGTCAGTAGTATTGTAGCTTTCTTAAAAGTATTTTTCCTTCACTGTTGATCAGAAACTCAGAGTTCCCAGTTTTCTATCTTCTAAGCTTTGCTCATGCGTGATCTCATTCGTGTTGTCTGCAAGATGTGGAGGAGTGAACTCAATATATTTGCTATGGTATCCCAAGAAATATGTCAAAATATATTTTTACAGTATTGTCTTTGACTCCACATCACCAGAAACCAGACATGGGGACACCTGTAGTTTGCAGTCAACACCAGTGTGGTTTAAAGGCACGAGTCATGAAACGGTTCTTACCCTCTGAGCGATTTCCCGCTCCACTATGCTGTCCTCTAAGGAGAACATCTCTGACACGGGCCTCTCTTTGACGGGTTCCTTCCTCACCCGCTCCTTCACACTGGACAGGTCCGGCTCTGAAATGGAGGGGCTTAAAACCACACCGTTCACCCCACCCTGATCTCCTCGAGTCAACGTCCCACCTGCACCAGCACCTCCATTCCCAGTCCCACTCTGATCCTGCTCAAGTTGTGGCACTCTGTGCTGGGCTTGGTTTGGGTCCAGTGGTCCCGAGTTGCTTTGTGGTGCTTGGTTGTGGGCGTGGTGCTGGGTGTGGTTGTGATTGTGGGCGTGAGTATGTATCGGAGCACTGCCAGATGGTCTCGGGGGTCCGGGGTACTCTGGAGGAGGTTTATTGGGCAGCTTGGCCAAAGCGGCCTGAAGCTGAGCGCTGATGTCCTCATTGAGACCCGGAATTTGGACGTCCAGCTCAGGCCTCTCCTCTTCCTCCTCCTCCTCCTCACTCTCACTGCTGTGGATCAGCATGGTAGCATTGGAGAGAGTCTTTTGATGCTGGTAGGCCACAGGAGCAGGTGGTGCCACAGAAGCCTCGGCTGCTTTCTGAGCAGTCATGTGCATCGACAAGTCCTTGGGCTGCTGAGGTGGAGGCTGCGGCTGAGGGGTTTGGGGCTGTGGCTTCACCTGCTCTCTCAGAGTGTTCCTCCGATGAAGAGGAGCATTGATGCCCTTCATCATCACGCCTTCCATCCCTGCTCCTCCCCCTGCTCCTCCTCGCATGCTGCTGATCACCTCCATGCTGTGTCTCTTACCCAGAGTGGAGCGGTGCTTAGCAGCTGCCGTTAATGGTTCGCTAACTTCCTGCAGCGACTGGTGCACCACGGCCGAGCTGTCCGGCTGGAAGGTCTTGACTGACAGCTGCACCATGCGGGTGACGAGCTCCGGGCTGCTGCCCCCGATGCAGCGCAGCCGGTGGCTCGCTAGATCCGGCGTGCTGGTGGCTGGGCGGAAGGAGCCGGAAGGGTAAGGCGGAGGGGGTCGCAACATGTGGTTTCTCAGCATGTTTGCAGTGGTTGCATAACTCCCCGTGTTCACCCCCTGCTGTTTGGTATTTGCCAGCTCAGGCGTGCTGACAGTGTGAGAGATGGAGCTTCCTACAGCTCCCCCACCGTCGCCGCCTCCATTAACGCAGGATGACTGACATGTGGTCTGACCGCTGACAGGACCTCCCTGGTGGGGGCCGAGAGACACCGGCTTACTGTAAGTGATCTGCAGAAAGCCACAAATAGTCTGATTTTAGAAAAGCACATGATGCTCAATAACCAAACATTTCTAATTCAATTACTGGGATGTTAAACTGGCGGCTTGAGGGCAGATAGAGATCACACGCTCACAGTTTACCAGACGGCACATTAGCTACAAGCAACACAGGCAAAGTGATGACTTGCCATTCTAGGCAGGGCCAAAATAGACCAGAAAGACATGACACAGAGTGCCAATGAGAGTAAAAAGGCAGCGTCACGCCGCTCAAACAAAATAACCCAAGATGGCGGAAAACACTCTGAAACGTTGCCTCGGACAAATGAGTTTGGAAGCGCTGCCGCGCTAAAGTAACTTGGAATAGTATCTACCTCTACGTGTGGAGCATATGGTCCAGGACTGGGTCCGAGGCCGTGGTACGGGCCTCTCTCCCTCATCTCTGGTTGGCTGTTCACCAGAGACTCAGGCTGCCGGTACGCGTACGCATTACTGATGTTCAGGCTGCGCAGCGATTGGCTGTGGAGCTCGTGGTGAGCAGGAAGTATGCGCCGCTTCTGGCGCATGACGGCGTCGTACTCGGGCGTGGGCCGGTAGGATGGAGCGATGATGGCGCTGTGGCGGTGACTGGGGATGTAGTCCGGCCGCATAAGCTCGCTGCCTGGGATGCTGAGGTTGGAGGAGATGGGCGAAGGCTGGATGAAGGTCTGGGAATGGTTGAGGGAGCTCAGGCTGGGGCTGCTGTATATGCTGCCGTTCGGCACCGTACCATTACGGAAGCCATAGTCCACCGGGCAGCGGTCCAGACTGGTCTCGGACTTGTAATAGGGGTCGTCGTGAAAGATGCTATCTGTGGAGGAGAGAATGAGACAATAACTCTGCAAAATTCCCATCACAGTCACGCGGGAATACCAACATTACTCCTATTCATTCCCAAAGAATAGAAGCCTCTGATATGAAACTATGTCAAACCCACAAGATTCCTGATCTCGGTTCACACAGAGAACGCGGACTGAGGTCACCGACGCTCATCCGAACACACCCAGAATGCTTTTCTGTCCTCTCGTTTTTTAATCTCAACACCTTTGGACTGTGAGACAGAGCGTGCGTGTGAATGAGTCAGTCAGAGTGAAACACAAATGAGGTCACTGGACATCACCACAAACACTGCACTCTTAACTGGCTGGGAGTGAACCGAAATACTAATTAGCTGGAAGCCACAGGTTTGGTGGGAAGGATTCATGCAGCACGAAAGAAGATGCTGAAAGGTTTTTACTCTGTGCTGGTTTTCACGTACCTTGAGAGCTCTGCGTGTCCTGATAATGGTCTCCGTACTTGGAATGCATGGACTGGAAGTTACAAGACTGGGGGCGTGGCTAAAGGAAGAGAAGCAAAAAGCTGAATGAGATTTGGTTTAAAGGTGCATCTTGAAAAATTACAATGTCATGAAAACGTTCAACGTATTTTGTGTGAACATTTTTATGCATTATGAGAATGTTGCATGTACTGTATTTTAAGTCACTTTTTTTCCTGACTCATCTGGGAGGTCCTGTGACTTATACTCTGGGGTGACTTATATGTCAAAACCATTTGGTGTAACAATAGTTTTTTTTCTTTCTTAAATTCTTGTGTTTAAAAATAAATGCTTGTTATACTCCAGTGAAAAAACTATTTTTATGGGATTTTTTTTTTTTTTTTTTAGGTTTTCCCCAATTATAGACTACAGCTTTGACACAAGCCCTCAATATATTAGAATATTTTCATGAGCTCATAAAAAATAATAATACAGAAATGTTAAACTTCTGCAAAATATGTTCACTTATAGATTATGGATTACTGCATCATGGAAGTGATCAGCCTGAGGCACTGATGTACCCTTGTTACAAAGTGTTAAACTGATTTTTTAAGCATGCTGTACAGCTCACTGGCCAAGATGTGTCGATCAGTTTGCTCATATTTTCATTCTTTCCGATACGTCTCCTTATATCATAGCACTGATCGCTCCTCCTGTCCGTCAATAATCTACCACTTTTACTGATTTTCCATGTTGAATAAGTGCAGCTGCCTGCTGTGTGTTCTGGGGCCGTGCAGTTTTATCAGCCACAGTTGTGGTTCTTCAGTCAGTCTTCTGAGCGCTGCAGCCGACTGACTGAGCAGCTATTGTGCCACATTTAGCCGAGCCATTGTCTGGCCAGCAGGGAGGGAGACGCACAAATCACTGCCTTCATTGTCGCACCGGAAATGAGACCAAGCAACACCCTTGCAAACTTTCCAAGACACCCACAACGCCACATTAAGACTGCGCAGTGCAATTAGGAGCCGCCTGGAGTGGAGGACCAGGGTGAAAACGTTTGTGTTCCCCCACCCACGTTCTCCCTCCAGATTCCACTTTCTGCTCGTGTTCATACTGAATGTGGACTTTGGACGGTACCAGAGAGAGCCGGGGGGTCCAGGTGGGTCGCCTCCTGATTGGTGCAGGTGAGTGAGTGGGCCTGCAGGAGATCACACAGAGAAAGAACATGAAGACACAGACTGAGAGCAGCGATAACAGTGTGACAGCCTTCACACTCACTCTGCACAGATCTTGTTCTGTTTGTAGAACTTGTGTCTGGCCGTGAAAAGGCGAGCGATGTACTTTGCCATTTCCATGTCCTCCTGAGTACAGAAACACGGAAAAGCTAAATATTTCTCAGAATAAAAATGAACACAGGTCATGCAGCAGAACTGGGTTTGTGTGTGCACACAGGAACGTGCAGCGACATCTTCACTCTAAAAAAACAAAACAAAAACAAAGCATGTGCGTGGAGCACGGAGGCCGGCAGCAGACACAACACTCACCATGTGAAAGGCGATGGTGTCGTCTTTACTCGTTATCTCCACCGTGATGGCCGACTTATTGTGTGCGATGGTACCGATGTCCTTCCATCTGTCACACACACACACACACACACACACACACACACACACACACACACACACACACACACACACACACACACACACACACACACACACACACACACACACACACACACCATGTAATTATATCATCAATATGTTTCCTTCATATATCAATTCTGCTAATAATCTGATATAAACAATAACTTAAAAATGTCTTATTTCAGAATTTAACTTTCCTTTTTTAATTTCTTGGTAGCATCATGTTGTTATATAGACCAGGTCGCACCTTTTCAGAAGGTTTCATGAAAATCAGATGCATTAACACCACCCCCACCATTAAAAAAAATCCTGGCCCTGCCACTATTTAAAGATGCACCTTTGAGTTTAAATCTGTTGGACCAAACCTTCTTACTGAAGCTGAAAATCGATTCATCATTTTGTGAATAATCCTGCAAAAATTCATTAACTTTAATAAATACATATAAAACAAACAAACAAATAAATAAATAAAAAGAAGGCATCTCGAGGACTGCAGTGCCTCGCTGCTGCCAGCTGATTTTTTTTGTTAGAAATAGAAACAGAAAACCATGTGTCAGTGTCTCTTCTGGTTCTCGGTCATGAACGTATTTTAGATGATGTCCTCAGACCTAAAACCTCAACATGACGTGTGATGTGGTGCCAAGTTTGAGTGAAACTGCACTTTGCATTTTGAAGCCGTCACCTCACACGAAGGAAAAATAAAGAAAGGTTGTAGTAAAGGTCAAAGGTCATGCTGACTATGACAGGAGAGACAGACGTTGGGGGAGGGGACTTGCCGGTGAAGCATGATGGACCTCCCATTCCTGTGTTTAACAAACACTCCGATGAAGGACACACCAATAAAAATGTCGTTTGTGTAGTTATCCTGTGAAAGAAGTAGAAATTAAAAAAAAAGGTCAAATTGAAGTCTGACTGCAAGAGGAGCAAAGGAAGGGGAGGAGCTTAATGTGTCTGACCTTAGCAGGAAAACTCTCGTGGCCAAATCCGTCCAGTTTCTCGACGTCTCTGATGTACAGCAGCTCTGCTTCGGCGGTCGGCATTCGGCTGGAAACACACACACACACAAACACAGTAAGTACTTGAATGTGTTGGTTTGCTCTGACACACTCCGACATGTGGATGAAGCCTAAATTACCAGTGGCTCTTGTGCTCCTCGGCCACTTTCTGAGTCCACTCCTCCAGCACCTCGTCTCCGTGAGGCCAGTTCTGGAAAAGAACCCAAAAATGACAACAACAAACCCAACAACTCCTCCTCAGTCTGACCTCTGACCAGAACAAAAGTCTGTTCCTTCAGTTGTTTTATGGATAATTTGACTTTCTGACTCTGACGACTCAACAACACACTTGGTATTTGTTCACAGGGGCGTCTCCAGGGTTTTATAGGGTAAATAAATATCATCCAGAATCCACATCAAAATCCCAATCAACACACACACACACACACACACACACACACACACACACACAAAAACCTCCTACATCTGTGATTCTGCTGTAGAACTTGCTAAAGCCACGCCCACATATACCCTGGTTACTTTCGAGAGGTGGCGATGGATCAGTTGCCTGCCTGCATGGTTGCCATCCAGGACCGGGGGCAGTTCCATGGTGTTGTGGGATCGGTGTACGCGCCGACTTGAGTTCTGCTTACTGACAGGCTGAGCAGCTACGGCGGAACCCAATGGGACTACATGGTGATTATACATGTACTGCAGTACTACTACTTTATGAGAGGTTTTTTTTGGGGGGGGAGGAACTGTTGATCATCTTGTGGAACTTGTCACCATTTTGAATCACGGCAAAAATCCTACGAGATCAGAAAGTCAAAACTGACAATATAGATAATTACCACATGGTGCCCCTGGTTTAGTAGTACTACTACTAATGCAATACACTATTCATAGTACTGGGTGCTGTTGTAGCACCACTGTGTGGAAATGTCTTGTACCTGCAGCAACGTCCTTTAAACCCACCTGGGTCAAAAATCTAAATAATTTCCAGAATATGGGGAATTTTGATTCTGTTCGTGATGTAAGATTGTGAGGTCTTGATTTGAATAAAAAGGAACACAATTATAAAAATGTCAAAGAAAATCATTTCATGACTTAAACGCTAAAAATCAAAATCAAGACAGACTGCACTTTTAAAGTGTTATAGTCATTTACTGGAAGTTTCCTTTAATAAATCTAGGAGCGCTGTCCTCTACCTACCAGTACTCCAAAGTTTTCTGCTTTCATGCAGGAATTTTTTTTCTCCAGCTATTTGGAAGAACATCCTGAGTGATAAAGGGTCGGTGTGTGGAAGTCTGCCTCACCAAAGACGTCTTAAGACACAGACACCGGAAAGTTAAGATGCAGTCAGTTGCAGCAAACCCACTAAGTCAACGTTTAAACCCAGACTTTAGCGAGGCAGAAGCCAATGATTTTCCAGAACGCTCAGCGTACCAAAGGGGTTTGGCGCTGGAATAATAGCGGGGTAGCACATCCACCCGCCAACCTTCCTGGAGCCGCTTATGTTTACTAGATCTTTATCTCAGCGCAACCCTATCTCTGTCTGCCTGTCAATCAGGTATGTTGTGGGAGGAGCCAGACAGGTGACACAAGAATGTGTGCCTTCAGGCAACACACAAACTCACACACACACACACCATCGCTTTCACAGTGACGGTTTGAGGACTCACCACGGGGAAGAGTACGTACTCCCGAAGGAAGTCATGAGACATGAACTGGGTGAAGTCTCCAAAATCAGCTGGAGGGGGGGAAAAAAAAAACATCCCACGCATTTATTATGTTTCAGTTACAGAATAAAAGACAAATACGGCACATTATTTAAGTGCACACACGCACAGCGCTCTTATTATATTATATAATATTATAAGATTATATTCCCACTCGCCGACCATCACTGTGACACACTGTCGGGTTGCTGTCGTGGAGCCTCATCCTTGGAGTTCATGATAAGCTAACTGTGTGTTTACGTGGCCTCCGAGATGCAGACGGCAGCCAGGAGCGAGACCGCAGAGATGTGTATTCATGTCTGTAACAACTGATACCGCAGGAACTCAAGTGGACTGGCCTCTTCGCTGGTATGCAGCCATATTAGGCAGTGAAGTCAAGATGACCCGAGAAAGTGTGAGTTTTCTCTCCCCCTCCCTCCCTCGGGTAGATATTTGTTCGTGTGTGTGTGTGTGTTTACCTTGTACTGCCAGGCCAGCGAGTCGGATCCCCTGTTCCACTGTGCAATGGAGACGTCCGTCCAACACTTCCTTTTTCATCTGCAGGTAATACTGATACCTAGGAAGGAAGGAAGGAAGGAAGTGCACAATGTCTCCTTTCAGTAATGTGCAGGCTGCAGTTCAGGGCTCAGTCACAGAACGATCTGGATTAAACAGTCACTAGAGCTGAAACCATTATTCAAATAGTCAAACAGAAAAAAAAACATCACGTACAGTTTTGGGTTCTGATTAATTGTTCATGTGATTTCACGATTTCACAGGAAAAACTGTAAATTTTATCTTTTCCCACATAAAATGTGACACTCCCACAGATAATCATCCCGGGGGGTCACCGTCTATAACCGCGACAAACCGTTGAGTAAAGATCACGGTTGCCCATGAATGTGATCTTGTGAAAACACTGGAGTTGGACAACAACACACGTGCACAAATAACCTGAACACGCATGTACAGTAACCTCAACACAACCTTGGTACTTCCGGAAAAACTGCCGTGATCTCACTGCGTTTACCACAACGTTAAGGCCTATGTGGAAATGCAAGGGGTTTACCAACATATGTCAAAAGACAACCAAGACATTTCAACCCCTTTGTCAATCCTGATTAACACAACTGAACATCCCGGATCATCAGGGAAACCCGACCGGATACTAAGGTTTTCCGTAGATGCATATCCATGAAAGTGAGAACTGGGATTTACTGTCTCAGGTTTGAGTTATTTTTACACTGAACATTTTAGGGATTTTAACTGATGAGTCTACTTTTAAAACATTTTATATTCTAAATTAGTCATCAAATCACCAAAGGTCAAAGTCCAAACTGAATCAGAACCAAGAATTTGAGGCTCGAGCTCAATTAATGGTCAAAAAAAGCAGTTCTTTTTCATTTTTAATTGGCCAATATATTGGATGTCTTTCATTGTTCGGGTATCACAGTGGATAGAAGTATTCCTCAAAGTCAACCCTTGAAAAAAATAAAAAAAAAATTCACCACAATAATGATTTTTTAAAATAGTCTGTAGAGGATCTTATTTTGGGTTTTGTTGCAGAAATGTAGGTCATTTCAACACAAGTTATGGCTTCAAAAAATGTCGCTAAAACGTCAAGGGCAAACCTCAAATATGTGTTTTCATATCAGATACCAAAAGAACAAGAAGCTTTTGGGTCTGTGTCAACAAACTGGGGTTCTTTTTTTAAGTTGGAGGACAGTTACATCAATCAACAGATTAATAATGGAAATATTTGAAACAAAAGTAGCTTGTGTTGCACAAATGTCAAACCCTCCCCACACACACACACACGCACGTCTTTCTACCAGCTAACCTGTAATGACGCTTGAGTGTGCGGCACCAAAAACGGAATCACCGGCTCCCAAAAACACTCAAACTATCTGCGACTTTGATTGAACAAAGTCTCAGAATCGGTGGATGCAGGTTTTAGGTATTTATCCAAAGAAAATTACAGGAAAAGTGTTTTGTGTCACATCGGCAACTGAACCATTCCACAAGTGCAGAAACGCCAGAGAGACGAGGCGCGAGAAAATGTGTGCGTCAGTAGGTCACGTCAGCAGGAGCAGAGATGCCAGAGAACCTACTACAGGAATGAGTGAATCACCTCCATTTGAAATAACACTGACTCACTTCTGACATCAGAGAAATGCCAAAGGTAATCCAGCACGGCGCTCCTGGAAGTGTGCAGACACACAGCGCCAAACGAGAAGCTGCGGCGAATATGAAATGTGACAACGCAAAACAAACACACACATTCACTCGGTGCATTTTAATATATGGCTTCAAAATTATTTCTATACAGTACGAACATGTGGATAAAATCTGATTACAAGAGGTTTGCGTTTCATTTTTATCCAGCAGGAGGCAGAAAAGATCAGTTAAGTAATTGTGATGATATTGTGTGTTGGAGAGATGCCTCAGTCCCCCTGAGACATGATGACAGTCATGATGACAGTGTTTGGAACTAAAAGTCAACAAGGTGCACAAAGTGCAGCAATCACACACTCCAACTTTCAGTCTGCAAGTTCTGCAGTACCTCCAATAATGACTCCAACGCTCTGCAGTACCTCCAATAATGACTCCAACGCTCTGCAGTACCTCCAGTGACTACTACAATGCTCTGCAGTACCTCCAGTGACTACTACAATGCTCTGCAGTACCTCCGATAACTACTACTATGCTCTGCAGTACCTCCAGTGACTATTACAACGCTCTACAGTACCTCTAATAACTGCTACAATGCTTTGCAGTACCTCCAGTGACTACTACAATGCTCTGCAGTACCTCCGATAACTACTACTATGCTCTGCAGTACCTCCAGTGACTATTACAACGCTCTACAGTACCTCTAATAACTGCTACAATGCTTTGCAGTACCTCCAGTGACTACTACAATGCTCTGCAGTACCTCCGATAACTACTACTATGCTCTGCAGTACCTCCAGTGACTATTACAACGCTCTACAGTACCTCTAATAACTACTACTATGCTCTGCAGTACCTCCAGTGACTATTACAACGCTCTACAGTACCTCTAATAACTGCTACAATGCTCTGCAGTACCTCCAGTGACTACTACTATGCTCTGCAGTACCTCCAGTGACTATTACAACGCTCTACAGTACCTCTAATAACTGCTACAATGCTTTGCAGTACCTGCAATAATGACTCCAATGTTCTGCAGTACCTCCAGTGACTACTACAACGCTCTGCAGTACCTCCAGTGACTACTACAACGCTCTGCAGTACCTCCAGTGACTACTACAACGCTCTGCAGTACCTCCAGTGACTACTACAACGCTCTGCAGTACCTCCAGTGACTACTACAACGCTCTGCAGTACCTCCAGTGACTACTACAACACTCTGCAGTACCTCCAGTGACTACTACAACACTCTGCAGTACCTCCAGTGACTACTACAACACTCTGCAGTACCTCCAATAATGGCTCCAACGCTCTGCAGTACCTCCAGTGACTACTACAACACTCTGCAGTACCTCCAGTGACTACTACAACACTCTGCAGTACCTCCAGTGACTACTACAACACTCTGCAGTACCTCCAGTGACTACTACAACACTCTGCAGTACCTCCAGTGACTACTACAACGCTCTACAGTACCTCCAGTGACTACTACAACGCTCTGCAGTACCTCCAGTGACTACTACAACGCTCTGCAGTACCTCCAGTGACTACTACAACACCCTGCAGTACCTCCAATAATGGCTCCAACACTCTGCAGTACCTCCAGTGACTACTACAACACTCTACAGTACCTCCAGTGACTACTACAACACTCTGCAGTACCTCCAGTGACTACAACACTCTACAGTACCTCCAGTGACTACTACAACGCTCTGCAGTACCTCCAGTGACTACTACAACACTCTACAGTACCTCCAGTGACTACTACAACACTCTGCAGTACCTCCAGTGACTACTACAACACTCTACAGTACCTCCAGTGACTACTACAACGTTCTACAGTACCTCCAGTGACTACTACAACGCTCTACAGTACCTCCAATAATGGCTCCAACACTCTGCAGTACCTCCAGTGACTACTACAACACTCTACAGTACCTCCAGTGACTACTACAACACTCTGCAGTACCTCCAGTGACTACAACGCTCTACAGTACCTCCAGTGACTACTACAACGCTCTGCAGTACCTCCAATGACTACTACAACGCTCTGCAGTACCTCCAGTGACTACTACAATGCTCTGCAGTACCTCCAGTGACTACTACAATGCTCTGCAGTAACTACACACACTGTGTTCTGATTTTGCAGGTTTTCATATCATTTTGAGAAACAGTTTTAATCAACCAAGATTCGAAGCAATTTGCATTTTCACATTGTCAATGAATTATAACACAAACATTTAAAGAATTATTATTTTTTTAATATGTGGCTTTAAAAGTCTTCCTTAACAGAGTTTCTGTGTTACTAAAAGCAGGCATTGTGCCGCGTTATAAGAGTGATTTAAATCTGAGGCATGCTGGGAGTTGGTGAGCTGTGGTTTTGCTAAGTGTAAGCCGCTGCGATGACGCTGCTGATCCTTCACAGAATGCGGTCAAGGGGCTGAAATGTGCTGCGCCCCTCGAGCTGCGCAGCTCCTTTGTCCACTTTTAGCTGTGGTCCAGCTGCACACTTCTGAACAACACAGCGGCCACACAGGATGAGAGGAAGGACAAGCGAGGTGAACGGTCTCAGCTGGGTAAAACGTGTGCACCGTTTCCTGTTTGTTGCCATAGTGACCAGACTTTCCAATCAGAGAGGTGAGACACCTTTTCTGATAGGTCACAAACACACGGAAGCGTTATGGCAGGACGTGAAGCATCGACGTGCTTCCACATTCACTCCTTCACTCATCAAATCATTCAGCTGCATGTTTTCACATTCTCTCCGTCTTTTTTGAGCTCCGCTCTGGGACCTATAATCTGACCCCACCCTCCTCCATCACCCTGTCATTACACCAGTTGGCTAAGCTGCCATTCTTTTCCCGCGGCAACCCTCTAATTAGCCAACCCCAACCATGGCGGCTGCACAGGGGGAGGAGTCTGATGCGGTCTGGAAGGAGGAGCATTGCGGGAGACAAAACCGTCAAATGATTGTGCACTTTGTTTGTGCTAAGCGTCCATGTTTTCCCAGCATTGTCCATATGGGGTCCAACGCCGGCTGTTAGTGGTTGGTTCTCATCCCGGGATTTAACGGGATCACACGTCTGTGTTTGTACACAGTTACAACTGTAAATACTTCATCTGTCAACGCAGACTAATGCTGAACTCACACACAGACTGTGAGCGCTCAGCGCAGACCGCCGCCGCTAATATCAGCCAGACTGCATCGAACGAGGACGATAGCTGCAGGAATCAAACTGCTGTGTGCCGTGCTCCGTGTTTAAGGTGCCAAAAATAAGGGATGATGTCTGGCTGCACTTGTTCATGCACAGGTGTGTTTATCCCGCTGTTATTTAAATGTTCTGGAGATAATTTCAGGTGTTGCACATCCTTTAGAGTTTGACTTAATCAAGAATTAAGAAATGCAAAGAGTAAGACAGTTTGCCAAACATGTGTGGAGCAGGCTTTAAAAAAAAAACTGACAATGAGTAACAAGCAAGTGAGGGAAGCCACCAAAACACACGACACCTCTGAAGGAGGTACAAGCTTCAGCAGCTGTGAGTGGAGTGACTATACAGTCACCGTTTCATGGTGGAGTGAATCAATTCAATTCAATTTATTATATTTTTATAGCGCCAAGTCACAACAAAGCTGCCTCAAGGCGCTTCACACGAGTAAGAGCAAACCTTACCAGGAAAATACTTCAATAATACACATTTGTATTTGTGTTGAGGTGCTGCTGCCACACCTACAAAGCCCAAAAAAACATATGGGTATAGTTGCACACATCTGACATGTATGTCACAATGACATCACCATAGTTCGCGCGCACACGCACATGCACACACACACACACACACACACACACACACACACACACACACACACACACACACACAGTTGACGGTTCCTTTTCTCTCTGTTACTTTTGACGTTCGGGACGGCACAATGAATCCTTTATACGCCTATGCATATTCAAGACTCACTGCCAGATGTCTAAATGGCCGGGACAACAAGTCCGAGAGCACATGTGCATGAATGTGTGCGCATATGCCCGTGTCGCAGCGGTAAGACCCGACCGCCCCCCTCCAGAAGAATTGTGTGGGAGGCTGCGGGATCTCGCTTTCAAATATGTCGAATCAGCAAGGAGCAGAAGAGAGCAGCTCCAGCTGTGCGCGTTAGTGATAAGCAGCCGAACAAAGCCGGGATTTCAAGGCTGCTGCTGTTAGCCTTCGGGGGGCTTCAGAGGCCAGCTGGGCCCGATCTGGTCAACAGCCCTCTGTGTGGTTTCTTTACGGCCCCTCCTTCATATCAGCACCACACAACCCAACTTACCAGTAACTGTCCATGAAACTGTTATAATGTACTAAAGCAACGAGCACACAGGCGCGATCCACAGAGGTGCTAGGAGATGACTTTGTAGTGATGCAAGTAGACTGAGGAAAATAGGATCCAAAATCTGTAGGATTAGCATGTTAATATATGTATTTGAACCAAAATGTGGCTAAATACACCATCTTCTTAGGCTACGGCTACGACAAGCGAGGTTGGATATTAACGCTTGTTCAACTTTCCGTGAAAAGTAGAAAAGCTGCTGGGATGGAGGGGGTACTTTATTACATTGTCTAACTCTGTCAAGTGCAAATTTGTATTTTCTCCACACTGCTAACAAAGAGCTTCCTAAAAGAGGCCCTAAAAATGACGCTATTGTACTTCTTATATTTACGTCTCACGCTAACTACTGCTATTTTTCAGCTTTGTCTGGGAATCTTCAGGGGGCTTCACCAACATACCAAAGCAAAAAACAAAGCTGCATACTGTGCAAAACTGATGGAGTGTGAACCTACAGCACATCTCAGAGGATGATATTTGGCCTCAATATTTCACATTAACGAACATTATGCAACAATAAACACGGCTTAGTGATGACAAGGTGAAGCCTTGTGAAACTGATGTGCCTCAGGGGAGGTGATGGTCTAGTGGTTAAGTGTTGGGCTTGAGACCAGAGGATCCTCGGTTCAAATCCCAGCCTGACCGGAAAATCACTAACGGCCCTTGGGCAAAGTCTTTAGTCCCCTAGTTGCTCCCAGTGTGTAGTGAGCGCCTTGTATGGCAGCAGCCTGACATCAGGGTGAATGTGAGGCATTATTTTTTTAAAGCGCTTTGAGAGTCTGATGCTGTCCATTTACCTCTCAGCCAACTGCTTCACCAAAAGCTTCATTACTTGAAGCTTTTTCAGCTCACTGGACATTGGAGACTGTTGATATCTACTCGTAAGCAATATTATCATCATTACTGATAAAATATATAAGAAGATATAGCGATACACAGCAGTTGTAGACCAGTAAGATTTTGTTCATATTTCATGATAATTTGATTATTTTAATTAAAGATCAATCAATCAATTTTTTTTTTTATATAGTGCCAACTCACAACAAACAGTTGCCCCAAGGCGCTTTATATTGTAAGGCAAGGCCATACAATAGTTATGTAAAACCCCAACGGTCAAAACGACCCACTGTGAGCAAGCACTTGGCTACAGTGGGAAGGAAAAACTCCCTTTTAACAGGAAGAAACCTCCAGCAGAACCAGGCTCAGGGAGGGGCAGTCTTCTGCTGGGACTGGTTGGGGCTGAGGGAGAGAACCAGGAAAAAGACATGCTGTGGAGGGGAGCAGAGATCGATCACTAATGATTAAAAGCAGAGTGGTGCATACAGAGCAAAAAGAGAAAGAAACAGTGCATCATGGGAACCCCCCAGCAGTCTACGTCTATAGCAGCATAACTAAGGGATGGTTCAGGGTCACCTGATCCAGCCCTAACTATAAGCTTTAGCAAAAAGGAAAGTTTTAAGCCTAATCTTAAAAGTAGAGAGGGTGTCTGTCTCCCTGATCTGAATTGGGAGCTGGTTCCACAGGAGAGGAGCCTGAAAGCTGAAGGCTCTGCCTCCCATTCTACTCTTACAAACCCTAGGAACTACAAGTAAGCCTGCAGTCTGAGAGCGAAGTGCTCTATTGGGGTGATATGGTACTACGAGGTCCCTAAGATAAGATGGGACCTGATTATTCAAAACCTTATAAGTAAGAAGAAGAATTTTAAATTCTATTCTAGAATTAACAGGAAGCCAATGAAGAGAGGCCAATATGGGTGAGATATGCTCTCTCCTTCTAGTCCCTGTTAGCACTCTAGCTGCAGCATTTTGAATTAACTGAAGGCTTTTTAGGGAACTTTTAGGACAACCTGATAATAATGAATTACAATAGTCCAGCCTAGAGGAAATAAATGCATGAATTAGTTTTTCAGCATCACTCTGAGACAAGACCTTTCTAATTTTAGAGATATTGCATAAATGCAAAAAAGCAGTCCTACATATTTGTTTAATATGCGCTTTGAATGACATATCCTGATCAAAAATGACTCCAAGATTTCTCACAGTGTTACTAGAGGTCAGGGTAATGCCATCCAGAGTAAGGATCTGGTTAGACACCATGTTTCTAAGATTTGTGGGGCCAAGTACAATAACTTCAGTTTTATCTGAGTTTAAAAGCAGGAAATTAGAGGTCATCCATGTCTTTATGTCTGTAAGACAATCCTGCAGTTTAGCTAATTGGTGTGTGTCCTCTGGCTTCATGGATAGATAAAGCTGGGTATCATCTGCGTAACAATGAAAATTTAAGCAATACCGTCTAATAATACTGCCTAAGGGAAGCATGTATAAAGTGAATAAAATTGGTCCTAGCACAGAACCTTGTGGAACTCCATAATTAACTTTAGTCTGTGAAGAAGATTCCCCATTTACATGAACAAATTGTAATCTATTAGACAAATATGATTCAAACCACCGCAGCGCAGTGCCTTTAATACCTATGGCATGCTCTAATCTCTGTAATAAAATTTTATGGTCAACAGTATCAAAAGCAGCACTGAGGTCTAACAGAACAAGCACAGAGATGAGTCCACTGTCTGAGGTCATAAGAAGATCATTTGTAACCTTCACTAATGCTGTTTCTGTACTATGATGAATTCTAAAACCTGACTGAAACTCTTCAAATAGACCATTCCTCTGCAGATGATCAGTTAGCTGTTTTACAACTACCCTTTCAAGAATTTTTGAGAGAAAAGGAAGGTTGGAGATTGGCCTATAATTAGCTAAGATAGCTGGGTCAAGTGATGGCTTTTTAAGTAATGGTTTAATTACTGCCACCTTAAAAGCCTGTGGTACATAGCCAACTAACAAAGATAGATTGATCATATTTAAGATCGAAGCATTAAATAATGGTAGGGCTTCCTTGAGCAGCCTGGTAGGAATGGGGTCTAATAGACATGTTGATGGTTTGGATGAAGTAACTAATGAAAATAACTCAGACAGAACAATCGGAGAGAAAGAGTCTAACCAAATACATGATAATACCAAATACAGATACATGTTTACGCTGAGCCATTGCATTGCCAATGTTGACATGAAGTTTTTTTCTAGAAGATAAGTAAAAATGTTGGGCCAACATGCTTCATGTCCAAACCTACTTGTGATTAGCAATGAAAATTTTATCCACCAGTAAAATGTGGAGACTGAAAACAAACCATCTCACACACAGAAATATTTAACACCGAAAATACTGCAATCTTTCAAAAAAACAGAGTCAAAGGTGGTTTGTTTGTTCTGCATAAATGAGACTGAAAATGTAACGCGAGAGTTTTTTTTATGTGGTCAGACCTTTGAATTTACACTTCGACTGATGTGTAACCTGATTGTGGATCTCCTTTACCTCCCGTCCATCCATTCATCTGTTTCTTCCCTCTCATCCCCCCAACTGCAGCTGTGAAAATGTGTGTGTGTGTGTGTGTATAAAACATGTCTTCTTTGAATTTGTTCTCCTTTAAATGTTAAAACAGCTCACCAGAATCATTAATTTCACTGTCGACCACAGGGGATTGAATACAAGCTCAAAGTACAGACGCTTAGACTTCAAGAGAATGAACACTGTTGGAATAATAAAACCCATAATAATAAAAGTATTACAAACATAAAGTCATTAAAAAAACCCCACAGGGGGCCAAATCTTGACATTCAAACTGACCACGCCTCTAAATATGCAAAAACAAATTGGCTTAAAATGGCCTAAACTAATCACAGTTATATACAAATTTACCTCCAACCTGTACAGTTATCAAGAGTGAAGAAACTACATATAATCCTTTCTTTTGTACCAGATTGTAGATATTTACTTCAACTGTAAAGCTGAACATTTTAACATAAAGTTCTATGGGAATAGACTCACTTTTCAAGCCAGCCTCAAGTGGCCATTTAAGGAACTGCAGGCTTTAGCACTTTCAGGTGGGCTTCATGTTTCAGTAGTAAATGTTTCCACTTGGTGAAAACTTCATATCTTAATAACAACATTAAAAACACTGAAATAAAGTCCAGTTGAAGCATTTGAAATCCATTTTAGATGTTATATTTTATCACTTGTAAATGAAAGAATGAGGTAAAGCCGACTGACAGAACCTCTTATTAGTTGAACCTCAATCAGGATTAATTTCATTAACTGCACTCTGTAGACATTCAATTTTTAGCTAGGTTCCTCAAATTCTTTGGCAGTAAACGGGTCTCCTGATGTATCATTTTCTTGGTTAATTTATCTCCTTAAAGCTCAAAATAAATGGAAACTGAAAAATTTTCAATAAATAACCAAAAATTTAAATAATGTATCAGCTTTAACAGTCAAAGAAGTGAGGGCAAGGCAGAAAAAATATCATAAAATAATCCTAATCCAACATATCTGACATTTCAGTCAAAATCTGATCTTAACGGTAATTTTATGACGTTTTATTTTCAGGCTTGTGAAACTTTCTCGGCTCATCTTTGTCAGAAAAAAAAATAAATTATATACTTTTTTGTGGACACATAAATATGTTTAGGGTCGCGTAAAAAGAGAAAGGAATAAAAAAGAACAAGAAAAAAAAAGTCCTGCAGGAAAGAAGTTGAGACCATATAAACAGATACAAAGCCAAAGTTTGGCTGCCAAACTTTTTTTTTTTCTTTTCCTCACTTGCTTTTCTGTGTCCTTCCCTCTTCAATAAAAGGAGGCACAGACATGAGCTGCTTTGCAAATAAACCAAAATAAATAAAATGAAACATTATATGCATCTATAAACTTAAAAAAATGTTTTAAAAAGACATTTAAGTTGTTAGTTTGCTCTCTGATTGATGACAATTTCAAAGGCTGGTGCAGACAGAGTAAAAGTAAAAAAAAAAAAATCTAAATCGGCATTTAAAAATATTTTGTTGATCCTTTCATTGGGCTGCAGATAATGAAAAGTGTTTTTGCTCTAAAGCTGTGAAGTCTGCTTTGGATTTGATTGGGGTTTTTTGGGAACGCTTGCCTCGGGGAGCGTACACGTATTGTGACTAACTCCTGTGACGGCGGTGCAGCTGGCTTCTCGGGGGTGTGAGGGGTGAGGCTCTGAGTGTGTGTGTATGTGTGTTTTGTAAACCAGACATTTCCCCCCCCCCCCAGGAATGTGTGGTCCGCCTCCTACGCTGGACGGCTGTGCCAACATTCCTGATGAAGAAGAAGAAGAAGAAAAAAAAGAAGAGCGAGGCAAAAGGAATAACAAAGGGATAGTGGAACGAGGGTGATGCGGACAAACGTACAACTTCAACTTCTGATTACTGCCTTTATCCAGTGAGGTGTCAAACATTTACGCATTTATTCATTAGTAGAGCCCGACTGATATATCGGCCAGCCAATATTATCGGCCAATATAAGCCCTTTTCAAAGTACTCACTATCAGCCGAAATTTTGCAGATAGAATGCCGATAATTGCTCATAAACAGAACAGTTACTGGAATAATGTTTGTGTCTGCTTGCACTAAGGTTGTTTGAATGTTTTTTGTTCTGGAAAGTTGCAGAATAGAAAAATAAAGGAGTGTTGTGAAAATAATGTTTCCTTAGCGTTTGTGTTTCTTTCCTCTCACAATTACTTGTCTGCAACTGAAAAGGTTTTTCTACCTGTAATATAACCTATATCTAAGTTGCAGCATCAAGAGGTACAAGATCAGATGTATTTCACAACTCTTTTTAAGGATATGTATTTACTAATTTCACAAAGGTTTAATTCTTGATTGCATTTTTTGAACTTGAAAATTCTTCTCTGTTATAAAGTTTATCAATATGAGGACAAAGCTTCAGCTTTTACCTCATACCTTTTTTGTTAAGGGTCCAAAAAAGAACATTTTATTCATAAAAAAAAAAAATCATATTAACAATATCGGCTGATTCATCAGCTATCGGCAAATCAGCCGATTTATCGACCATTGGCATTTTTTTCCTCCAAATATTATCGGCCTCAGCCTCAAAAAAATCCATATCGGTCGGGCTCTATTCATTAGGGCTGTTCATGTTTTATAGTGAAACAATAAAAGTTGTGAGAGACTTCAGGCCACATGTTTTTGTTCCACTTGGGGTTTTATAGGTGCAGACCAAATTTGAACTCAATCAGATAAGATTTAGAGGTCCCCCAGAGTGACACATGTTCTTCTCCTTCCACTGGTAAGACAATGTCACCCTAACAGGAGACGACTCTGATGCTATTATTTTTCTTTTACAGGTGCATGTGATGGCTTCTAATTGTAAAAAGTGGTGGTTGATTAGTCACCCAGAGGATAACATTACTGGAATTACTGGATTACTACATTACTTGTTTGGGGAAAATTGTTGCTTTGTGGGGGACCCCTAAACAGTGTCCGATTACAAAAAAAAAAAAAAATGGCACAGATTTTTTATTTTATTAGTGGAACAAGAACAACATGTGGCCCAAAAGATTTGGTAACATTTGACATTTTGAACAGATCTATTATTCAAGTCATCATTTTGTTTATAAAATGTAGCAGAAGAAAAAGGTTCAGGTTGTGTTATTGAAATGTTAAAAAAAAACAATGTTCCTTAAATAAAGATGGGTAAGGATTTGCATATTTCTCCATCTACAGTGCATACTATCATGAATTCAAGGAATCTGGAGAAACTTCAGTGCCTAAAGAGGACACAAGCCTAAGGTGAACACCCGTGATCTCTCAGATGGCACTGCATCCAGAACCGTCATTCATCAATAGCTGATATAACCACATGAGCAACAGATTACTTTGGGAAACCATTCTCAAGCACCACAATTTAGAGTTATATTCACAAATATCACTTAAAACTTGACTGTGCAACAAAGAAGCTTCATGTTAACCTTGTTCAGAAGCAGCATCGGCCTCTCTGGGCTCTGAGGCATCTGGGCTGGACCATCAGACACCAGAAATGTATATTATGGTCAGACAAAGCAGTATTCCGGATTTTTTTTTTTTTTGGAAAAAATGGACACCATGTGCTCTGGACCAAAGAGGAAAAGAACCATCCAGACTGTTATCAGCAACAACTCCCAAGGCCAGAATCTGTCATGGTAAATGGGTTGTATCAGTGCCCTTGGCAAAGGTAATTTACACTTCTATGATGGCAGCATTCATGCAGAAAAGTACATTGAGATTTTAAAGCAACATATGCTGCCATCAGGATGACATCTTTTCCAGGGATGTCCATGCATTTTTCAACAAGACAATGCAAAACCACATTCTCGACACATTACAAAGACATGGCTGCAGCTGAAGAGGGTACGGATACTGGACGTGTCCCCAACAGAGACTGTCTGGAGAATTTTCAAACTAAAAATGCAATGATGACCCCATAGTGTTGCAAACTTTAAGAGGCGTTTGCAAAAAGACTGGGACAAAACAACACCTGAAACATTTCATAACTTGGTCTCCTCAATGCCAAAACATCTGTCAAATGTTGAGAGAAGGAAAAGCAACATTACAAAGTGGTAAATTCTTTTGCATCCCAACTTGTTTTTGGCAATGTGTTGATCCTGCAAAACAAATGAAAATTAGCATTTTCCATATTGTACTAACTTTTTCTGATTTGGGTTTGTACATTAATTTTTTGATAATATGTTTTTGCAATTT
Organism: Thalassophryne amazonica; assembly: GCF_902500255.1. Lineage (NCBI taxonomy): Eukaryota > Metazoa > Chordata > Actinopteri > Batrachoidiformes > Batrachoididae > Thalassophryne > Thalassophryne amazonica. The sequence goes on along the minus strand of NC_047123.1, from coordinate 36,774,010 downwards.
TCACATTATTTCTTCTATTTAAAAATCCGGTCTGATCACAAATTTAAAAATGACCAATTCTCACTTCTGAAAAGGAGCAACAACTCAAAATGTGGCTTTTAAACAGTTCAAGGGTAAAACCCCTGGAGGGGGCCTTGAGAAAAAGAGGAGACCATTGTTCACTAAAGTGGCCCTCAGGCGTCATCATACACAAACACAGCTTAAAGCCCGTCAGGGATTCCAGGAATTCCAACGTTTGCCGGTGTGCAACGATACGTTGTGACTCACCGGGTCAGATGGCAATACGCAACGCTTCATTCATTACAGCGTAAGCAAACAGGAAAAATATATATAAATATATCAAGTCCAGTGTCGTTAGTGATGCACGCTGAGGAAATTCTGCAGAATAAATGAAGTAACACTTTGAAATGAATCTACTGTCACATCCTGCAGATGATTTTCCCAGTAATCCAGCAGCCACAAATTCATCATCTCTGTGGGAAGACGATCTTCAGACAGTGTGTGTGCATGTGTGTGTGAGACACTCGCTGACTGAATTTCCTATTCGCTGCAAACTGACACGTCAAACAATAGACAAACACAGTTTCTTTTTCCATCCTGCACACAAACATTCCGATCAAAAACAAAACAATATTCAAGTGATAACTGAACGAATACACATTTAAATCATTTACGAGGGAAATTTCACTTCATTTAAAATAAATTTGTTGTGATCTGTAGATTTACCCCAACAAGTGCAAGCGAAGTCCAGTTAAGACAATGATATGCTAAAGTTAACTGGTTAGCATTTACTTAGCTCAAAATCAGATTTGTTTATCTTATTTGAAAGTAAACCTTGTAATTTAGTGTTTTTTAAAAAAAACTTTTTAATTCTGTTATTTTCATGTTCATTTCTTTTTATTCCTGTGGCTATGTTTTTGGTGTTTGTACCTTTTTGTGTTTTAATGCTTTTAACTTTTGGACTCTAACCACTGCTATCACATTAGCATGCTTTGGCAGTATGAAAGGTTTCCATAATCTTATTTATCAAAGTATAAACTGCTCCAAACACAGATCACTACATTTTGCAGTATGAAACAAATTCAAATACAATTATTTCACATGCCTCACATTTTACTCCTACAAACATTAACCTAGCTACAGGGCTAGCTAAATTCATTCAATGCAATGATGCGCTAAAATGGGTATTTTATCTGGCTAGCATGTAGTTAGCTAAAAAACTTGTTTTTTATTTGACAGTAAACCTTGTAATTTAGTCTCTTTTATTCTGTTAGTTTCATGTTAATTTCTTTTTATTACCATGACTGTGTTTTTGGTGTTTGTACCTTTGTAATCTACAAGAATGTTGCTTTTAAAGTGTTTTATAAAAATGGAAAATGTACAAATATTTATTATTGCTAATCTGTTAATATGTTTATCAAGTCACTTGAAGTTGGTAACCTGTTAACGATTTTAATACATAATTTATGCTTGCAGTTATGATGTCAGGCCATTTATTGATGGATTGATTATGGATTGACATATTATAGCCAAGCCCCACCCATTTTGCCAGACAACTTAAATAAAACTCAAATCGCTCCTACAGTGACAGCGGCTCAAAGCTTATTAAAGTACAGCGTGGAGAACAGTGTCGTAACGGCACGGAGAATAGTTTTTTGGTAACGTGACGAGTTGACATTGTGGAAGTTAATGATGCCAATTCTTTACCTGGTGACTTCTTGCTCAAGACGGGAAACATTTGGCACATAGAACATGACTCCAAAGAAGAGCAGCGGTTCATTGCCGAACTTGTCCAGCTGCTTCTTCAGAGGTTTCTCCAGCTCCACCCAGCGCTGGGCCGGGGTCTGGGTCTTCCCTTGGAACCACAACCCGAAGTAATGAGTCTGCAGCCAGGCGGGAGACAGGAGACAAGTCACAGCGTGGACAGAAAGGACCAATAATAAAAGGAGGTAAGAAAAGGACTGTTATGCAAGAGTGGGAAAGAAATATGACCTAAAGTTGGGGAGGAATCAATCAATCAGCGGAGGGCGGTGAGGGAGAACGGACATGAGAAAACCATGAAAATAACAGACATCGGCAGAGTAACTCTCAAAAGCAGACATCAGATTAGACCCTTTAACGGTCTACCAAAGTACAGTTGGGTTCATAAGTATTTGGACTGCACGCCAACATCTGTAATTTTGCTTCGGTACACCGCCACACAAAGCCCACCTCTCCGACCTCCAGCTCAGGGTTGGATATGTTAAGATTTCCAAGAATTCCAGATCTTTCTTTTTTAAAATCAGTCTTTTAAAAGCCTAACTGTCTATTTGTCAACATCTATTGCTTAAAACCTCGCACGCCGGCCATGTCGACACCGTTCAATCATCACCGTTCAAACTCTGCACAGATCCAGATCGGGATCCGGATCCATAACTGTGAAATATTCATTCAGAAAACACCACTGCACATCTGTCCAATCAAAACACCAGACTGCTGCCACTCTAGAACTTTATTATGTTTGTCAGATGCTCCGCCCTCTATGAAGTCAGACGGACACGCAGAGTTGTGAGATGATGTGCATGCATGTCAAGAGGAGGTGTCGCGCCCCGTTATTTACAATCTCACTGACACCTGGCAAATACCACAACATGACATGAGAACGCACTGCGACACCGTCTGTCTGGCCAGCGGCTGCAGATGAACCATAAAAAAAACACCTCACGCTCAAACCATAAGAGGACAAAAAAAAAAAAAAAAAGACCTCCACACCTCACAGGTTGGTCTGCATTTACACAACAGCAGCAATTAATGACGACTGAAATAATGGCATCATTTGATTATAAATTTACTGATTCATACAAACTTCATTCATCTTGAGCAGCACCGGTTGGAGAGATGGGAGAAAATGTTTTATTGATTATATTTTGATGACCTTGACCTGTGATCGATCTCTTCCAGAAGTTAACCATCTGGAGATGCTTCACCAAGAAATATTTAACCACGTTTGGCAAAAACCCGCTGACCCGTTTCAGTTATTTAGAACAGACAACCACACATGAGCAAAAAAAAAAAAAAAACTTGTGTCACCGCAGGCACATGGGCTGAAATGAAAGGAAGAAGATCAAAGGAAGAAGATCAAAGGAAGCAGGACGGTTATCTCTCTGAGACATACTTCATTAGAGAAGAACAAGAACCCAACAGGATGTTTTGTATAACCGAGAATACAAAATAATTGTAATCTGGTGTGGATTAGTAGAACCACATGTTTTTTTTTGTTTTGTTTTTTAAAAATAGCTGCTGTGTTTTGGGCTCACCTCCCGGAGCTCCAGCCTCTGGGCCACCGCCTCCAGACATTCCTGTCCCGTACTCTCCACAGAAAGCGTGCAGTCAATCACAGTGTTGTCCAGCAGCCGGATCTTTGTCACAAAATAGTTCTTGCTCAGGACATTGTAGCGCCGTGTGCGCCGCAACCTCAGCCGGAAGGGCATGGCTGACGGGAGGTCACAGTGGGGTCACAGCAGAGTTAAAGGTCAAATGTTGCAACAAGAGGTGAGAGACAGAGAGACAGAGAGAGAGCAGCAGGCCTTATGACCTCACCGCTCCCCTCCTCGCTCTTGCACGGCGCCAGACGCACCACCGGGTGGAGAGATGCGCCATAGCAAGGCGCTGGCCCATTCCCAACGATTTCTGGACAGGATGAGGAAGAGGAGGCCGAGCAGGTGCTGCAGAGAGAGATCCCAAAGAGGAAGATTAGTCACCTGGATAAAACGCAAATGCACAGAAAATCTTCACTTCAACCGGAAACGCTGATGCAAACACAAATTCCCCGCAGGGAAGTATGGCTGAGCAACGGGTTCCCCACGTGTGCCCTCAGCCACACACAGAGGCTGGTACGTGCTATTACATCACTTCCTGTAGGTGGCGGCAGGTTGACTAATAAAGCCGTTCTCACACCTGGTTGAAATGGGTGCAGCACAAGCCAGCAAAATGCAGTTAAACTCACGCGAATCATGAACATTTTCAAAACTGCCAGGAGCTTCACCAACTTGTGTTCAACTCGGGGCAGTCCATTTCAAGTCTGATGCAACTCAAAGTCCAGTTTTCACGCCAAACACACAAAGAGCTATCCCAAGGTCTCAAAAGAACATTGGAACACCAGACAAGCAATTTTACATTTTTTGTTTGTTTGGTTTAAATGAATAAAACTGGTTAAATGGCCCTTTGGCATATTTCTAATTGGTAGAAGTTCTTTCAATCAGTAGTTTGTGTTCTACCTCCCATTAACAAGCAGAAACTAAAACCAGACAAAGAACTTGCAGCAATAACAGTAGTCATGCATTAGCATAGGCAAGAACGGTGCCTTAGCAGATAAATTTATACCAAAGTTACGTCCGGTGTGAAGCACACCGTTGGCTAAGCCAGGACACAGCGGCGGTGGCGGACTGGACGTGGACGATGTCCACCTGAAGGCAGCAGCTGGCTTTAAGGTGCAAATGGAGCTTGACATCTGTGTATGTGGAATTCTTCTTCTTCTTTATCCCCCCTCCATCCACTCAGCACCAGCACAGTGAGATCACACACGCATAGTAGTGCACACACACATTCACACACTTGCCGTAAGGTCTGCCTGCACCTGTGCAGGCGGCCACTTCAAAACGGAATTTGAAAGAGCACAACTCACTCACTCACTCGAGTTTGATAACCATCACGTTCTTATTTCCAAAACACGTGCCAGATTCTGCAGCGTACCAAAAATAAATAAGTTCTGGCACTTCACAGAAAGATTTCTTTGTAGTATGATTTCAATAAGCAGCGGTGGCCTTGGCAGCCCCCAGGCCGAAACTTTGGACATGAAAGAAACAGACAAACAAGCTCATTTCAGAGACAGAAGGAAGAAGCGTCTGTTTCGACTAGGTTCATACACATTCCCACAGGAATGTGTGTGGACCTCTCTCTGACTCTGTTACTGGAGTTTTAGAATGTAAGAACGATGAAGAAAAAAAAGGAAGTAAATCACATTTTGTGTGGAAACACGCTCTCTCTCTCACATACCCCAGTCATTACGTAACATACTCGAGTCAACCATCTCCCTTGCACAGTTTTACTTTTGTGGCTAAAAATAACACAAAATACTCACTGCAGGATTGGGTGCAGGTATAACCATGTTATTAAAGTTTTATGAAAATAAACATAATAATTTTAGCAAAATAATACACAAGAATTAATCATAAAAAATAATTAGTAAAATAACTGTTTAATTCTTACTGATTTTTTCCATTTCTGTGTGGAACCTGTCTCTCACTGATAACCACACCTGCTCCTAATCCAATCAATCAAGCGACCAGGTGGCAGACACGTCTCAGAGGTATTTCATGGGCAAAACAAAGGGGGTTTGTGAATTGATCTGGTGCTTCAAAGTGAACCAGATTTTAATGTCTGCCCTCGTGAAATCCCATTTTTATTTTGAGATGTCACAAGATAGCATTAATTGTTTTGCAATACCCGTGCAAATTAATTTTTATGCTATAATTTCTTACCCAACTACTGAGCAGGCTGTTAATAAAGCATAAGTTTATCAAGTTCAGGAGAATTTAACGTACACATAATTTGCAAAAAACTTGATACAAACAGAAATACAATAAAAAAGTAAAGACAAAAATATGAGACATTTACACGCACTGGAAATACAGAAAGGAACTGTATGGAAGTAAGATGATAAACACAAAGAAAATGTGGAACAAAGTGGCTGTGATCGGGAGAAGGAGGAGGAGAAAAGATGGAGTGGATGTGTTGCTTCATGTCCTGGGATCCTGGAATCTTGGACCCGGGCCCAGATTCCTCTCTACCCTGACTGGAAAAACAGCACACCTGACACAAGTATGCACCACAAAGAAGGAAAAAGTGTGTGCATGCGTTTGTGTGGACTGTATGAGAGAAGTGAACGGGAGAAAATGACCAAATCAAACGATCATGGAATGAAGGAAGAAGATACGCATCAAACCGCTGAGCTGGGTTTTTGTTATAATTTCAAATAGAAGGTGCAATCAGAGGACAAAATTGTCACCAAATTTTAATATATACATTTATAAACTATGGGGTGTTTGCAGGATTTCCTATATATATTTCTAAAAGCTGTTTGGTTATTGCTACGGGCGCCCTGCACTCTGCAAACTACCAGCAGGTGCAGCCGTCAAACCACAACATAGAAAAGTTGTGTTCCACCGAGGATTTCCCCACATCTGAACAATGTCAGACACACAAAACTACTAGCTTTGCCTCCACTTGAATGTAACACCAAATACTTGCTCAATTATACACACACACACACACACACACACACACACACACACACACACACACACACACACACACACACCAAAATCTGTCATGATCCACAGGATTATTTTCTCACACCAAAATTTCAATCTTTTCTTCTTTAATGCTTAAATTGAAGTTGTAGCACACACAGAGTTATTGTTTCATCTCATTTCAGTAAAATGTGTTACAAGTCGTCAGCATAAGCATTGACTTTTGCAGAAACAGACCATTCCCATCTCAGGTGGATTTATTACTGACAACATCGGTGGTTATTTAACCTCCACCAGGCTTTCATGATGACTGATGCTGTGCCACCCTGATTCAGAAAAATCAAATAATCCCAAATATTGTGGTCAATGACTTGGATTCACCACAAGAGACATCGTGAATTGGGTCTTGATGTTTTCACTCACTAAATGTTCGTGTCAGAAATGTGTGCAGCCAGCTTTGCTTTGGCCACTCTGACCCCAGCTGTCACCTGACCTGAAGCAAAGCCCCTCTGACCCTCCCTGCAGGTTTGGGATTAGGTGAAACAATGTCGCAGCCTGGCACAAAAAAAAAAAAAAACAAATTCCCCAAGAAATGTTCTCGAGCACACAGGCCTCCTGCCAAATAAGTGACAGCCGGTCGACAGAAACATGAAGAAAATACAGTGGCATACTTTCATTGCAGAGCACACAAACACAGACATGCATGGACAGGGCACACCGCAGGCGCACAAAAGACGCACCAACACAACACACCCATCTGGGTTCCTCCGGGGTTAGCCAGAGGACCAGGCTCCAGCCAGTAATCAGCGGCAGGGCCCCGTGTGGCAGACTAAACCCAGACAAACAATCCCACTCCTCCGCTCCGACAACAACACAAAACACTGCTGCAGCAGCCGTTTCTGCCGTGTTTATTTTCAATGTGCAAAAACAGCTTATACGTTTATGAATTTGCACCTTGTAATTTTGTGGCATGGCGAAAGGGAAAACTTTGGGCAAAGAGTTATTTTTCATTTTCAGCATAGCAAACTTTGACTATATATACAGGAAAGTATTTCCATCTGTTGTGATGTTTTCCTGGTGCAGCACACAGCAAAAACACAAACGCGCAACAATTTTTACTTTCGAAAGGAAGAACAGTCAGTCTTCATCACTGGCTGCAGACCGACTGTAGGACGCAAATAAAAATATTACGCATTAATCACAATATTAGATGCTTAATGTGCACGAACACAGTGATTGATCATCTGAATGGAAACATGTCATATGAACTCGATCAGAATGAATTATCCGTGTCTGATAAGCTAAAGAACACGCTACACAGATTTCACGCCCTATTTGAAGTGTGAGCTTCTGGTTTCATAATGTTCTTCAAGTCACCTGGACAGGAGCAGAGCTGCTGGTCCTGAATATATATGTGTGTGTGTGTGTGTTCTTCTTCTCTAGTCACATCCACACAAAAACAGGAACAAAGCGGCACTTTGTTGCCTGCTGTTACGACCATCAGAAGCAGGCTGCTGAGAGCAGAGGACACAAGTGTAGCGTGTGTAACTCAATCAATCTGATCTCTGTTGCTCGCCTCTGCCCGTTATACCCCCCCACACACACACACACACGCCTCCTGTTACACATGAGCGCTGGAGCAAAACAAAGGGGTTAAGTGGTTCACAACTCAAAACCACTCTTCCTCTGGCATCCTGTTTTTAAACCTAATCTGGATGAAATGAAGCGTTGTTCACATACAAAGTGCAACCCTGAACTCATCTACACGCGACCCAAACGGGCTGCACGCGCAGATATCCAAATCACACAGACCGGACTTTAACCTGCCAGCTTCCTCGTAAGACATCTGGGCCAACTTGTCCGAAGGACTGATGATGAGCCAGTGGGCATGTTAATGACAGGTTTATTGTACATCTGACACTAAACTATTAGAACCCAATCATCCAGGAGTGAAGACGTTCATATCAGTTTTGTCCAGAAAGACTAACAGTGTGAAGAAATCTCATGATATTAAAAAGTGACTATTTGTCATCAGTAAGACGCCGTCTCATGACACCCCCCGGCTGTTCTGAGAGCATTATTTTGAAAATATGTCAACTTTGCAGGGTGGTGTGCACGTTCAGTCCACACAAACCAACAGCTTGATGACAGTGCATGTCGAGAAATAAGGAAGCAGAGGGAGGGATTTCGAGAGTGTGCTGGTTCCCGATAGCCCGACAACCGGCCCAGCTAGGAATTGGCCCGGATACTGGCCTCTATTTTGGAGTGAGATTTCTGACTCCTAAACAACCAAAAGGAGAGCAGAGCTGGAATTCCTTCTCCTAAATGACCAATAGGAGAGCAGCGCTCGCACCACATCAACGTGAGGCTGACTTCAGCGTCTTTGCCACCAACCAACCACAGGCTTGGAGAAAGAGGCCAGTATCTGACCTAATTCAGAGCCGGTTGTCGGGCTCGGTTCCCGACTGCTGGAGTCCGCCTCAAGTGGCCACTCATGGAACTACAAGACTTTTCAGACAGCTGCAAGTTCAGGCTCATACATATTGTGTCAGCTACATAAATAATGACGCATGAAAAACTTGTCAACTTGTAAACATCAGTAATCATGAAACCCACAGAAGCGTGTACAGTACGTGCACCTTTTATTGCATATGAGAAATTCATACACTCATCACTGCTTTTTGCAGATGATGTGGTCCAGTTGGCTTCATCGGACGGTGACCTCCAACACTCACTGGATCGGTTTGCAGCCGAGTGTGAAGCGGTTGGGATGAGGATCAGCACCTCTAAATCTGAGGCCATGATTCTCAGCAGGAAACCGATGGATTGCCTACTCCCGGTAGGGAATACGGCCTTGCCCCAAGTGAAGGAGTTCAAGTACTTCGGGGTCTTGTTCACAAGTGAGGGGACGATAGAGCGTGAGATTGGCTGGAGAATTGGTGCAGCAGGGGCGGTGTTGCATTCGCTCCACCGTACTGCTGTGACGAAAAGGGAGCTGAACCAAAAGGCGAAGCTCTCGATCTACTGGTCAATCTTCGTTCCTACTCTCACCTATAGTCATGAGTGTTGGGTCATGACTGAAAGAACTAGATCGTAGGTACAAGAGGCCAAAATGGGCTTCCTCAGGAGGGTGGCTGGTGTCTCCCTTAGAGATAGGGTGAGAAGTTCACAGTCATCCGTGGGAGGCTCAGAGTAGAGTTGCTGCTCCTTCGCGTTGAAAGGAGCCAGCTGAGGTGGTTCGGGCATCTGGTAAGGATGCCTCCTGGGTGCCTCCCAAGGGAGGTGTTCCAGGCACGTCCATCTGGGAAGAGACCCCGGGGAAGACCCAGGACTAGGTGGAGAGATTATGTCTCCACACTGGCCTGGGAACACCTCAGGATCCCCCAGTCAGAGGTGGTCAATGTGGCACAGGAAAGGGAAGTCTGGGGTCCCCTGCTAAAACGAATGCACCTGTGTTGATTTGTATTTTGACTTTCACATAAAAGGCTATTTTTCCAGCCATATTTTATCACTGAAGTTTTCTTACAAAGAGTGTTAAAATACTGTCGCATGAACCCAGTGTTGTATCTCATCTTGTGAGCTGAGTGCATCAAAATCATAAGATAATTGTGAGGAATTCTAAGAACAATTCCTGTAGGGTTTTTAATTCTTCAACATGTCTGTCCTCCTGCAGGATCTCTGCAGGCGCCATCCCTCACTGAAACCACACTGAATATTTCCGATGAGCCCGAACGCATCTGACACGGACACGCTTCCAAACGTCTGGAGTTCAGGAGAAACAGCTTAAGAAAAGTGCATGTCCATTAACGTTTTAAAAAAAAAGCTTGGTCTTTTATAAAAACAGCCAACATCAAGTAAAATCCAAAGACATTATTTTAATATGTAATGGCTCCACCCCTTTATACAGCTGTGCACCAAATTTAGCAGAAAGGACTTGAGGAAAAGTCCAACCATCACTTGTGTTCAGGCCCAAACGGCTGCAAGCAGACACTGAAGACAGCTGTCCAGATACTGACACCATCTGCTTTTTCACATTCTACTTTTCTCTGCACACACACACACACACACACACACACACACACACACACACACACACACACACACACAGACACACACGATCACATTCTCTCTCGTACATGAGAACACGACAACAGTGACAAACACACAGCAAAGTGTTTGCACAGAGGTGACGTCCAGACAAGCAACACACACTCATCCATCCGCACACACACACACACATTCCAGGGTGCAGCTGCGGTGTAACATCAGACACACACCAGGCAAACACAATTATTCAATTCACAGAGTGAAAAGAGAGTTTAAGAGTGAGATAGTGCAGAAAAGCAAACAAGTGTGAAACTGGTATTAATACATAAAATACGAGAGCAAATACAGATAATTAAAGTGTTGCAATGTAGTGCGTGTAGACGAGTGATGGAGGCGACAAGGATTTGATTGTGGCCTACATTTAGCTAGTTCCCAAGGGTCACAGAGGTCACCGGGGTCACTGAGCACTCGTGCAAACTCCTCCATGATTTTGGTCTGGAGACTATGTGCATCTAACAAGAAAGCAACATCTGGAGGAATTTATCAGTTATTGCAATGATAAGGTTATGCCCGTGAAGGTCAGAAGGGTCACAAAGGTCACAGAGTACTCACATGCACTCTCATGCAAGAGTTTGATTCAGAGAGCATGTGCACCTGCTATGAAAGCAATACCTGAAAGGATTGACGAGTTATCACTGCGACAAGGTTTTGGTGTGACCTACTTTTAACTAGGTCACAGAGGTCATAAGGGTCACAGAGTTCTCACACACAGACCTGTCAAAGACTTTGGTCCAAAGAGCACATGTGTCTGATATGAAAGCAATACCTGTAAGCACAGAACTGTTCCAGCTACAAGGTTTTGACTGTGATTGACCTTTTACAAGGTCATAAGAGTCAAAGGTCACAAGGGTCACAGAAGGCAGATTCTCATCAGCTTTATGGTACAGCATCAGAGGATGAGCACCAGAACCAAAAGGACTCAGGTTTTGTTTTGGTGCTTGACCTTATTGACCTCACAGAGGGTCGTTGCCCTCTTGGCTCCGTCAAACCACGATTGCGACTTTTTTTTGCTGAGTCTGGATCATCGGCTGAGTGAAGCCTGGATGTTACTGAACTCAATGACTCAAAGCCTGTGAAGGGACGGAGGGTTTCTGTTGAGGTGAACACGGTTTAGAGCTGCAGGCTTCGGTCGTGTGAAAACATTCAGCACAAACTGACATTATGGAAAACTCGACTCATGAAGGAAAACCTCACTCATTTTCCCACATGTAATCAATTGTGGAAAAAGTTTGGTCTCCTGAATTTATACAGGATGCTGCTACCATTCAAACCCCCTTTATTTCAGAATAAAAACCCCAAAAAAGAAATAGGCCAAAGCGGCATCTTATTATTGCTTATTCCCCCAATTACTGGGAGCAAAGGAGAAGGAGGAGCAACAACACACCAAAACCACTTTCATCTAATAAGGAACAACAATTTTTTAACTTCACTTAAGGAAAACAAGGTTCATGAATATATGGACTCATTCCAAAAATACAAACATGGAAAATAGGTGGGCAATTCAAGTTTTTTTTATTTTTTATTTTTATTTGGTCCGACGTAAAAATAAAACTAAATCCTGCAAAGCAAAAATACCATTGTTATTCCATAAGTTAACAAAGCCTATACAGACCCTGAGGCATGATGGTGCGAGTGCTTAACTGGACTCCGACCCATGAAGAGGACGAGAGTCTACGACTCCCCCTGGACAGGACACCTCAGTTAATCACGACCAGGCACCCGAAAGACAAACAACTTTATAAAAAATATTCGACATATTCCAAGAACTGACATACCAAATGGTTCCTACTTGTCAACACAAGAAAATGGCCTAGTGCGGGGCCTGGTTAGTACTTGGATGGGAGACCTCTTGGGAACACCAGCGGCTGTGTGTGTTTCCTCCAGGTTACACTGGAGTTGCGTCAGGAAGGGCATCCGGCGTAAAACTTATGCCAATGCGGATCTGGCTGTATCCGCTGTGGCGACCCCGAACAAAACGGGAGCAGCTGAATGGACAACAACACATTAGCTAGTCATTTTGAATTTTGCTAAATCATGACATTTCTATTTTTCCTTTAAAAAAAAAAAAAAAAAAAAAAAAAAAAAGACAGTGCAGTTGTACAATTTTCAATTAAAATGTGTAAAATTTCTTTAATATCTTAAATGCATCTGTAGGTGAAACATCAATACTACCTGACACCTTCACATACTTAATTAAATATGTAGTATTTTCCTTTGAAGGGTTCCATACCTCCCATCTTTCAATGATCGCATTAAGAAATTTATTCTCATAAAATGTTTCAATGCATGTATGGTCTAGTTCAATTTGAACTGGGCTACTTACACCACAAAAAGCTTAACTGTAGTCTTTTTGAGATTCAAAGACAAATTTGCCAAAATAAATACACAAACAATTTTTTCACTTTGAGATTTTTTTTTTTTTTTATCTTTACCAAGAACATCTCCAGCTTTCCATCTGAACAAAAAACAGTTGCATCATCTGCAAACAGCACAATCTAAACTTCTTTTGATGTACAACACATTCACAAGAAAATCAACAATTTTGTTCCCAGGAGACATTCTGGCACCTGAGTGAGAAAGATAAGCAGGAAGGGCACAGGAAGAAAAGAGGAGTTGGATTTGGGGTTTTCTCAGGCTCTTATCGTGTTGGTACAGTTAGCGAGGAGACGGGAGGAGGGCCGAGGACGGAGGAAGACTGATAGTTCCACACCAGAAACATGCGACCATTAAGCATCGGCCACCATGTCTGCTGCAGTGAAACCGCTGTGCTGTTCACATTTTCCATGCCCCCACCTCCCGGGAACCACATCACACTCCAAACACAGACCTACCCTCCACCATCAAAACCCACCGACTGTTCTCTCACATCACAGCCCAGAGGCTCCAACTTCACAGGCCCAGTAAACCAACAACACGTTGCTTTTGCTACTGTTTACATCCGGCTGTCACTCACGTACAGCACGACGGGTGAGAACCCACCAGGAGGGAAAAATCACACATTTCATTCTGACGGAAAATGGAAAATTCTCTACTTTCTGTCCTTTAAAAAAACAAAAGCATGGAAAAACCTTTTAGAATCTGCACACAGGATGAGGCAGGAAGTCAGAGACGCATCCAACCGGTGACGATGGGATCTGAACCCAAAATATGAGTGGAAGCAACATGGAAGGCATAGTGTGTCTGCTCCTTCTCCAAAGACGCTGTCCCCATGCAGTCAAAGAAGTTTGTTCAGGACTGATCAGGTCCCGAGTTCAACAAGAATCCAGTAACACCATAAGACCTGGTTGTAGATGTGGTGACTTTTGGGATTAAAGACGCTTTTTGCAGAGAGTATTTATGTTTTGCAGAACCAGAAGAGACAAAATAGAGAAAAAACTGAACATTGAGAAAACGTGCAAAATTAAAGAGGATGAAAACTTGATATCTGAGGTTTAATGAAGATCAGGACCGAGACGTTTGCTTGCAGGGTGAGGTCTCGAAAACAGGGAGTTTAAATCCTGAGGATCAGCGGGAGCTTAAGATAGACGATTTGGTGCAGAAATAACAGGAATGTTTTTGGACGAAGGAATTAAAGCAACAGCTGTGATGGACACGGCTGAGATGTGGGCAGTGAAGGGAGTGCAGGAGGAGAAGCCGAGCATGGCAGAAGGACAAGATAAGAGAGAGAAGGGGAGGACAAAGTGGAGGTGGATGGACAGAGTGGAGGAGTGTGGAGGAGGTTCAGGTCCAGACTAGATGGACAAAGTCCACCAGACACGTTGACCCACAAAGTAAATGTGGGAAAAGAAGGTAGTACAACCGCTCGTCTGAGATGGAGCAAATAAAAAATCACACCATACGCATGCGTTAATAAGCTACATTTTGTGGGCAGAGAGGACAGATGTCCTCTGTAGGGGGTGGAGCAAAGAGTGATTGACTTTTCACCCGAAGCACCTGGAAGGTAACTGAGGTGGAGTGTGGGAGAGTTTGGCAAGTCGCAGCACGCCGTCTGTTCTGTTGTTGTGCGTCAGGCTTCTAAACGGACAATTACACAACGCCGGATCCTCCAGGAAAGACGAGAGACAACCTCAGCAAACAAACGGCAGCTAAAATTACAGTTACATTAGGATGCTATGCAGACATCAGGCTGACAAGGATCCCCCCCCCCCCCCCCCACACACACACACACACTTTTATTCTTTCTGGTTCAGGACTGAACAGCGCCACCTACCTCTCCTTGCACACATAATGAGCCTGTACAAACCTATTTTAATTGCACGCTACGTCTCGCTTTCAGTAAGTTGCATCCCATCAATCAATCACCTTCATTAAAAAATGTGCGCCCTGTAAAATGCAGAGAGTGTCTGAATAAGCAGGTGTTTTATAAATATTGCCTGTTTATAATAACTCAAAAACAAAAAATGATGTCACGTACATCTGTTAATTAAGGCGGCATATAATGAGGACAAAATGGTTAAAATTTGATGAGTTTTTATGCTCAAGAGCGCTCGAAAATAAGCAGCTTAGTTGGTGGATGCTGGATGGCGGATGGAAATTAGGAGCAGGTGTGGTTGAATTCCCCCAAAAGGCTCGGACCAGTGGCCACCGCTGTTTGCTGTATCTGATTTTAAAACTAAGTTACTGTTGCAACAATAAATGATTTATAAATCACAACAAGGCTCATAATATTATTATTATTTTTTAAATGTGCTGGATTATTTCTCCGTGTCTCAGAACCGGTCTGACTGTGAGGTTTCAGGCCGCTAGCAGGAATCGGACTGAAGTGCTCTCAAAGGAGGTTTTGACGGATTCCTCGGCTCTTTAAATTCTGCATGACTGTTTTAAAGCTTCTGCCCGTCAGTCTGTCACTGTGTTAATTTACACAGCAGGCCTCCGACCTTCAGCATGGCCAGATGTACAGCAGCACACGCCTCCTCCAGAACTCGCCACTGGACGTCCAAACAGATACACGAGGCATGCACACCGTGCAAAACAGAATAACTGGTCTTATTCCAGAAATATAAAACGCTGATGTTTTTACACGCAAACGCTGCAGCGGTACAAACATTAATGTAGAAATACAACAGGTTCAAACACAAAATGAATTATCACTACAAAGGTCATAGGTCAAACAAGAGGTCATCACCTACATTGCATGGTGATACCTTCAAAATACAAAGAGCAATTTCACCCAACCTTGGTGGATGAACTCAGTGGACTGTCCTCTCAAAAGAGATATCATGTCAAGGTCAAAGGTCAAGGTCAAATCAGAGCTAAGTATCTAAATTCCTTTAACGACCATATCTCAGGAACTACCTGAGATATCTAAATGTGGTTTTCTGCAGCGGCTTCTACGCTCCTGAGGAAAACAAATGTATCAGGCCTCTCACAACGATGCCTTCAGGTAAAGTTGAATAATTAGCTCTCATTAACGAGGTGCTGTTTTCTGTGACCCTGGTACTAGTTCCTGACAGCAATCCTCGTCTGTCAGCGTGCAGCCAACAAACCATCAGAAGACATCAGTGGAAGGCTGGTCTCTGACAATCCTGCTGCTGCTGGAAGCTGCCTGGCAGCTCAGCGTGAAGACGACCAGCAGAAGCTTGGAGAAGAACCGGGGGTGTGGACTGAGCTTGAGGTGACAGATGGAGTGACGGAGCACGTCACCTCAGATGACCTCAGCCAGCAGCTCCTGAAGAGGAAGACCATCGAGTCTGACCTCCCCCAGCAACGAGAGGGGGAGAGACCTTCTCATCACAGCTCGTCATCATCTCCACTCCAGGTTCTTATCTCCCAAAGTGGTATAAGAATGTGGTCCTCCTGAGCAGAGGACAGGAAGTAATAAGTCATCATGCTGCAAAACAAAGGTGTGGACAACCTGGACGAGGCGAGTGGAATTTACAGCTTCAGTGGGGTGACTGCCCACTCACCCCGATCACTGAGGTGTCCTCACCAAACATGGAACCACATCAACTACCTGGATCCCTGACGAACAGCAGAAGAGGGACACCCTCCAGGAGCAGCTACAAAATGTGCAACGCCACATGCTCCGCAGGAACCTTGCACGCTCCAGAGGAACCCCACCTTGCACACTGTGTAGGAACCCCACACACTCTGCAGGAACCTCACATGCTCTGCAGGAACACCGCATGCACCACAGGAACCCCAACGTGCAGCAGGAACCCCACACGCTCTGCAGGAACCACGTAAACCCCTGCCCCCCCAATCAGGGAACTGTATAACCCTGCAGAAACTGTGAAACGGTGTTCAGGGGTCTGAATCTGGTCCTGATCGAGACTCCAGCTGAGGTGGAAGATGTCAGTTCTGCCCCCAAGGAAGGACGACTGTAAAACCAAGACTATGTACGGAATCAAACCTGCAAAGTACACACACACACGTGCTCAGTGGTTTAAGATCTTCACGTTTTTTTCCTCGTGGGTGGGGACAGAGGTTTGGGGGGAAAATGGAGTCTTCTTTATGGAGCAGAAACTTATTTTTCCCTCATTAAAAGACATCAAAAGCACTTTTTGCAGCTTTCTTAAATTCTTAAACATGTTTATACCTCTGCAGCACATATAATAAAATAATAATAATATTAATAATTAAAACCTGTATGTTTGCGAAAAAAATCATTCTGACAGATGCAGGTGTTTTTCAGCATAAAGAAGAAAACTGATATTCATGAAGTGTGTTGCTGCAAATCAAACGTGAGGTTGACGATTAATTTAAACATTTTTTTTTTTTTTTTTTTTTTTGGTGAAGATTAAACTTACGGTGCTACATGCTGGTTTGATCCCTGCTTGCTCAACGGCACTGAGGAAAAAATCCGATAATCCGAATGGAGTTTTTGAAACTTTTTAAATCCTCGCAGAACGAGAACCAAAAAAAAAAAAAAAAAAAAAAAAAAAAAAGGGAAAAAAGAAAAACGTCGAACACTCCGGAGTCACATGAGCGCAGTCTGGAAAAAAAACAAACAAAAAAAAAAACAACTCCGTCCTGTTGTTGTTTCAGCAACTAGTTTGATCCTATAAAGAGATTTTAAACTTAAAGCAGCACGAGCGGGTGTTTATGAGAACGGACCGTCAGCGTCCGAGGGAGACGTTCAGGGACCGCAGGAGATCTGTGTGTGCTGCGTTCACAGGCAAGGCAAAAATCAGACGTACGGCTATCATACCGAGAAACCAATCAAGAAGTGCATGCAGACCCACAGCTAACCGTTATTTGAATTATCAACCAACTTTTAGCTTTTTTAAATATAATCATTTAATCTATAAAAGGACAAACAACAGTGAACAACGTCAATCGCAAATTCTCTCAACACAAACACGCCTCCGTATTAAAGGTGTAATATGTAGTTGGTGTGAGTTTACAAGCGACGTGCATGCTCTTGCACGTGCGGGGACACCAGCACTGACTGCACCCAAAGTATGAAATTCATAATTTGATATGGGTGCACATCCCTGAGTTGTCCAGCAGGTGCCAGTGTTCAGTAGGTGGCAGACTCATCTGTGGAATTTTACAGAGGCTAAATAAAGTTGCTTAAAAAAAATGATCTGGTTGCATAATGTGGTTATTGAGTTACTGCTTCCACAAACTAGCTGGGATGAACTAACTGACTAACTCACTGGTCCAGTTCCAGTTTTACTGTACAGCTCTACACCATTACGAG
Organism: Thalassophryne amazonica; assembly: GCF_902500255.1. Taxonomy (NCBI): domain Eukaryota; kingdom Metazoa; phylum Chordata; class Actinopteri; order Batrachoidiformes; family Batrachoididae; genus Thalassophryne; species Thalassophryne amazonica. The sequence continues at coordinate 36,755,968 of NC_047123.1, read as the reverse complement.
CATCGAAAATAAGGTTTAGTGTGTAGAAATCCAGCTGAAGCCACTTTTTCATTATTAGAAACCAGTACAAAGTTGGGGACAACAGCAGGTAATGAATTCCACTTAAAAGCACCAGTTTATTTAAAAGGTTCATCAGCCAGGACATTAAATATAGATTTCACTTCATAAACTGTAAAATATTCAATGAAACCAGGAACTAAAGGTTGTTGTTGTTGTCTAGATAAATAGGGCATTTTTGGGTCTTGGAACAAGTCTGGAATCTAATGAGTGCTCCTTTAATTTGATAGGTCTTTAAAAGTGCAAATAAAAGGTAAAGAAGAACATTGCAAAAATAAAACTACGAATAGTATGAGCAGTAACGGTTTTTGTGAGGTTGTCTGATTTATTTTATTTTAAGTAGATGCGTTAATTTTTCCAGAGTGAGCGCTGAGGACTCGCAGAGGTCTGTGAAGGCAGCACCGGATCCCGGTGCCTTTGAGGGTCCGCCCCCACTGCTCTGACGTCACCCCAGAGGAATGTGAGGAATGCCAAAGTCCTGGTAGAAGTCCTCAATTTAATGGTTTTCCAGGGGCCACAGAAGTAAGTCAGCCTGGAACAAAGGGTTCCCCTCACAGGTCCACGGGACGCCGGTTGGTCGCGGATGAGTTCCAGCCCCGCTGGGGCCCCCAGACACTAACCTGTTTGTGTTCACCGCATACAGTGCAGGACAGTGGCGTAGCCATGATTTTTATTTGGGGGAGGGGGATCCGTGTGTCAGGACGAAAATGTTTGCAAGGATTTGGCTTTGCCAAATTTTTTTTTTTTTTCCAGTTAACAACAATCTGGTCAAACAGAGATACTAATTCATTCTGGTGGCTACAAGCAAAAAATCTGAACATCATCCAGAGGATCTGGACTGTGCAGTGAATTAGGAATGTGGCCGGGAGGGTAGACAAGGACCTATTCTGTGATCAAGTGATCCTCAACCTGCTCGTAGATGAATCAAAGCCCTACGTTCCTCTAAACCTACACCTCATTTTGAAGCAGTGACGTAAATAACAGGTGTAACGGCTACTTCTTGGGTATCAGGTCTGAAATCCACCAGGTAGGCGGTGACACGGTTCTCATAGCTTGGCCACCAGGGGAGATGGGTATTACCCAACGGACTGGAAGAAAAGGTCTTGGTGCCTCTCTGGCACTTAAAGGCTGATTAACGTTACGCTGCTCTGTGCCGTGAAAAATACCTGCAGCGTTAATCCTCAACATGCTTCAATCCCACCAATTTGGCACTCAGTGACCAGAGCATCGTGATCCAAGAAGTCCATCAGTGACTACACCAAAGTTCTCCAAATAATGCAAGCGTCAGTATCAGTTAGTGCCAGTTAGCGCTATACAGTCTGAGGTTGAAAAAAAAAAAAAACATATATATATATATATATATATATATATATATGCTTAAAAACACATTTTACTGGTTTAAGTGCAAAGGATCTGGTCAATATGATGTTCCATGCAAAAGTAAGCAGCATACTGGGCGATTATTATTTTGGTGGGTGGCAGTGCCCTTGTGGTCCTGTGTCTGCCTCCGTCATTGTAGTGACACACTTTTGTATATCATGTCAGTGCCAATACATGAATAAATAACTAAGTTTCAATATTTTATTCACAGAGTGAATAAAATAAAAATAAGATAAAGTCAGTGGCGGTAGATTACTTATATTTTGCAGTTCTTTCACAAATTGGAAACAAGTGAAATATTTGTCCATTTTTGTGCTTCTTTTTCTATCAGAGGCTCTTGTAGTGGTTAAACTATATACAAAATAAATAAGTAAATAATAAACCTCTCAGCAGAGAAGAAACCAGCTGGATGTTTCATTTGTGGTCAAATTGCGCCCTCTTGTGACCAGAATGCAATTTGCAGCTGTACATGCAATTAGAAGTCCATTTATTTATGCATTTATCTTTATTTACAGGTGTAAAAAGTTGTATATGGCATCACAAAAAAAAAAAAAAAAAAAAAACAACGTCACACTTTATTTTATTTTATTTGTAATTATTCGAATTTTATTTTTATGTCTACAATATATTAACCAGCTTTTCCCCCTCACAATTCTGTAAATACACAATCACAAAGCTGTGATTTGCATACGTGGAAATGCACAACAAAAGTAGTTTCAAAAATAATAAAAAAATTGAATTTCAAAAACCTCAACCATGACTAATTTGTGTGTTTAAAAAAAAAATTCCTTTCACATTTTATTTATTTTCATGAATTTATTACATTTTTAAATAATACTTTTTTCTCTCTATTGTGGTAGCTTTTGGAGCCGGCAGACTTTAAGAATGTGGAGCCAAAACGACTAAACGGACCTGCTGACGTCACACAGCAACAAACTCCTCCACTAAAAGGCTTTTCATTAACCAGCATCACCCACGGCCGGCTGATGCTGCACCGACATGCACATCACTCTGCCGGTCACCTAATGTGACCACGTCACCACGGTGACTCAGGGCCTCCTAATGAAGTTTCCACTCGAGGATTACTGAGAAACAGTTCAGTCATATGGATTTGCACACTGGGCCCGTTTTAGGATGTGTCTGTGGGTGATAAAGCTGAAGATTAACACTGACCTTTCAGGGATTTCCACAAATGAAAGACATTTATTGTTTTCATTCTGTGCAGTAGGACTGAAAGTGCTGCGTCCTCCCACAGGATCCTCTTCTGCTCTCATGTGGGAAGAGAAGACAGTGAAATGTCTTTAGTGCAGAAAAAATATTAATCATTTCTGCAGCTTTTGACAATATTATGCAGTGATGTAATCACACGAAGAGAGTCCTTATAATACTGACATTTAAAACTCAATACCAGTACCCAGGAAAATACTCAATATCAGGCTGGACCCACTTTTGCCTTCAGAACTGCCTTAATTTTCCACGGCATACATTCAACAAGGTGTTGGAAACATTCCTCAGAGATGTTGGCCCATACTGACACGATGGCATCACGTAGGCGCCCATTCAACCAGTCTGCCCGTTCTCCTCTGACATCAACAGGGCACTTTCGTCCACACAAGTGCCGCTCACTGGACATCATCTCTTTTTTTGGACCATTGTCTGTAAACACCCTCCTTAAGAAGCACATTTCAGCCGCTTGACCACGCCCACACAAAATCAGTCACCGACTTTCGTCATCCATATGTTCAAACGTGGTGCTGGACAGTCCATAACTAGTACAGAAGGCCAATAACAAATGTCCGCTAGAGTTTAGCTCATGGAGGCTGTTCCCCTCAATCACGCCTCTCCAGGTGTCTGTCATTGCCCATGTGTACGCTGAAGTCCCTCAGTAGAACAATGGAGTCCCTGACTGGAGCTCCATGCAGGACTCCAGTCAGGAACTCCAAGAAGGTCGAATACGGTGAACTGCTGCTGGGTGCATACGCACAAACAACAGAGTTTCCACAAGATTGAGATGGAAAGTCCATGTTACATGGCAGGCCTGTCCACCAGGCATCCACTGATGGACCTTCCATCCAGGCTTGGCTCCAGACGGGGGCCCAGGGCTTCCTCGGTGCCGGGTCACGTTTCCTCTGCCTCATTTTTCCATGGAGTCATTGTGAACCATTTTCATTCTGTCTTCTGTTGCTTTACTCCACTGTTTTCTCAAACCGAACCGGAAACATCAGTGGAAATCCATGTGGGAAAAAATGCTTCTGAGCTCTGAAACATCCTTGAAATTACAATTCTGCAGGGCGGCAGGTTAATGAGCTCGTGACAGATTTTCTGACTGATGGTGATAAAATGTGGCCTTTGCTGATCCTGTACCGCACAAAGTGACGGAGCCGCTCCTCCTCCCCGTCCAGAAGAGGAGGAGATCCTTCACCTCCATCCCTCCCATGAGGCCATGAGACTGAGAGTACTTCATGCGTCTATAAAAAGAGCTTTCTTCAGCTGGCGAGCAGCAGCAGCACCTCTCCAGCCGAGT